>NW_020174935.1:1420629-1477948 GCF_003031525.2 Neophocaena asiaeorientalis asiaeorientalis | reverse complement strand
CGACCCCCCCACCCCCGCTTCCGGTACGTCCAGCCCACCACAGTCACAGCGCCACTCAGCGTCACCCTCCCAGCCTGCACCCCTGCTCCCCACACATTTCTCAGATGGGTTGGTGACACCACCTTCCAATCAATCACCCTAGAGAGAAACCAGGCCACCATCCTTGCCTCACCCCCGTCCCTCCATCCCACAGCTAACCCGTCACCAAGTCCTCGTGGTCCCCCTAGCTTCCCTCCATGCTCCGCTCTCTTCGCTCAGCCATGGTCTCAGTTCAAATCACAGCATCTCTCCTCCTGGACGTGGCAACGGCCTCCTGCCTGGTCTCCCTGCCTCCAGCACCTTCTAATCCAGCCTCCAGGGGGAAAGTAGAGAGAGCTTTCTAAAACCTAAATTGGACCCGGACACTCCTGGGCTCAGAAACTTCCATGGCTCCCCACTGCCTTCACAACAAAGTTGACACTCTCTCCACAGACCTTCTAGGTCTGGCCTCTGCCTCCTCTGACTGCCCAGCTCTCACCCCTCCCTCTGGGCTCTTCCATACCGCCACGCTTTGGCTCTTGTAGACCCCTCGACCGGAAATTCCCTCCCCAGGTGCAGCTTGTCCTTCAATACCCAGCGCACAGGTCACGTTCCTCAGCGAGCTTCCCGAGTAACCCCGGGGCGGACCCAGGCTCCTGCCCTCACAGTAGAGACGGCCCCCTGCACGATGGCACTTTTCCCTCCGAGTTCGTGTTCCGTGTTTTTGTGGCTGCCTTCTCCTCTTAATCCACAAGTTCCTTAAGGACTAGAACTACATCTTTTCATTTTTGTGTCCCCGGTGCCTAGCCCCGGCCGTCAAGCAGTTGTGGCACAGTAACTATTTGCTGGATGAATGGAGGAGTTGCCCTTGCTCCGCTGGGGCTGGGCGGTGTCTGGGCTGGAGCAGTGTTTTAGGGAGGGAGAGGGTATGGTTAAATTCCTAAAAGGTCCTTCTGCCCTGATAGTGGAGGCTGTGTCCACTCGCTGGCTGTCCGCTGTGCCCTGCCTGACCACCAGTGGCAGGATCCTCGGGGAGTCCCTGCCATTCCCCCTGATGACCACTGCGTCCCAGGGACTATCCGATTCAGCCTGCTCACAAATGTGTCATTTGCAGCAGTTTCGGGAGCCCCTGGAACATAAACAAGGACCACCAGGACAGAATGTAGATCATCCAGGATAATTCAAACGTGCGTGGTTGCCCAGTGGGTTCTGCCCATGTTCTTTCTTCGGGACCTCACCTCCTCTCCCCGCCACCTCACTCACCGTGCCTGGCCCCTGTCATCACCCAAGGCTTCAGACCCCCTCTCTGCTCTTGGCCTCTGGTGGTCTTCTCTACCTTGGAATCACCTCCTTGAGGGCTGAAAGGGTCTCTGTAGGATGCTGTGTGCCCAGCACCCTCTTTTCTCCTGATAATTCTGTGCATGCCCAGCTAGAGTGGGAGCTGCCAGAGCTGATGGGCTCGGGGGTGGGCACACAGCCCAAGCTGACTCAGTGAGAGTTGTTTCCAGGAGCTAAGGGAAGAAGCTCAGTCCATTTCCAGTGCTGAGAGCTGTAGGTGGTGCGGGGGCTACGTTCCTCACTCCTGGGCAGAAGCCAGAGGAGAGAGTGAGATGGATGCGCTGAAAGGCAGAGGCCGTGGAGGGCCTGTTTAAGGCTCACCGTGAGGTTCCTCCAGCATTTGGCTGGTCACCGCTTTCTTGGATTCTGGGAGATTCTCTGGTTACTTTCCAGTCTTTTTGCCTGTTTGCCTGTGCTAATTTGAGTCGGGTTTCTGAGGCTTACCATCAAGAGAGTCCTGACCCATTCTGGTCTCTTTCTTCTTAATCCCATAGAACCCTGTGCCTCTTACTCAGTCCTCTCTTCCAGAAAGCTCTAAAATTATGGTGGTATTGCCATATTAAATTAATTTATATACATTTTAGAAAACTTTAGGCTGAAGACTGACTGGGAATATGATTTACAGTTGATTAAGCAGGGAGGTTTCTGTCATCACAAACAAAAACAGAACCTCATTGCCTTGTCAATCAGTGTAGTTATTTGGGATATTTGCAACTATCCTAGTTCCTCTTCTTCTGGCCGCCTGGTAGGACTGCATTTCCCAGCTCCCTTGAGGTTGGGTATGGCCATGTGATGCGCTTCGGCCAGTGAAATGTGAGCAGAAGACTCACGTGTCACTTCTGAGCGGCGGCTTTAAGACCCAGGGCCTGATTCACCGCATCCCCAGCCCCGTGTAGAGCAGAGGCCCCCTCAGCCTGGGTTCCCGAGTGATTTTGATAAACAGAACGCCCCACCCACCACCCTCCCACATCAGACACACAGTGTGAACAAAGATGTTAACTCCTGTTAAGCCAACGAGACTGTGGGGTTGTTCGTTACTGCAGCATTCCCTAGCCTATCCTGCCTGACAGAGCCTGGAACATCATCTGCTGTCATTTCGTGATTTCTTCAGGAAGACCGTATTTGCCTTTATTCCAGTGCTTTTTCACAACAAACAATTATCTCGGTATTTGAGGCAACTTTGTATTCAATTGTGAACTTTAAGGACAGGAATGGGTATCTTTTTTTTTTTTTTTTGCGGTACGTGGGCCTCTCACTGCTGTGGCCTCTCCCGTTGCGGAGCACAGGCTCCGGACGCACAGGCTCAGCGACCATGGCTCACGGGCCCAGCCGCTCCGCGGCATGTGGGATCTTCCTGGACCGGAGCACGAACCTGTGTCCCCTGCATCGGTAGGCGGACTCTCAATCACTGCGCCACCAGGGAAGCCCAGGAATGGATATCTTTCGTGTGACCCCACACCACCAGGAGTGAGGCCATACAGACTGTAGTAGGCACTTCATAATTGCTGGCTGAGGACTTCCCTGGTGGTACAGTGGTTAAGACTCCGCGCTTCCACTGCAGGGGACACAGGTTCAATCCCTGGTCGGGGAAGATCCCGCATGCTGCACGGCTCAGGGGGGAATAAATCATAATTGCTGACTGAAGAAGCTTAAGTGAGGATGAGAAGCCCAGGAGAAAGAAGAAAGGGATGAAGGCTTTGCACACTCTGACCCTCATGAACCCCCCGTTGGACCTCGTCCCGAGAAGCCATATCCTGCATGATCCCCAGCACATGGCCTGCATCTTTGTCTGAAATGCCGTCTGCTCAGCAGCCTCTCCAAACCCTCCCCGTCCTTCAGAACCCAGGCTCAGGCCAGCTTCTTGGCCAAGCTTCCCTGGCCCGCTGGCCCTGAGAACCAGCCTCCCCTCAGCCCACAGTCTGTCCTGTGAGCCCCTGAGCTGGGCTGAGGGATGCCCAAGTGGGGAAATCCTGCCTTTGCTGGCCAGGACTGGCTGTCCCCCTTAGGCTGGGAGCACACGTGGCTGCAGCCTCACAGCTCAAGGTCACATGTGCTCGTTTCCTCCCTGAGGAAGGCACAAGCCCCGATGGCCCCCTCCTCAAATCAGAGCCACCTCGTTTGTAATCATTACACAGCTGCCTCGTGGCCTCTAGGCCCTTCAGTCACCTCTTCCACTGCAGCAGAATGATTTTTTTTTCTAGTCACTGTAACCATTCTGGGGCCCCCATCGCCCGCAGGGCAAGTTCCTCAGCCTCAGCCTGGCACTCGTGACCCTTCGTGCCTTGCCTCTGGGGCTCACCTGCCCATTCACCTGCTCACATAGCAGGTTCCAGCAACACCTGACCTGTTGCCGTTCCCCAGACAATCCACACAATCTCACGATGTTGCCCTTTGCCCATACAGCTCTTTCCACCGGGCTTTCTTACTTTCCTAATCCAGCTGGCAAACTCCCATTCAACCTTTGAAACCCAACTTAAGATCAAGGGTTGGTGAATTTTTTTTTTTTTCTGTAAAGGTCCAAATAGAAATATTTCAGGCTTTGTGGGCCATACAGTTTCTGTCATGATGACTCAACTCTGCCACTGTAGAAAGCATGTTCATACATAAACGAATGGTGCTGTGTTCCAAGAAAATTTTATTTCCAGGAACAGGTGGCAGGTGGGATAGTTTGCCCACCCCTGTTCAAGAGTCATCTCACAAATCTCCCCAGAAGACAGAGTTCAACCATGCCTTCTCGCAAAGCCCTCTGTACCTTACACATTTTGTCATAATACAAACCCCGATTGTAATGATTCTACAGTTGTGATGATTAAATGGGATGGTGGTCACACCATTGTCTCTCACCTCACCTGGGTTGCTGCAAGAGCCTCCTCACTGGTCTCCCAAGCCTCTGCCTTGCCCTTACAGTCTATTCCTACAGAACAGACACAGTTTGTTAAAATGTAAGTCTGACAGGCCACTCCTGTGCTCAAAAACTTCCCGTGGCTCACCATTTCCCTCAGAGTGAAAGCTAAAGTTTAAAAATTGTCCACAGTGTACTACAGGCCCTGATTTCCCTTCAGCCTCATTGCCGACTACAGAGCACAGGCTCCGGACGTGCAGGCCCAGCGGCCATGGCTCACGGGCCTAGCTGCTCCGCGGCATGTGGCATCTTCCCGGACCGGGGCACGAACCCGTGTCCCCTGCATCGGTAGGCGGACTCTCAACCACTGAGCCACCAGGGAAGCCCTTCCCAACTTTTTAATTATAACAATGTTCAAACACACAGAAAATGGAAGGATGAATACAAAGGCGCTCATATACACAACCCCAGATTCAACACACTAGGGTTTTTGAAAGTAAGATGGTAATATCATGACACTTCCCCCAAAGACTTTAGCAAAGCACACGCTATGTCTGACCTCTCTGTCTTGATTATTGTCTGTCTTTCCCAACAAGACTGTAAACACTGTGAGGGCAAGGATTTTGTCTGTTTTCTTTACTGTGGTTTCCTCAGCACCAAGAGCTCTGCCTGACACATAGTAGGTCCTCCTGCCGTGTAGGAAGAAAAGTCAAGACAGGTCTTGATTCTGGTTCTGCCTCTCACTGACATGTGACTCTGTGAATCATTTCCCCCGACAGAATCTTGGTTTCTCCATCTATAAGGTGGAGATAATAGTACGACTTCTCAGGATCGTTGCGAGGATCAAACGAGGTAAAAGTGTAAAATTCACCGTGAGCATGTTCGTTAATTTCCATCTAACTCTTTGAGGAGGGGACTTGAGTCAACTTTGGGCTCTGGGATGATTGTAGCTGCAGGGAGCACAGCCCCTCGAGAGAAGCTCTTTGGCTTGAATTGCTCCAAAGCAAAATCCAGCAGAAACTGAAAGGAGTACCTTCTCGGTGCTTACTTGCCCCCTCCCTTTCCACTGCTCGCTCATTCAGTGCTTCCTACCGACTCCGGATTCTTCACCTTGCTTTACCCACTCATTTAATAGTTTTCACCAGAAACACCCAAGGGAGGGGCACTCAACTTCATCAGGCCTTGAATCTACTGTATTATTTTCTTCTATTTATTACTTTCTTTCTACTCTATTTCATTAATTTCCTCTATGGATCTTTTAGTGTTTCTAAAGGTTGATCCAGATAATTGATCTCTCTTCCTTGGCCTTTTCTGCATTTCAGGTTCAGTTGTGTGTCTGTGTTGCCAAACCTGCCTTGTAGACTCACCTTGAATACGGGAGAGTATTTGCTGAAGAATGGGACTCATCCTGTTGAACCTCTGAGGTTTCCCGGGTCAGATTGCTCAGCAGTGGGTGGAATACCCGACCTTCTGCAAGCTCCCTGACAACCATTGCCCTAACTTCAATTGTTTGGGGGTGCGGAGGGCAAGATACATTTCACTGGGAATTCTGAGTCTTCTTCCTATTCTCTCAACTCAAAGCTGAAACTCCGAACAAAATTTTAATCTTCGTTTAAAGGAACAGTTTCTTCACCTGTAAAATATGAGCGAGAGTAACTACAATCCCCAGATGATGGATGTGAAGTCAAGTTACTTTGTAACTGGCAAAGCTCTGTACAAATAGTACTTACTGTGGTTAGTTTTCTTAACTTGTCTAGATTCTTAACTAAATCTTGCCCCAGTTACATTGGCTGCCCCCAGTCTGGGCACTAATATCTTGGGACAGACAGGCAGAAATATTCTTCTATTCACAGGAATAACAAACAGAAACTACCCTTCCCATGCCAACAGAGAGCAGTTTGGACAATTTATCTAGATCTAGGGCTGGGGAGTAATTAGGGGGAAGAAAATGTGTCTAACCAAGCCTGGCAGGCTGGACAGGGGACATGATCTGTTCAGGCAGAAGCAGATTTGTGACTAAAACCCAGCCTCCTCCCTTCTATTTAATGCATTCTCAGCATTCCTAATGATAACAACTGTCATTTATTTTTTCATATTTTTATTGATTTATTTGGCTGTCTCCAGTCTTTGTTGCAGCACGCGGGATCTTTAGTTGCAGCATGAGAACTCTTAGTTGTGGCATGTGAGATCTAGATCCCTGATCAGGGATGCAACCCAGGCCCCCTGCATAGGGAGCGCTGAGTCTTACACTGGACCAACCACCGGGGAAGTCCCACAGCTGTCATTTATTGAAATCCCGCTATGTGCAGGCAGGGGGACTAATTTATCTCTAGTCATCATAACAACCCCGTGAGGTATTACTGTGCTCGCTCTCAGATGAGGAGTTCACAGAGACCAAGTCATTTGCCCAAGTTTCTACTAAAAGTGCTGCAATATTTCCTGAGATCGGCTTGGGGAAGGGCTGCCAGAAACCAAGGAATAATTTTTTTTTTTACCATAACTAAGTATTTTTTGCTTATACTAAAAAATCATTGTTCAGCTGAAATCGAAATTTAATCCCGTATTTTTATTTGCTAAATCTGGCAACCTTAGCTTGGAGGTACCCGGCAAAATCAAAGCAGGTTCCTGCTTGTTATGCCCTAACAGATCTTTGTTGGTTTTGTTTTTGTCTTTACGAGCCGTCGTAAAAGTCAGGTTCAGACTTCAGGCCTCTGACCGTTTTAGTGGGCTGAGGGCGGAGAACGGTGAGACCCCCTGCCCCCCATTAACATGTCTGCCAAGGAGCGGTAACGCGAACCTTCCGCCCCGCACAGACGTGGCCGCGCCCCGCCGCCGAGGATTGGCTCAGCCCAAAGCCCGGCCTCCCTCGGCCATGGGAGCCCCTTCCATTGGGCAGTTATAGAAGATGGCGGAGCCCCGCCCCCGCCTTCCTCTCGCGGAGCACAGACTTCGGCGACTGGCGGAGAGCCGTAGCCGGGTTGTCACGTGGCCCGGGGCGCGTCTGTTTGCGGAAGTAGAAGGAAGTAGAAGTGCTGAGTTAGCCGAGGTGAGTGACGGCGCGGGGAAGGCGGGGCCGGGGGCACCTTTCCCAAACCTTCTCCGTGCCCCAGACTCCTTGGGCTTCACCCCGACCGTCCCGCAGGCTTCCCTCTTGTTCCCCGATTCCGAGGCATGTCCTCCATTAACCCTTTTTTGACCCCTAAATGCCCCCAGCTTCCACCCTTTGATCCCCAAGCGTCCCCAGCTCCCATCCTGTGACCGCTCTTGTCTCATCTCTAACTTGTGTTCCCTCAGGGACCCCAGCTCCGACCCTGGGTTCCCCCTCTTTCTTCCCTGTGCGTCTCTCCTCTATCCCATGCCTCACTTTCTGAGTCAACCCCTTCCCGTCGTCCCCCAGCTCTCAGTGCCTCTTAGTGCCCCCAGCTTTCAGTCTGGTTCCCAGTCATTGTTCCCAGCCTTCTTTCTGTGCCTTTCTAAGTGCTCCCGATTTTTCCGCCTCTGTGTGTTCCCACCCGATCCCCCACTGCATCTCTGCCTTCTGTGTCCCTCCAGCTGTCTTCCCTGTTCTCCATCACTCTTCCCCATTTCTAACTCCCTGCTTCTCCCTGCTTATTGTCTCCCAGGTGCCTCCAGATTTCATCTGTGCCTACGCCATCCATGCTCCCTCCTCTCCCATAGCCTAGTCACCCCAGAGTCTCCCAATCCCCCAGTCCTGTGTCCACCTCCTGCTCCCACCGATGACCTGGAAGCTGGCGACAGGAAATGTGTGACCCTTGTGACCATGTGACTGGAACGGCCAGGCCGGTGGTTGTGGGACAGGGAGGGCACAGGGCTCAGGGACCTGTGCACATGTTTTGTATGGACTACTCACACGACCTCAAATACCTTCCCTTCCCCTAAACTTCTGAGTCTTTCCCTTCACCTGCCCTCTTACCCACCCAACAGGATGTCAGGCAAGTTTGGTTTGGCACCACAGATGCTCCACCCTTGGGCTGAATGCAGTGTTTTTGTTATTGTCTCTGCCTTAAAAATTTCCTGGAGTTTGTAGGCCATTTCCTGTCTGAGTCTCAGTTTCCTCATCTGTGACAGGGGGATTGTATTTCCTGCCCTCCTCAGGCTGCCATGAGGTTCAAAATTTGAGAAAATGTAGAAGGCAAAGCTTTGTAACCAGCATGGCCCTGTACAAATGCATGGGTTTGCTATTGTGTCATTGGCAGAAAAGGGAAAGGGACAGAATGAAAAGTCAAGGAGGGAAAGACAGTCTTGCATTTAGCATTTGGCAAATTTATTGACCATCTGCTATGAGTCAGGCTCTTTCGTATGTTATTCTTACCGTTTATTCATTCATTCCTCATTTATTTCACAAATATTAGTGGACCGTTTGCTATGTTCTAGGCTACTTTCATCGCCAATGTTACTCCCATTTAAATCAATAAGGAAGAGAGGGCAATTGAGTTGCCTGAGTTCACACCAACTGATGTGGTTGGAGCTAGAATCTGAAGAGAGTACTTTATAACACCAGAGCCTGTGGTGGGATTGCTCTGCTCTGTAAGGGTCACTACCGTTGTCTAAGTGCCCAGGGCACTTTTTCCCTTCTGTGGGTTACTTTCTTATTAAATGACAGTATCCTCAAAAGGGAATTTCCTTCTCACTCAGCAGAATGACATCACCGAGAGATAAAGGAAGGAGAAATTTAAATGCAGTGTGTGTGTGTGTGTGTGTGTGTGTGTGTGTGTATGCACGTGTGTACTGGGTGTGTGTGGAAAGAGGTAGGGGCTGTAGTGAAGGGGAGGTCTTGTGTTACAAGCTTCACTTTATAGAATGTGGCTCCTGGGAGAGCATTTTAATAGGTCCATGCCTTAAATGCCTCTTCTCTTTTTTTGTCCATCCTCATTTTTTTTGGTGATCTCATCCAGTGACATAGCTTTAAGTACCATCTCTACTCTGACTCCAACTTCCAAATTTGTATCTCCAGTCTGGTCCAGACATTTCCGCTGAATGATAGACACACACATATTTGCTCCCTCAACATCAGGAATTTCAAACTTAAAGTACTTAGACTTAAGCACCTGTATCCATCCCCTTCATCCCTTCCCTCACCCTCTACCAAAATCTGTCCCTCACACGCACTTGCCCATCTTTAGGAAATGGCAGTATTCTTCTTTTGGTTGCTCTGGCTCAAGCTGTGAGATTATCCTTCTTTTTTTTTTTATTTTTAAATACATTTATTTAGTTAGTTATGGCTGCGTTGGGTCTTCGTTGCTGCGTGCGGGCTTTCTCTAGTTGTGGCGAGCAGGGGCTACTCATCGCAATGGCTTCTCTTGTTGCAGAGCATGGACTCTAGGCGCGCAGGCTTCAGTAGTTGTGGCGCATGGGCTCAGTTGCTCCGTGGCATGTGGAATCTTCCCGGACCAGGGCTCGAACCCGTGTCCCCTGCATTGGCAGGTGGATTCTTAACCACTGCGCCACCAGGGAAGACCTGTGAGATTATCCTTGATGCTTCTCTACACCCTGCATCCAGCCAGAGTTAATATCACTCCTTTGCTCCAAGCCCTGTAATAGCTTCTCCTCTCAGTGTACCTGCCTGGCTCCCTGTTACCTCTCTGACCTTACTGGCTTCCTTGCTGTTCCTGGAACTCACCAGGCATGGTCCAGCCCCAGGGCCTTTGCACATGCTCCTCCCTCTGCTTGGAAAACTCTCCACCTACATACCCGTATGACTTTTGCCCTCATTTCTTTTAAGTCTTTATTTAAGGTCAAGTTCTTGGTGAGGACTTGTTCACCCTATCTAAAATTTTAATCTCCACATGGACACTTCCTGTCTCCCTTCTTTCATTTATTTTTCTCCTTGGTATCTAATCAGCATTCTGAAACTATGTCTTTATTTTGCCTATTTATCTTCTTTGTTATAGCCCCCTCTAAAATAGAAGTTCTAGGAGGGCAGGGATTTTATCTGTTTTGTTCACTAGTGTGTTCTCAGCAGTTGTAACAGTGCCTGCCACAGAATTGGTCCTTGATAAATATTTCTAGAGTGAATCGTAAAATGGTCACCCTGTATCATGCCACCAGCCCCAAAACGTCCTAAAGTCATCGGGGTCTCCCGTGCTGGGGAACTCCAGCAGCAGTTCTGGGCAGTTTGCTTCCAGCTGTGGTCCAGCTAAACAAAGTGGGTGAAAGAGACACCTTTCCCCTTTCGGAAAGGCCATTTTGCTCTGGCCCATATGAATGGCAGTGCACCGTTCCACGAGAACCTTGGCTTTTGGCACACAGGGGTCTGCACATCAAGCCTCACTCAGCCACATTCCGTTCGGGATTTCTCCTGAAGGCCGCTTGAGGATTACGAGCTGGGACTCTGGATTCCAACTAATTGGGTTCAGATCCTGGCAAGTTACATCACCTCCTGTGCCTCAGTTCTGTGTGTGTAACATGGGAAGAAGTATGCCTTCTCTTACGAGTGTTTTGAGGAATAAATATGATCATTACCCCCAGACTTGGTGAGGCATCTGGTGCTCAGTGGGTGCTGAATGAATGGGGCAGTGTTGTTGGGTGCGAGGTGACAGGAGCCAGCCCTGCCCCATTCCTCGATGGCTTAGGGAAGAGTCTGGGAAGAGCTGGGGTCAGGGTGAACACTTGGAGGGATGTTTTGTTTGGAGGCAGCCTTGGAGGCCCAGATGCTCGGATGAGAGGTAGAAATGACATTTCACCTGATGCCTACATTCATCCTGTCTTTCCTCGTGCACTAATTGAGCGCCTGCGTGCTCCATGCAGGCTCTCTGCTAGTGCTGTCAGGAGTCCGAGGAAGAAGGCGTGAGTCCAGTTGCCAGGCAACACCTCCCATTTCCTCTCTCTGGGCCTTGTAGCCCCGTATGCCAAACAGGGAAAGCGATCGCACTGTCCCTGTCTCATGGGCATTTGTGAGCTTTGAGGCAGCTAACAGCCGTGAAAACCCCCTGCCAGCCATAAAGCGAGGTGGCCTTATGAGAGGATGTGCCGTGGGCCAGCATGCAGTGATGCGCTCGTGGGCTGGGAGGTGCAGATGGCAAGCACTGCAGGAAGGAAGTCCACGGGGGTCAGGGGAGGCGGAGTGCTCTGATCTGACCCTGTGTTCTCAGCCCGTCCTGCCAGGGCAGGGCACGGGGGTGACGTCGGCTGCACCGGAGGCTGTCCTGTGCCGGTCGTTCCAATCATGGGACATCCTGTCATAAGCAGCTGGGGCTCACAAAGCCTGATTTCCAACTCAAGCAGTTCTGTGTGTGCTTCCAGAATCCCCATGTGGCCCGTCCCGTGAGGTCAGCCACCTGGCCCGGCTGTCCTGGCACGCACCTCCTGAGCAGCCACCCTGCCCCTCTGGCCCAGCAGTGAGCTTGACGAGTTTCCCTGTCTGGAGTATGAATGAGCTGAGCTTCAAGCACCGAATTTTCCAGATCAAAGCCCAGCAGTTGCCCCGTAAAGGTTGCCCTATGCTGGGGTGAGCTCCTGGGCATTTCTGTTGTGGTCAGAGTGGCTGAGGAATGGGACATGTGGTGTGTTACCACCGCACAGGGTGAAGAGAGGAGGGAGGGGTGCCTCAGAGGTGCTGGCCCCCCGGGGCCTCCAGTTGGTTCATTCATTTGTTCTCATTCATTCACCAAACATTTACGTTATGCCCACTGTGAGACGGGAACAGCATGCCAGGTGCTTGGATAAACCCATAAAGGGGGGATGGGCCCCCCTCCCCCCAGCCAGCAGATACGGCATCACCATCCCAGGCTAAGTGGTCAGTGGGCGTGCACTGGGCGGGGTGGGGCACGGAGGAAAGCACACGTGCGCCTGGGGCTGGGAGGAGGGGAGGCGCAGGGTGTGATTCTTGAAGGAGGTGGCACGTAAACTGAGTCCTGAAGGATGAGAAGGGGTTTATTTATCTGTCTGACAGCCCTTTTTTTTTTTTTTTTTTTTTTTTTTTTTTTTTTTTTTTTTTTGCGGTACGCGGGCCTCTCACTGTTGTGGCCTCTCCTGTTGCGGAGCACAGGCTCCGGACGTGCAGGCTCAGCGGCCATGGCTCACGGGCCCAGCCGCTCCGCGGCATGTGGGATCTTCCCAGACCGGGTCACGAACCCGTGTCCCCTGCATCGGCAGGCAGACTCTCAACCACTGCGCCACCAGGGAAGCCCTGACAGCCCTTTCTTGAAAGCAGGCTCTGGGGCAGGTGAAGACGGCAGGGAGGACAGTCCAGGCAGGGGACGGGGATGGGTAGGGGGTGGGGGGAGGGGTGCAGGTGGGGTCGTGTGCGCAGGGACCCTCCACGCTCCGAGTGGCAGCTGCTCCCCAGCCCAGCGCCCATCCCTGCAGCTATGCCGGAAAGAACCTGGGCTCCAGGGTCAGAGGTGGCGGGGACAGGAGGAAGGGGACAGAAACGAGGCCAGCCTGTTACAATCGGTCCAGGATGTGGCCCAGGGTTTTCATTTCCTTTCTTCCACCTCGTGATGACAGTGGCCACTGTTTGTGTGCCCAAAGTGGCCAGCGTCCCACTTTCCCTCCACTGTGTCATTTCATCCTCACGCCTACCCTGGAAGGCTGGAGGAGGGCCAGGCCTGTCCTTTCTGGGGCCAGGCTGCTGTCGGTGTGCGTGGGGGGCACCCTCGCCACCAGCCCTGGGGACCCTGAGGAGGGAGGTTCTCCTCTGGGGCAGGGCATCTGCCTTCCATCCAGCTGGACCCTCACGGTGACTCTCCTCCTTAACCCAGGTGGGCCGTGGGCGCTGGTTGCTCCTGACTCCCCAGCTCCCTGTGAGCGCCTCTCTCGGTGCTGCGGCCTGCCCTCTGGGAAGCCTCTGTGCTGCTTTTCTAAGCCAGGCCTGACCCGCCCACGCCCCCCGACTCCCCACATGCAGGCCCCAGAGGCTCAGCCTACATTCCCACTTTATTTTTTTCTTTTTTTTAATTTATTTTTATTTTTGGCTGTGTTGGGTCTTCATTGCTGTGTGCAGCTTTCTCTAGTTGTAGCGAGCGGGAGATGCTCTTCCTTGCTGTGCGCGGGCTTCTCATTGCGGTGACTTCTCTTTGCTGCGGAGCACGGGCTCTAGGCGCTCGGGTTTCAGTAGTTGTGGCACCTGGGCTCAGTAGTTGTGGCTCGTGGGCTCTAGAGCACAGGCTCAGTAGTTGTGGTGCACGGGCTTAGTTGCTCCACGGCATGTGGGATCTTCCCAGACCAGGGCTCAAACCCGTGTCCCCTGCGTTGGCTGGCGGATTCTTAACCACCGCGCCACCAGGGAAGCCCACTCCCACTTTCTTTAAAAAATATAATAGGGCTTGGTCTTCCCTGGTGGCGCAGTGGTTGAGAGTCCACCTGCCAACGCAGGGGACACGGGTTCGTGCCCCAGTCCGGGAAGATCCCACATGCCGCGGAGCGGCTGGGCCCGTGAGCCATGGCCGCTGGGCCTGCGCGTCCGGAGCCTGTGCTCCGCAACGGAAGAGGCCACAGCAGTGAGAGGCCTGTGCACCGCAAAAAATAAAAAAAAAAATTAAAAAAAATATAATAATTTTCTATACCATTTGGAAAATAGGGGAAAGAAAAAACAATTGCCCATAAACCTAATACTCTCATCTACCCTTAGTATTTTGGCATGTTTTCTATCAGGTTTTTTTTTTTTTTGCAGTGGCTTTGCAGGCCGAGCTCGCAGCCCAGAACAGCACAGGGAGCATCATGGACTTATTGCCACCGAGCCTGTAACGACGCCACGTGCTTTCCCTGAGTTGTTACCGCCTTCTCAGTAGCGGCCTTTAGTGAGCACACGGTGTCTTGGGGGTAACGTGTCGTAACTTACAATTCCCCTAATGCTGGGTGTTGAAGCTGCTTCCATTTCTGTGTCAAAACAGAAATTGTTATAAAGCATATTGCCGTGTATGCCATGTGTTCTGTTTTGGGGGAATTCTTTTCCGGATACCAAGTCCCATGCCTTCTCTTGAGATCCCAGCCCCTCTGCCCTGGCTGTGGGGAAAGGCGCAGGTACCCAGCTCCTCTGTCCTTTCAGCTCCCAAGTGTGGAAGAAAGAAGGACCTTGACATAGGTCTAAGCATCCTCATGAACGTTCTCATTTAATCCTCACCGCACATGAGAGGCGAGCGTTGTCCTCGTTTTAAAGGAGGAGAAACTGACTCTCACAGTCTGCTCACACCACATCAAAAAAGGAAAGACATTACAAAGCTTCACAGCGTTTTCAAAGCTCTTCAATCATGGTCTCTAAGCCTCAGTTTCCTTATCTGTAAAAGGGGGTGATGGAACTAAAGAGGGCTAATGTTTGTTGAAAGTTACTATCTGCCAGGTACTGTTATTAGGCACTGTTGTGATCCCCATGTTACAGTTGAGGAAACTGACTCAGAGAGGTTAAGTAACTTGCCCAAGATCACACAGCTGGTCAGTGGTGAGGCTGGGATTTGAATGCAGTTTTTTTGTTTTTTTTGCGGTATGTGGGCCTCTCACTGTTGTGGCTTCTCCCGTTGCGGAGCACAGGCTCCGGACACGCAGGCTCAGCGGCCATGTCTCACGGGCTCAGCCGCTCCGCAGCATGTGGGATCTTCCTGGACCGGGGCACGAACCCTTGTCGCCTGCATCGGCAGGCGGACTCTCTACCACTGCGCCACCAGGGAAGCCCTTGAATGCAGTTTTGCTCCCAAGCTGCATGGTGTGCTTTGGCCATCTGCCTCATACAATTTGTGAGAATTAAATGAGACAATTACGTGCCTTGCTTAGCTCAGGGCCTACTACCTGGTAAGTGCTTAGTAAGCGTCTCCTGATGGGATGATTATTGTTGACCCTTGCTGCCTTTTTAGATGATCCTTTGTAGGCCTCTTGCTTTTCCTTTCATCCCTAACGTCGCTCCTCCCTCCACCCATAGGCCAGGGTATGACTAGTATCCACTCGCATGTCCACGCTCTCCCGCGGTGCCCACACTCGCACGCTCTGGCCTGCAGCTGACCTGCTCTTTTGGCAGGTGACATCCTGGCACAGAGGCAGGGGTGGCCTCCAGCCAGTTGTCATGCAGCTTTGGTGGCCCTGCCTGAGGAAGGTAGTGTGCTTTCTGGGAACCCAGGAAATAACAAGGCATCTGATTCTGTTACCCAAACTGGGGACAGTTTCCATAGCAGAAACTGTGACCCTGTGGGTAGGAAACAAAATTTCCACCCAAACCTATGGCAGTGTTTCTAAGTCTTTACGTTCGTGTTCATTTCCGAGGAGCTTGCTCTTGTGTTCTCACAGAGCTCTTTGGGAAGCCCGTGGTAGCAGGCACCAAAGGTTTTAGACAAATGCCCCCGATGGAGTGTGAGATGACCCTGGTCCCTTTGTGGCATCCAGTAGAGAGGGGACACTGGTTTTGTTTGTGTAATTCAAATGACCAGTGCTAAGCTCTTTGAGTTCCCAAAAGTCAACCCCATACTTTACAGAGTGAGGACACCCCGTTTGCATAGGGCAGGGTCGCCCATCACGTGCGTTCATGTCCGCCATCTTTGATCACAGCAGCCCCGCACTGCGGATGAGGAAACTGCGTCAGGGGGCAGGACACTGCTGGTCACCTGTGCACAGCGGCAGCCCTGGAACTTCTCATCAACCCTTCTTCCCTCCCACTCAGTGCTGCTTCTCTCTCTTTCCCCTCCTTTCCAGGTCCCTCCAGGCCCAGAATCCGGGGAGCAGCGCTGGTGGGGAGCCACCTGGGTGCCCGTGCAGGAAACCGCCGTGCGAGGTGAGGTGGGCATGGGAGACCGAGCCCAGCTGACCAGAGACCCCGTTTTCTTCCAGACTGAGGGGGAAGGTGGCGGGGCCTCCCCGCCGGCCCCACGGAGGATGCAGTTCTTTGGCCGCCTGGTCAGCACCCTCAGCAGCGTCACCAACTTGTTCTCCAACCCATTCCGGGTGAAGGCGGTGGCCGTGGCGGACTACAGCTCCAGCGGCCGGGTCCGGGAAGAAAGGCAGCTGTGTCTGTTCCAGCACGCTCCCAGTCGCACGTGGGACTGCATCCTGGTCAACCCCAGGAACCCCCAGAGTGGATTCCGGTGGGTGATGGTCCGTTGCCCCACACACACTTCTCTCCTTTGACTCCTCCCAGGTCTCAGCCTGGAGGTCCCTTGGCCGAGAGCAGCTTCTTCAGGTTGACATCTGAGGGGTCTGTTGGGGGTGGGGCTGCTTTTAAAACAGAGGGAGGGGCTTCCTGGACTCGACACCTTCCGGACCATCAGGGTCCCGGCAGCAGGGGCTGGGGCTGGAGGACTGTTGCCTCCCTCGAGGCTTGACCCATACAGATGGAGGGAGGGAGGAAGGATGGGGAAGCCGAGAAGGTCAAATCGGGGAAGGCCCAGGGATCACCTGTAGCCCTGGGTCCTTAAGGCACGACTGTCCTCGTAGGGGCTGGTTGGCCGAGGTTTGTTCAGGGGAGCCTGGAAGGGGTGGACAGCTGCTCTTCTCAGGGCATGCTGGTCCCCCCTCCGTGGGCTAGAGGAACGTGTAGGAACCCAGGACAGGGCTGAGGAAGCTGAGCAGCTGCAGGGCCGGTTGGGAAAAGGGGAGAGGAGTGACCAAGGACCCCACATGCAGGGTCCAGGGAGCTTGGCAGAACGGGGCTGAGTTGGGCTACGGCTGATGGTCTTGCTTCATTCGTTCACCCATCTGGCTGTCCTGTCGTCCAGGGAGTGAGCTGGGAGGCGCAGATGGAGGATGGAGGGTGGGAGGCTGGAGCAGAGGTTCTGAAGAGCTGCAGAAATGGTGATGCCAAGGCCTGGGAGTCGCTGGGAGTGAGGGCTGTTGGGGGGATGGGGGCACTGTGCCAGAGCCCTGGGCTTTTCACTGTGGGTAGTCGTCGTGGGGGGTTCCCCACTGCTCCGAACACCCTGCGCTTTGTGGAGAGAAGGCTTGGTGTACTGGACTTCCTCTTCAGGGGGCCGAGGTTCTGTCTTTTAAGTCTCCTCCTTTACTTGCCTGGAGGGCTTTGTCCCCAAAGTACTTAAGTGTGTTGGACGGAGGTGTGAGGGTCCTGCTTCCAGCCTCCAGGTAGAGGTGCTCCTGTTCTGTAACTGCAGAGCTTCAGGCTGGGGGAGGGGATCAGGGTCTTCTGAATCCTCAGGTTTTATTCCCTAAGGCCTGGGAGTCTCACAACACCCCTGTGGGTGGAGAGTTGGACGCTGGCTGATACAGACGGCCGCAATGATAGTATCGCGTTATATTAGTGCATGTGAGGGGCTGGTCTAACTGTTAGCTCCCTCTGTCCTCACCACAGTCCCCAGAGGTAGGGCTATTATTGACCTCTTCTTACAGAGGAGGAAACAAAGCTCAAAGAAGTTAAGTAACTTGCCTGAGGTCACAAAGCCACTCATAGCAGAGCTGGGGTACAGACATCCTGGTTCCAGAGCCCACCGCTTCCTTTTCCTTCAGGTGGGCCGCTTTGCAATGTGATGAGCTGGGCCCATCCTGGGCCCCCAGCCTGACATATGGTCCAGGCGCCTGGCTCTTCTGGGGTGAGCCCCGTGGTGGTCACTTGTAGCACCGCTGTGTACATTGTGATAACGTCCATACTTCTCTTCCTGGTACGAGTTAATCATTTACTGCTGACATTGATTTGTGACATATGCTGTTTGATGAACCCCGCCAGCCCCTCGCTGGTATCTCAGCAGAAGCAGGGCTGCACTTCCCAGGAATCCTGGGAGGAATCATCAAAGCGTGTGTGACATGTGATCTTTACTTCTCGAAAGGCGACTGACTGTTGAGGCCCTCTGTGCTGGGACTTTGCCTGGACACACACCCTAAGGTTTGCCCGTTCACTGTTTATCCAGCCCACAGCCCATCTCCACCAGTGGCAGGTCTCTGCCCTCCAGGGGCTCAGGTAGTAGCCAGAAAAGGTGGATCAGGACCCGGCATTCAGTGGGGTCAATGTGGGGTACATGGGCTTGTGTCAGACTCATGTTCCCCGGACAGACCTTCACTCTTTACATGTTTTCTTTGCCTTTGTTTTTCCATCTGCTAAGAATGCTCTTCCCGCACTCCTTGGCCTGCGACTCACGTGTCCCTGCTCTGTGAGCCTGTGCTCACCCCTCTGTTCTCCCTCAGCAGTGTCTGTACCTTTGTCCGCCCCTCTTGCCACGGATTGCCACATGTCTGTTTGCACATCTGTCTCCCCCACCAGACCACAGAGCTCTGGAAGGACAGGGCCTGGGTCTGAGTCAGTATTCCGTTGTATGGAATGTACCACATCTTCTTCATCCATTCATCTGTTGATGGACGCTTAGGTTGCTTCCATATCTTAGCAATTGTAAATAATGTTGCCATGAACATTGGGGTGCATGTATCTTTTTATTTACTCACTTATTTATTTGGCTGTGTTGGGTCTTTGTTGCTGCGCACGGGCTTTCTCTATTTGCAGCAAGCGGGGGCTACTCTTCCTTGCGGTGCACAGGCTTCCCGTTGCAGTGGCTTCTCTTGTTGTGGAGCACGGGCTCTAGGTGCACGGGCTCAGTAGTTGTGGCTCACGGGCTCAGTAGTTGTGGCACATGGGCTCAGTAGTTGTGGCTCACGGGCTCTAGAGCGCAGGCTCAGTAGTTGTGGTGCACAGGCTTAGTTGCATGCGGCATGTGGGATCTTCCCGGACCAGGGCTCGAACCCGTGTCCCCTGCATTAGGAGGTGGATTCTTAACCACTGTGCCACCAGGGAAGTCGGATATTTTTCTATATTATCTTCTAGGAGCTTTATTGTTTTGCTTTTACAACTAGGTTGATAATCTACCTGGAATATATATGTTTTTTTAATGTATGGTGTGAAATAGGACTCAAGTTTCTTTTTATTGTTTTTCGGCTGGAGATTCAGTTTTCCCAGGACCTTTTATCACAAACTGTTCTTTTCCACTGCTCTAGAATGCCATTGGACATAAATCTAGGCGTCCCTCCCTGTAGGAATGAATTCGTTTCTAGTTACTGTTCTATTTTTCTTTTCTTGCACCAATACAATGCTGTCTTGTAACACCATAATAAATCTTGATATCTGGTAGGACAAGTTCTCACTTCCTTCTTCTTCAAGATTATCTTGGCTATTCTCAACTCTTTGCATTTTTATGGGACAAAGGAGTTCCACCCACAAAACAAACAAGCAAAGAAAGAAAGAAACAAAGCTTCTGCTCTTGAGATTTAAGATTGGTGTTGCACTGACTCTATAGATCAGTTCAGTAAGAATTGACAACTTGGTGGCGCAGTGGTTGAGAGTCCGCCTGCCGATGCTGGGGACGTGGGTTCGTGCCCCGGTCCGGGAGGATCCCACATGCCGCGGAGCAGCTGGGCCCGTGAGCCATGGCCACTGAGCCTGCGCGTCCAGGGCCTGTGCTCCACGACGGGAGAGGCCACAACAGTGAGAGGCCCGCGTACCGCAAAAAAAAAAAGAATTGACAACTTAATACTGTCTAGTCTTCCAGACTATAAAACCTGAAATACCCTCCCACTTATTTAGGTTTTCTTTAATTTCTCTCAATAATTCTTTGTAGTTTTCTGCACATTCGTCTTGGACATATTTTGTTAGATTTATTCCTAGTGTTTGGCATGTTTTGATGTTCTAAATAATAAATGATATTTATTAAAGTTTAATTTTCTACCTGTTTGTTGTTGTGTATATCCAGGCAGTTGATCTTTTGTACATTCATCTTGTGTTCAGCAACCTTGCTAAACTCATTTATTAGTTCTAATAATTTATCTGTAGGACTTTTTGGGTTTTCTGAGAACATAATCATACCATCATGAACATAATGACAGTTTTTGCTTCTTCCTTTCCAATCCTTATACTTACTATTTATTTTTCTTGCCGTACTGCACTGGTAAGAATGATGAGTAAAGCGGTGAAGCAAGCATCCTTATCTCATTCCTGTCTCAAAAGGGAAAGCTTCAACATCATACCATTAAGCGTGATGTTTGTTCTAAGTTTTTTGCAGATACCGTCTGTTGCATTAAGGATATTCCTTTTTATTCTCGGTTTTCTAAGAGCTTCCTTTTTTAAAAATTCATGAATGGGTGTTGTATGTTATCAAATGCTCATACTGAAACAATTGAGATTTGCATTTATTAGCTCATTAGTTTCTCCTTTATTTTGTCAGTGTGGTGAATTGTACATTGATTGGGTGATCGGTTGGTTTTGAAACGTTAATGCAGCCATATATTCTGGGAATAAATCTCTCCTTGTCATGATGTAGCATCCCTTTTGTATATTGCTAGATCAAATCGAATATTTGTTTAGGATTTTCAGCACTATGTTTATGAGAGATATTATCCTGTAATTTTCTTTTTAAAAAACATTCTTATCAGGTTTTGGTGTCAGCTTTAACTGGCTGCATAAAAAAAGTTGAGAAGTAATCCTTCTCCTATTTTCTGAAAATTGTTTAAGATTGATATTACTACTTTCTTAAATGTCTGGAAGAATTCATGGGTGAAGCCATCTGAGCCTGAAGTTTCCTTTGTGTGAAGCTTTTCAATATGTATTCAATTCTTTAATAGATACCAGACTACCAGATTTTCTCCTTCTTCTTGTGTCAGTTTTGGTATGTTGTGTTTTCAGGAAATGTCAAATTCATTGACGTAAAGTTGTTCATAATGTCCTCTTTTATTCTTTTTAACATCTGAAGAATCTGAAAAGATGGTACTTCGGGTTTTCTGTATTTCTCATTGAGTTTTGTTAGGGGTTTATTGATTTTTTAAAGTCTTTTCAAAGAACCAACTTTTGACTGTGTTTAAGCCAAATGCTGCTGTATGTATACTAATGCCATTTCCCCTGATCATTAGCTGTTTTATTAATGTTTAAGTAGTTAAAAATTGCGAAATGCATCCTTGACTTATTACAGTCTACCTTTTTAAAAAATATTTTTATTTTATTTATTTATTTGGCTGCTTTGGGTCTTGGTTGCAGCATGTGGGATCTTCGTTGCCACGTGTGGGATCTTTTTTTTTTTAGTTGCGGCACGAGGGATCTTTAGCTGTGGCATGTGAACTCTTCGTTGCAGCATGTGGGATCTAGTTCCCTGACCAGGGATGGAACCCAGCCCCGCTGCACTGGGAACACAGAGTCTTAGCCCTGGACCACCAAGGAAGTCCCACAGTCCACCTTAAATTGGTACTTGGACACTTCCCTGACAATGCAGAGACCTTTGAATATTTCAGTTCCATTTATGCATCTCATCAACTTTTTGTGATGTATTTTCATTTTAATTAAATATATATGTAAATATTTCTATCTATATACCCCCAAACATTTTTATTGTTCTTAGAAACAGTCAATTCAGGGAATTCCCTGGCCGTCCACTGGATAGGACTCCATGCTTTCACTGCTGAGGGCCCAGGTTCAATCCCTGGTCAGGGAACTAAGATCCTACAAGCTGTGTGGCGCGGCCAAAAAAAAAAAAAAAAAACCCAAAACACAGTCAATTGAGACTTGCCCACGTAATACCTTTTCCGGTGTTCTTTATTCTTTCCTGCCTTATGTTGCTTCCATCTGAGATCGTTTTCTTTCTGCTTGAGTCTCTTAGTGCAAGTCTGCTGACAGTGAATTCTCTGTTTTTCTATCTCTAAAAATGACTATATTTTACCTTTATTCTTTCTTTTTAAACTGAATGAGAACGTGGGGCTTACCTCAGTTCCCTGAGTAAAAATGTGGGGCATACCTCAGTGTGCTTCCCTTTTCTCTAAACTCCTGGCCCGCTACGCCTTGCCTGCGTTTGGTTCTCTCCAGAACCTTCAGGTATTTGTTTGAATTTAATCCTGCCTTTATATTTGTTTTCACCAGGAAGGCTAGTCTGGTACGAACTCCTCTGTCATAGCCAGAAGTGGAAGTTCATCTCACAAATTTGATATGTAATGTTTGCACTGTCATCGAGTCAAGAAAGTTCCTAAATTTTACCATGACTTCCTGTTTGAACCGTAGATAATTTGTATGTATCTTGGTGAATTTGTAAACATATGGGAAATTTTTCGTTATCTTTTTGTTATCGATTTCTAGCTTAATTGCATCGTGGTTGGAGAACATAGTCTAAATATTCTCAGGTCTTTGATATTTGTTTCGATTTGCTTTATGGCCCAGCATGGGTCCGATATTTATAATTTTGTGTGTGTGTTTCAGAAGCATGTGTATTCTGTACTTGATGGGAATAATGCTTTATATATGTCTGTTAGGTCAAGTTTATTAATTGTTCTATATCCAATAGGGATTTTTTTTTTTTTTTGGTCTGCTTTTTGTGTAAGAAACTAGTAGAATATGTTAAAATCTATCAGTATGACTGTGGATTTGTCTAGTTCTCTTAATTCTGTCAAGTTTGACTTTGTTTTGGAGCTTTATTATTAGATACATAATTATCATATTTTCCTAGTGAATTGAAACTGTTATCATTACAAATTGTCCCTCTTTGTGTCCAGCAATGCTTTTTACCTTAAGCTTTACTTTTTCTAATATTAATATAGCTTCACCAGGTTTCTCTTGGTTAGTATTTATATATTTCCTTATAATTTTAATCTTGTAAAGAATATGTAGTTGTCTTTTCTTTTCCCTGTTATCCAGTCTGTTATTTCTTTTTTTTTTTTTGCGGTTCGCTGGCGTCTCACTGTTGTGGCCTCCCCCGTTGCGGAGCACAGGCTCCGGACGCGCAGGCTCAGCGGCCATGGCTCACGGGCCCAGCCGCTCCGCGGCATGTGGGATCTTCCCGGACTGGGACACAAACCCGTGTCCCCTGCATCGGCAGGCAGACTCTCAACCACTGCGCCACCAGGGAAGCCCCCAGTCTGTAATTTCTTATATTTATTTGGAACATTTAGTCTATTTATACTTCATGTAATTCTGATATATTTGGGTTTAAATCTACTGTCTTACTGTTTGCTTTTTTTTTGTTATTCTTCCACCTGTTTTCTTTTCTTTATTCCTTTCTTTCTTGTCTTCTTTTTATTTTTTGGTTTTTGTTTTGTTTTGTTTTAGCTTTATTGAGATGCAATTTACAAAAAATAAAATTTACCAATTTTAAGTGTATCATTCAGTGGATTTTGATAAAGGTACACACTCATGTAACCATCACCACAATACAGATGCACACCTTTTTTGTTATTCCCCAAATTTCCTCCGTGCTCCTTTGTAGTAATGCCTCTGCACCCACCACAGCCCTTAGCAAACACTGATCTACTTTTTTTTTTAAAATAAATTTATTTATTTTATTTATTTTTATTTTTGGCTGTGTTGTGTCTTCATTGCTGCGCACAGGCCTTCTCTAGTTGTGGTGAATGGGGGCTACTCTTAGTTGCGCTGCGTGGGTTTCTCACTGCGGTGGCTTCTCTTCTTGTGGAGCACAGGCTCTAGGCACGTGGGCCTCAGTAATTGTGGCTCACGGGCTCCAGAGCACAGGCTCGGTAGTCGTGGCGCATGGGCTTAGTTGCTCCACGGCATGTGGAATCTTCCCGCACCAGGGCTTGAACCCGTGTCTCTTGCATTGGCAGGCGGATTCCCAACCACTTTGCCACTGAGGAAGCCCCAACACTGATCTACTTTCTATCCCTATAGTTTTATCTTTTAATCATACAGCATGTAGTCTTATGAATCAGAGTTTTTTCCCTTGGCATAATGCTTTTGCAATTTATGATTAAATGTTTTCTTATTATTCTATTTTTCCATCTCTATTAGCTTGGAAATTTATACTCTATTATTATCTTTTAATGATAGCTTTTGGGAGGTAGTTCTCCTTGGGTCTCTTGTGTTTCTGTACATCTTACAAGCAGAGGCTCTGACTAGTTTTGTTTCGTTCTGTCTTTACAAGCATGTTTGTATTGTGAACAGCCTTGGAAGATAGAGGTAGAGTCTTTCTCTCGAGCAAAGGGTAGGTTTGCTTACTCTTCTATATAATAAAGATAATATTTTCCTCCAGAGCAAAGATTAGACAGATTTTCTCACTGATGATTATAACAGATTCAAGTTCCCTACACTCAGGGTTTCTGTCTTCTAATGCAACATGAGCAGGTGTCACCTGACCCTCTTCATGTCACCCTCTGGGAAATGGATCCCAGGGAATAGGCGCAAATGCTGATACCCTGGCACAAATGCTACTGCTGTGAGTAATAAATTGTCCTTTGTCCTTCATCCAGGAACCTGTGTCTTCTGCCAGCATCCATGAAACTGTGTCAGGCTAACATGTTAGTTTGCAAGTAGGGTAAAATCTGAAACCCTTCACAGTTCTTCTATTTATTTATTTATTTAACATCTCTATTGGAGTATACTTGCTTTACAATGGTGTGTTAGTTTCTGCTTTATAACAAAGTGAATCAGCTATACATATACATATGTTCCCATATCTCTTCCCTCTTGCGTTTCCCTCCCTCCCAAACTCCCTATCCCACCCCTCTAGGTGGTCACAAAGCACGGAGCTGATCTCCCTGTGCTATGTGGCTGCTTCCCACTAGCTATCTATTTTACGTTTGGTAGTGTATATATGTCCATGCCACTCTCTCACTTTGTCCCAGCTTCCCCTTCCCCCTCCCCATATCCTCAAGTCCATTCTCTAGTAGTTCTGTGTCTTTATTCCTGTCTTACCCCTAGGTTCTTCATGACCTTTTTTTTTTCCTTAGATTCCATATATATGTGTTAGCATACGGTATTTGTTTTTCTCTTTCTGACTTACTTCACTTTGTATGACAGACTCTAGGTCCATCCACCTCACTACAAATAACTCAATTTCATTTCTTTTTATGGCTGAGTAATATACCATTGTATATATGGGCCACATCTTCTTTATCCATTCATCTGTCGATGGACACTTAGGTTGCTTCCATGTCCTGGCTATTGTAAATAGACCGGCAATGAACATTTTGGTACATGACTCTTTTTGAATTATGGTTTTCTCAGGGTATATGCCCAGTAGTGGGATTGCTGGGTCGTATGGTACCCTTCACAGTTCTTGATAGAACCCTAGAGATTGTAACACACATCCTTGGCCTTACTGAAGTATAATTGGTACTTTGGCCTCTTCCAGAACAATACAAGGGTCTTAGAACCCTTTAACTGCATTTATCCCACTCCAGACTTCTATGCCATGTATTGTTTTTTATTAATATTTTTATTTTAAACCCAACAAGGCATTATACTGTCAATATTTATTTAGATTCACTCACATATTTACCATTTTCATGGTGCTTAATTTTTTTCCTGCATCTTTGACCATCCATCTAGGATCAACTTTCTTCTACCAGAAGAAAATCCTTTTGTATTTCCTTTTATTTGGGTCTGCTAATGTCACAGTCAGTCAGTCTGTCTCTCTGGTGCATTTGTTTGTTTGACTAGTGAAATATTTTAATTTCACCGTCACACTTGAAGTTTTTTTTTTTTTTTCTGGGTGTAGAATTCTCCATGGCATTTATTTTCTTTTAGCTCTTTAAGGATGTCATCTCATTATCTCTGGCTTCCATTGTTGAGTTTCATTGTTGAGTCTGATGGTTGCCCTCTGAAAACATTTTTTCTCTTCGCTTTTTTTTTTGTGTGTGGTACGCGGGCCTCTCACTGCAGTGGCCTCTCCCGCTGCGGAGCACAGGCTCCGGACGCGCAGGCTCAGCGGCCATGGCTCACGGGCCCAGCCGCTCCACGGCATGTGGGATCTTCCCGGACCGGGGCACGAACCCGTGTCCCCTGCATCGGCAGGCGGACTCCCAACCACTGCGCCACCAGGGAAGCCCTCTCTTTGCTATTTTTAATGTTTTCTCTTTGCGTTTTGTTTTCAGCAGTTGCTACATGGCACATGTGTCAGTTATTGCTACGTTACAATATGTTGACAAACGTGTCATTTTCAGTTATTGCTATGCAACAAACTCTCCCAAAGTTTAGTGGGTTAAAACAGTATCAATTATTTAGCCCACAAATCTGCCATTTGAGCAGAGCTTAGTGGGAAAGGCTCAGTTTGATTCTACATAGTATTAGCTGGGGTGGCTTGACTGCACGATCCACTCTTAAGATGACTCATAACTGGCAAATTGGTACTGGCTGTTGGCTGGGAGTTTATCCAGGGTTAAGGGTCCAAGAGTCATCTCCATGATGCTTCAGCTTCCCTGTGGTATGATGGCCGGGTCCCAAGAAAAAAGAGGTAGAGGCTTCCAGTCTCTTAAATCCTTGCTCTAGAAACTAGGACGGCATCACTTCTGCCATATTCTTGGTAAAGCAGTTACAAAGCCAGGTTAAAGGGTAAAGACACATAAATTCCCACTACTCAGTGGCTCAGTGGGAGGAATGTAACTGTGGATTTGGTGGGGGGGGGTAGAGGAGGATTTATAGAATATTTTAAATTAATGGAATAATGTTTTCCATCAATTTTGGAAAGTTCATAGTCATTAACTCTTCAAATATGGCTTCTGTACAATTCTTTTTCTATTCTGTTTTTGTATCTCCACTTATATGTATGTTAGATCTTTACATTATATATTCTATGTCTTTTATCTAGTTTCCTGTATTTTCCAAGCTTTTGTCTCTCCATGCTTTATTCTGTTTACTTTTTTCTTACCTATCTTCCTTTTCACAATTTTCTATTCAGCGTTGTCCAATCTGCTATTATACCTAACCACTGAGCTCTTAATTTTGGCAATTGTATCTTTAAATTCTGCAACATCCACTTGGTTCTTTTTTTTATATAGTTTAAAGTGTTTTGCCAAAATTGTAAATCTTCTATTTTATCCTAATATTGTCATAGTTATTTTAAAGTCTGTGTCAGGTAACTTCAGTATTTGTAGACCCCCCAGTTATAGGTCTTTTTCTCTTGTATATTGTCTCTGTTGGTTTTCTTTCATACTTTCTTTTTTTAAAATATTTATTTATTTATGGCTGCACTGGGCCTTAGTTGCGGCATGTGTGATCTTCTGTCACGGCGCATGGGCTCTTCGTTGTGGTGTGCGGGCTTCTCTCTAGTTGTGGCACGCTGGCTCCTCTCTAGTTGTGGTGTGCAGTCTCCAGAGTGCGGGGGCTCAGTAGTTCCAGCGCACAAGCTGTCTAGTTGTGGCATGCAGGCTCAGTAGTTGCGGTACGTGGGCTTAGTTGCCCTGCGGCATGTGGGATCTTAGTTCCTCGACCAGTGATCGAACCTGCGTCCCCTGCATTGGAAGGCGGATTCTTAACCATTGGACCACCAAGGAAGTCCCATCTTTCTTGTTTTCTTATCTCTTCATGTGCCTGGGGAGTTTTGCTTTCATGCTGGACCATGGATTTGCAACAATGCTTGTGGAAATATACGTGATGATATTTTTTGAAAAAGAAAGAAAGGAAAGGAAATCTTTTCAAATAAAAAGAAAGCCCCAACTCCATTTAGGGGTGTGTGTGTGTGGTGGGCGAAGGGAGTCCAGCTGGAGCAGGTCAGTCCACAGCAGCAAGCAGGCAGGCACCTGTTTGCAGGGACACAAGTCTTCAGATTCCATCAAGGGCACAGGCCAAGGGTTCCTCCCGGCTCACTTCTGTGTCTTCCTCCTCTGCCCTGGCTCCTCAGGCTCTTCCAGCTGGAGACAGAGGCCGATGCCCTGGTGAACTTCCAGCAGTATTCTTCCCAGTTGCCGCCCTTCTACGAGAGCTCCAACCACATCCTGCATGTTGAGGTCCTGCAGCAGCTGACCGACCTCATCCGCAACCACCCCAGCTGGTCGGTGGCCCACCTGGCGGTGGAGTTGGGGATCCGAGAGTGCTTCCGTCACAGCCGCATCATCAGGTGGGCGGGGGGCTTGGCCAGGTGGGGCAGGAGGGCAGGACCCTGGGGATACTGGGTGTGGATGGGGAGTCTCAGTCCAGCCTCAGTTCCCCTCCATAAACTCAAAGGTTGCCCAGAACGTTTGACTTCAAAAGGGGCAGCATTGCCTCTGGGTTAGAGCAGGGGAATGCTGACTAAAGTCAGAAGGAACAATGTAACATTTCTGGGGTGCCAGGTGCCAGGTGCCAGGCCCCTGGTAGCTGTTTTATACCCACCGTGAACTTGAATCCTCTCAACATGCCCATGAAGTAGTGTCACCCCAGTGAGAGGTTATGTGACTTGTGCAAGGTCACTCAGCTGCAGAGGGCTGAAGAGGCTTCAGATCCTTGGTGTCTTCTTCCAAAGGCCTGGTTGCCCTTCTGGAAGCTGGAACACTTAGTCTCGTATGTCTGTTCAGCCAACAGGCCCCTGGGGAGGGCCCCGTGCCAGCCAGAGGACTCGAGCTCACCATCCTGCCCTGAGGTAGCCACACCTCCAGTTCTCTGCTTCAGACAGCTTGGTTCAGCTCCCGGGCCCAAAGCTCAAAAATCTTCACTGCCTTTTACAGTTTACCGGCATGATCTTGGACGTAATGGTGTTTGATCTCACAATAGTTCTATCGATTTCCTAGGGCAGGCGTGGCAGGTATTATTTTTATTTTTTTGTAGACCCTAGAAAAGTTAAGTGAATTGCCCGAGGTTGGTGAGATTTCTGCCTTCTGCGATTCTTTCTATGCCACCCCACTGCCCACTTAAGGCTGGTGTGGCCCTAGGGCACATCCCTCATACAGGTGTGCAAACTGAACTAAAAACTGATAGAGGTCACATCAGTTACAGGTAAATTGTGACTCAGCCCTGAGTTTGAACCAGCCAGCTTGAGCAGGGCACGAATGCTCTTGGGCTCCTCCCCCACCTCCCCTGCGTCTGCACTTTTTCTCAGTGCCCCGCCCACCTCGTGCCACACCCCTCACCTCCCCGGCCCTCCCCTGCAGCTGCGCCAACAACAGGGAGAATGAGGAGGGTTGCACTCCCCTGCACCTGGCCTGCCGCAAGGGTGACTGGGAGATCCTGGTGGAGCTGGTGCAGTACTGCCACGCCCAGATGGACGTCACCGACAACAACGGAGAGACCGCCTTCCATTACGCTGTCCAGAGTGACAATTCCCAAGTGCTGCAGGTGAGCAGGGGTGGAGACAGGGCGACTGATTCTGGCCGCTCCTTACCACGGCCGCAGCTGTCTTTGGGCCTCTGGGCTCAGGTGTCCCTCCGGGCCTCTCACTGTCCCCACCTTGATCCTTGAGGCCTGAGCCCCTTCGTGGAGGGTGTAGCCCCACCTGGCACTTGCCTCCCCAAGCTTGTCAAGGAGACACATCCTCGGCCACTTTGCTCCTACAACCCTGGGAAAGTCCTCCAACCCAGCAAACCGAGCTCAAGGTCTAGTCCCGTCAGTCAGTTTAATTCAGCTTCTCCTGAGCACTCACCGTAGGCTGGGCCCCTGGGCCGGGTGGATTTCAGCCCCTGCCTGGAGGCGCCCATCGTCCAGCAGGACCTGAGCTTAACTTTTTACAGTAACTCAAAACAAACAAAACTCCATCTGGCTCCTGTAGGCATTTGCACCAAAGGCACTCCTTCCGTTAAATTTTTGATTAGCTGGGCAGAAAAATAAAAAATAAAGATTGTAGGCAAGTAGATCAAATGATGAAAAGGCTACCTTATATATCAGATAGAAAAGACAGAATACTGGGCAGTATTTTATTGCCTAGAATTAGAAGATTCTTGTAAAGGTTATATCCTTCTCTGTGCCTTGGCATCAGAATGGAACCACATTATTCCAGAAAATATGGATTCCTGTCTTATGATTAGTGCTGTCAGGGAAGGGAATTCTATCCCCACTGTTGAACTCTGCCCTTACTGAGACCCCACTGTGTGCTCAGCACAGCACCACGTACAACCTGCCTCGATTCGGAGGGCGGGTACACACTCTTATCAATAGCTGTCCTTTACCGCTGGTCCCGTGCCTGACCCTGTACTCAGTGTTTTATGTGTTCTAGTTAATTCTCAAGATAACCTCTGTGGGTGGGGGCCGTTAGCTTCTTCTCTTCGCCAAAGAGACTGAGGTTCAGCGAAGTTTTGTGCCCGGGGAGGGGTGCCACGGAGCTGTGAGCGGTGGGGCTGGCCCTTGAATCGGGCCTGGATGCCAGCACCTCGGCCAGCACCTGCTGTGTCCCTAGCCTGTCCACAGACCCAGCCGGTCACAGGGGTGCACAGGGGTCATAATTAACCTCAGGGAAACGGCTTTCAACCACAGTCGAGGAACTAAAATCCTCATGGCCGTTTTATTAATACTGGTGTTTTGTTTAATGAAAAAATAATACCTACACGTAGCTGAAAAATTCAGGCAGGACAGAAGGGTATGCAATGGAAAGCAAGTCTCATTCCCACCCAGACCCCCAGTGCCCATCCTAGGTACAACCTCTTTCACATTTCCTGATTGGGAAATTTTTCATACACGCCACGGTCATGCCAGACCAGCGCCCCAGCCAATACTGGCACAGTCAGCTTCTTTCTCTCCCCAAAGCCTCCTTTCTTGGTGGCTTCTCTTGAAGTTCTTGTCAGTGTTCTCGTGGAGTCCAGCTTCCCTTCCCCTGAGGCCCCAGAGAGGGACGGCCACAGCGGTGGATGTTAGCAAAGGGACAGGCCAGGGGCCGCGCTGTGTTTGGCGCCTGCCCACCGCGAGGTCTTGCTGTCAGCTCCTAGGGGAGAACGCATCGGCGGGCGTGAACCAGGTGAATAACCGAGGGCTGACCCCGCTGCACCTGGCCTGCCAGCTGGGGAAGCAGGAGATGGTCCGTGTGCTGTTGCTGTGCAGCGCTCGCTGCGACGTCGTGGGGCCTGGCGGCTACCCCATCCACGTGGCCATGAAGTTCTCCCGGAAGGGGTAAGACCCTGCCCTGCCCCACGTGATCCGAGGGGCCTCCCATCTGCGCAGCCAGTCCCCCTGCCCAGGCGAGCGGTGGCCTCCACAGGCTCATTAGGTGCGTGTCAGATCCTGGTGCCAAGGGCTGCCCTGGTACAAAGAAAGTGTTTGATGAACGTGTGGGGGTGTCAGTCTCGGCCCACGAGCTCTGCTGTGCAGAGAGCAGAACTTTGAAAGTTGCTCAGTCGTGCACCTTAATTGCTGACCGTGAGCCTCCCTCTACCAAACTGGAGATAAACAGTCTTAAACTTGCCACCACATCTGATCTGAGCAGCCCCTTCACGGCTGCTGTGCTGGTGCAGCTTCTTTGCTCAACTCGAAACCTAGGAATGCTTCGCAAGGTGGCCCAGGGCCCCATCCGCCTGATGCATCCCTCCTTCCTGGGGGGTGGCACTGCCGGGACTCAGGTGCCAGGCCCATGTCCTGGGGAGCTCTAGACCACTCATTTCTTCCTTCCTCCCCAGCCCTGGGAAACCTGGTCTCAGGATAATTCTTCTCCACGTGCAGTGTGTGCGCGTGCGTGCATGCGTGCGTGTGTGTGTGTAGGAGGGATAAAAGAGATGACTATCCCAAAATACTGCCCAGCAGGTACAGTAACTAGAATGAATGAGTGAGTGAATGAGTCAGGTGGTCCCTCAGTCCCGGGCACTGTGCCTTACAGAGGTGGTTGAGAGAAAGCCCGGAACAGGGGATACAGAAGTCGCCCAGTACTTTCCAGAGCCATGTGGTAGACGGGCAGCAAGAAATGAGCTCAGAGGGGCTGCCCTCGGGTTGGGGGCAGGCACGCTCCCCCTCCCTCAGGGTTTTCATTCCTCTGGGGTCTGCACCCACCTTTCGGCCCCTGGAGGGCATTGATGTCCCCTTGAAGGTCTGGTGCAAGCTTGGACAAACCCTCCTTTCCTTGATTCTTCCTCGTACAGCCAAGATGAACTAGAACTTTTGGGAAGATTTGACCAAATGGTTGGAGACAATCCCAGCACTCCCACCCCCAGTCACCCCCAGTTACTGAGTTGCAGGTTGCAACCTGAATGGACACACGTGATGAGCGATGCTCTCCCATACCCAAGGGCTGGCACGGTGGCCCTGCTCCAGCTTGGCTCCAGCCACCCTACTGGCTTCAGTCACCTTCTAGGTCCAGGTTACTTCCAAGATCCCGATGTGGCCCAGGTTGCTCCCTCCTCAGACACCTGCAACCACACCCCAGGCCTCCCGTGTGGATCGTTGCAGATGAGACAACGCGAGTCGTCTCATACCTCAGGTGCGCCCCGCACACAGCCACGCTCCTCTCAGGGCTCCAAGGGGGCACATCTGTCTGTCGCCACGTGGCAGCCCGCGCATTCATACTCCAAGAATCACAAGTGTTAGGGTTACTGGGACTGGTTCCATCCCAGCCCCAATCTGGGGGCCCCTCTGCTGTTGGTTGGCTCAGCCGAGCTTCACAGAGAGCTGGGTTGGGCCCAGGACCCCACTTTGACTTAGCATGATGTCTTCAAGGTTCGTGTGTGTCGTAGCTGTATCAAAAGGTCCTTCCCTTTTAGGGCGGAATTACTCCATTTTATATACCACGCTCTGCTTATCCGTTCGTATGTCCGTGGAGACTTAGGCTGTTTCCGTCTTTTGGCTATTGTGGGTAATGCTGCAGTAAACACTGGCATACAAGTATCTTCCTGAGCCCCTGCTTTCAGTTCTTTTGGTTGTCGATCTAGGAGTGGAAAGCAACTGCACTTGTAACCACCCTGCCTACTGCCTCCTACAGGACGCAGTCGCTACTTGCAACACCAGTCGTTTGGGAAGCAGGGGAGGATAGAGGGTGGCCGTGTGCTAGTCACAGGCACCCATGTTACAGACAGGCCCAGCCACTTTCCAGAGGTCACCAGTGGGAAGCTGGGGCTTAACCTCAAGCCTGTCTGACGCTGCAGCCAGCACCAGTGAGCGTGATCATTGCTGACCGAAGTCAGCAAGGAAGGCTTCCTGGAGGAGGGGGCTTGAGATGTGACTTGAGGGGCTTAGGATACCGTTGCCGTATCACCGTATGCATGCTGCTTGGTTTTGTTGCAACTGTATTTGCAGGAGCTCTCCCTCACCAGTAGATGAAGCCTTGATTCGTGGCCTCTTCCAGTGTCAGGCTGCCCCCGCCGGCCTTCCTCACTCCCACGTGGCTTCTCTCTCCCCAGGTGTGCTGAGATGATTGTCAGCATGGACAGCACCCAGATCCACAGCAAAGACCCTCGCTACGGAGCCAGCCCCCTCCACTGGGCCAAGACCGCAGAGGTAGGCAGGTCTGAGGGTGAGCCGGGCAGGGGGAGGGTCCCAGAGCCCTTTGTTCCTTAGCTACCTATAGGAAGGAGGTTCCTGAGAGGTCTCTGCGGGAGGCACTTGGGGGCCCAGGAGATAAGCCCAAGGAGGGATGGTGCCCTGGCATTGCAGGTGAGTGTCCCCGCTGCGGTTTCCTCATGTGTGAACTGGGGATCTGTGGCCTGCCTGTGGAGGTATCGTGAAGTCAGCAAAGCAGTGCGCGAGAAAATTCCTCATAAATTGTCAAGCACCTCATCGCAAATAGAAGGTGACGGATGGTGGTGATGCCGATGGTGATGATGGTGGCTCTCGTTTCGTCTATAGAGAGCCTGGCCGGCATCTCCTCTGAGGCCTCTCCCTGAGCTAAGCTCTGAGCCCCTGGGAGGATGGAGGTCTCTGATCACTTATCTCCAGGAAGCACAGCTATCAGTGCACTGGATGCCCTCAGAGATGATGGGATACTCGTAAATGTGACAGGCCAGGAGGGAAGAGACTGACGACCACTGTGGATACCTTCACACCAGGAGCTAGACACCAAGTCGGGCCCTCCTGTATGTTTTCTTGTTCCTGGTCAGCACACTCTGTGACGTGGGAACTTGCATTCCCATTTTCGCAGCACAGGAAACTGAGGTGCACAGGGGTACAGTGACCCTTCCAAGCTCGGACAATGGGGATGAAGTGGGGCTGAGCTTTGGGCTCAGGTCCGTCAGGGTCCAAAGTCCAGGCTCTCCGGGGCTGTTGGGTGAGCAAGGGTGTGTGTTGCCAAGGCCCAGATGGGGTCATACCTTTGCAGGGTCCCGGGCAGGGTGGCAGGGAGTGGGGCATTTCTGGGGCAGGGCCCAGAGGAACCTTTGCAGGGAGGGATGGGGTCCTGTGAGCTCCAGGAAAGGACCCTGAAGCCCTTTGAAAAAGTCACCACAGCTTCAGCTTCTTGTCCCCTAGTTCCTGGGGTGTGGCCGGTGTGGGAGGCAAGATCTGGGGCCACCCCCAGAACTGGGGCCTACCACCTTGGCTCCTCCCATTGCTGGAGCTTTCCAGAGGCCCGAGACCTGAAGGAAGTGGCCCTGCCCAGGTGCCCCCAGGTGCCACAGGCCGCAGCTGCTCTCAGCACCCTGCTGACTCGGGCCGGAACCCTGTCTCCGCAGATGGCCCGCCTGCTGCTGAAACGGGGCTGCGACGTGAACAGCACCAGCTCCGTGGGGAACACAGCCCTGCACGTGGCCGTCATGCGCAACCGCTTCGACTGCGTCATGGTGCTGCTGACCCACGGGGCCAACGCCGAAGCCCGCGGCGAGCACGGCAACACGCCGCTGCACTTGGCCATGTCGGTGAGCCCCGGGCTTACTGCCTGCTCGGCAGGGGTGCAGGTGACCAGCAGGGCTGGGGCATGCCCCGCTCTGAGCCCAGAATAAGAGCCCCTTCCTCTGCGCTCCAGGACCTCTCATTCCCGTGCCCCCATGTGACATCTGGATGCTGTGAGAGGGGAAAATACAGCTCTGGCTACTGACCGTGGCCTTGGGCAACTCACATCACCTCTGCCAGCCTTGACTTCCATCTGGAGAATGGAGGTGTTGGTACCCACCTGACAGAGTGGTTGAGTGGATTCAGTAATAGACACCCGGTAACTCCATGAGGGATGTCTAAGTAGCACATGTAAGACCTGGCGTGGAGTAAGCATCCCCGAGACGTTCGTTCTCCTTCCCTGCGTCATCAGGGAAAACTATTCATCTGCATGTTGCCCTTATCTCCCTGGTAGACGCCAAGCTCCTGGAAGGCCGGGCCTGCTTACACATCTTGGTGGCCCATGGTAGCTGCTGGTCACCTTTGCTGGTTCATTAGAGAGCACAGTTCCTGCCCTTAAAGCCCCTACAGTCTGGTTAGACAACTACATCATGGACATACTAAATGCAGGGGAGGGAGTGTTATTTGTTACATACGTGTGTGTGTGTGTGTGTGTGTGTGTGTGTGTAACTGTAGCAAACCATATGTACCCATAATTCTGTTCAACATGTCTCAGAGTGATAGAATAGGAGATTCCCCTGGAACTCTAAAAGAAGGAGATTTAGGACAAAGTAAAAGACATCCTGTTTTATACCAAAGGTCATAATTGTAGAGGGGATGTTGCCCAAGAGACTGAAACTATAAATAAAACTGTGGACATTTTTAGCACCGAATGGGCCCTTTGAATTATGTAGTTGAACAGTTCTTAAACTTTTTGGTCTGTTTGATCCTTTTATGCTTTTCAAAATTATTGAGAATCTCAAAGACTGTTTATTTGAATGTTATCTATCCATATTTACCATATTAGAAATTAGAAGTGAGGGATTTTCAAGGTACTTATTAATTCATTTAAAAAAAACAATAATTTACCAAGCCCATGCTAACATAAGTAACATTTTTATGGAAGATCGACTTTATTTTCCAAAACAAAAAATAATTGAAAAGAGTTGGCATCGTTTTACATTTTTGTGAATCTTTTTAATGCCTGGCTTCAGAGAAGGCACGGATTTTCCTGTCTTCTGCTACATTTATTCAGTATGTTGTTGCATATGTTAAAAATATGAAGAAACTCTGGCCTCACATAGATATGTACATAGTTGGAAAAAATATGTAGTTGTGCCTTTGCAGATAATTGTGGGTATTCTTTCTTTCTTTCTTTTTTCTTTTTCTTTTCTTTTTTTTTTTTTCGGCCACGCTGCGTGGCTCTCGAGATCTTAGTTCCCCAACCAGGGATTGAACCCGGGCCCTGGCAGTGAAAGCGTGGAGTCCTAACCACCGGACCGCCAGGGAATTCCCCCTGGATATTCTTTCGTATTGCACCAAAACTGACAAGGGGTAGTTTCTGACAAGTTGGTTGCAGTGGACACTCTGAAATCATCTCCTCGGACTTTTCACTCTGTTACTGTGAAAACCATTGGCATCTTTTGCACTTTGCCTGGATCTTTACCCCTGCACGACTTCGTGTCATTCTTGGAAGACATTGGTTTGCTGAGTATGCCTAGCTACCAGATGTTGACCCATTTTGTTATACAGTCTCAAAACCCCACAGTTGTAAATATCACCACAATTTCATCAGAAAAGTCTTTAAGTTCGGGGAAGCTGTCAAGCCCATCATGACACAGAGCAGTGTTCTAGAATTCCAGTTCTTTTTTTTTTTTCGGTACGCAGGCCTCTCACTGTTGTGGCCTCTCCCGTCGCGGAGCACAGGCTCCGGACGCACAGGCCCAGCGGCCATGGCTCACGGGCCCAGCCGCTCCGCGGCATGTGGGATCTTCCCAGACCAGGGCACGAACCCGTGTCCCCTGCATCAGCAGGCAGACTCTCAACCACTGCGCCACCACGGAAGCCCACAGAATTCCAGTTATTGTTTGAAAGCTTGAGTTCTATCACTGGCACAAAATACTGCTAGCTGTTTTTCTTGAAGTGATAGGCTCACCGCATTCATTTTTGAGAAAATACCTCCTAGATACCCAATGCTGAACAACTGTAGTTTGTCTGCCAGTTGTTTCTCGACTAAAAACAGTTTCTCCTGCAAAGAAAGCAGCTCCTTCTGCTTGCAGCTGACACAGTCACGCAGTGTTTTTCCCGAGACAACCATCATACGTGGTTAGGCCACAGACATGCCTTGTGCATACTGTGTATTTTATGACAACGAATACACCAGTGTCGAAACTTAATGAGATTAACATTTCTTACGGCTTCATCAAGGGCCTTCTTAAGTGAAGCTGGCTGTTTAATGAATGAATTTACTTTTTACGATGAGTGCGTGGCAGAGGAGAAAAGCGTGATGACTGTTAGTTTGGGGCCACTGCCTTGGTGCCTTCATGCTAAGGCACCAGCAGTTTTATCCACAGTTGTTTTTACACCATCGGTGCAAAAGTTAACACAGTGCAAATGCAGACGACACCTTGATGTTTTCATGAATATGGTTCTAACCTCTTGAACCCTCCAAGGGGTCTCCGTGTTCATAGGGGTCCACAGTGCTTACTTTGAGAACTGCTGACATAGGCCATTGCTTCCATACTCCAGTCACCTGCCTAACCATGTGTGCAGTTTTTGGCGGATTCACGAGCCACTTTTACAATTTTGTACTTAATCATTGCTTTAATTTGGCTTGCTTTTAAGCTTAAATTTTATTTTGAAGGAACTGTGATATTACCACCATAGGTGGTAAACCAGTGCCACAAATAAAAGGTAACCAAAGAAGAAATACATAACTAATGGTTAAAACACACGTTTACCTGTGCCCATATACATCCTAATGGTACATGAACAGCAGTTTGGAAAACGGCTTTCTAGACACACCTCTTCATTCTCTAGGCAAGGAAATCAGGCCCCGAGAGAGGGAAGTGATAAGCCCAGCACTCAGGTCTCCTGGCAGCCAGTCTGTTGATTTGTACTGGGAAAACACGCCCAGCCCGGCCCCGCTGCCCAGCCTCCAGACGTTCACTGCGCATTCTCTGGGGAGGGGGCTGCCGTCAGGGAGGATGTGTGCTCGGTTTCCCCCTCAGAACCGGGGCCCTGGACTCGATGGGGGCCTTTCCTCACTTACCCTCTCCTGCTGGTCCTGTGAGCGACCAGCAGCTGACCCTTCAGTGGCCCCACGGCTCCTGGGTCGGGGGTCATAGATGTTTTGCTTCTTTAGAGAAGGAGCTGACGGGGCTGGGTTTTTTAATTCTCACCTGGGGATACTTGTAAGCCTGTTTGTCAGGGCAGTGGCCTTCCACTGTAGACTGTGCAATATGGGATTGACTGCGGGTCGGGGTCAGAAGGGTTCCAGTGTCTCTCCCCATGCTGGTGAGAGGTCCGCCAAGTTGATGGATTGGAGGGGAAGAGGCTGGGGTCCTTTCTGTCTTCATTTCCCTGAGCTGTTGCATATTTCCCCCTCACTGCATCACCAACAGAAAGACAACATGGAGATGATCAAGGCCCTCATTGTGTTTGGGGCAGAGGTGGACATTCCGAATGACTTTGGAGAAACTCCTGCGTTCATGGCCTCCAAGAATAGCAAACGTATGTGCTCTGTACTCTGGGACCAGAGTTGGGCAGGGGTGGGTGTGGGGTGCAGGGACTGGGGAGCAGGGACGTCCCAGCCATCAGCTGCCCACGTCCTGTCCATACCCGCCCCCAGTTGCTCCCTGCACAGAGTGGCTAGGAGCAGTGGGAGGCCCAGAGGGAAGTTTCCTTTTCCCAAGAACAGGGCCCCTGACCACTAGATGGGGGCCCCAGGAGGCTTGCCAAGGCAGTGTCCTCTTCTGTGCGGCCACCATCCTGCCTCAGGGTGCCAGGACTCTGGGGGGTGGGGGGCGGGGTAGGCAGCAGCAGCAGCCCTCGTCCCCACTCTTGGGGAACTCACTGACGGAGCCACTTGCAAGAGCAGCCACTAGCCGATGCATGTGCTGCATGACACATGTTACCCCCGGTGCACACAGGCATGTGCTACATGGCACGTGTGCACTCCTCGTGCACACAGGCACCGTGCATGTGCTGCGCGCTGGCTCAGTGAGCCTTGGCTTCAGGGCTGGAAAGAGCAGATCCTCCTCACCAGAAGGCTGGCGCCCTCTGGAAGGTTCCGGGGAACTGTGGAGGTTGCTGCGGGTGTGTACCTGATAGCGTTTGCTAGCAAGCGTGTGTGCCTGTGCGTTTTCAGTTATCCCATCCGTTAGATGGGAGTAAATGCCCACTGGCCGGTTCGTTCCTGCTGAGCTCTGAAAGCCTCAAGAATTGCCGAACGTGGAGGTGGGAGTCCTGCTTCCTTGACTGGTGTAGAAGGGAAAGCGGGGGTTCCTCAAACACTCGGGCCAGGCAACACCGACCTCCTCCCTCCATGTTCCAAGTCCGACTCCCAGGACCCGCCCCAGCCCCGGGCAGCTGCTTTGGATATAACGGACTAGAGTCAGCACGCCCTGTCAGGGTGGGATCAGGGCTCTGGGGCACCCCCGACCCCCCACATACCCAGATGGCCTGGGAGAGGGGACCATGTGTGGAAGGGAGGGACCTCCCACTTGCACATCGACAGTTTCTGACCCTGTGCAATCTCCCCGTCCCCAAACATGACAAGTCGTCACCAGGAAGGCGCTCCTAACTCTGCTGAGAACCGTGGGGGCCGACTACCGCTCCCCACCCGTCCAGGGAGTCTCAGCGGAGCAGTGCTCCGTAGCAACGCACTCCTTCTCCCTGGAAAGATCTCAGCCCCCACCGATCAGCTTCAACAACCTAGGTAGGCAGCTCCCCTCCTCTCTACCTGGCTCCCAGGCCCTTGGGTCAGAGCAGTCCCTGTGGGAAAGAAACGGGGCCCCATGGGAGAAGTTGTTGAAGGAAGCAAAGGAGGGTGGGCAGCATTTGTCAGCCTCGGGTGCAGCCAGCAACCCATAGCGCCCAGAGGCTGCTGGGGTCCCTGGCTAATGGCCCGCGGTCCATTTCCCCCAGAGGGTGCCCTGGACACCCATGAGGTGGGTACTTCCTTGGCCTCTCTGTGCCCTGGGAGCTCGGGTGGGCAGTGAGGAGTGCTGGTGGTGGCTCAGAGCCCTCGGCCCTCTGGCTATGACCAGGAGCATTTCAGCCACGCTGCTGAATCTCTGTCAGATCTCTGTGTGCTCCTCTTCCGGCCCCATTGGTGACCTACTGGCCAGGCAACCAGGATCTGCCCCATGCATCCTTGGTGTCCGTGGAGACAGCCCCTGAGGAGGCAGAGACCTTCTCTGGGCTTCTGTGGGCTGGCCCACCCAGGGCCCTGGATCGTTTGGGAGCGGGCTTCCCTGAACAGGGCAGTCAGAGACCGATCCTTGGCAAGCTGGTGCTTTTTTTTTTAACTCTTGGCGAATCAGACACCAGCGTCTTCAGCCAGGATACCCCGGCCAACCCTGGAGCTCAGGACGGGCAGAGCTGGCAGCCACAGTTAGTCCTTCTGGCTCCGCCTCTCTCCTCCCCCTGCCCCTCCCCACCCAGGACCTGCCCCCCATCGTTATCTCTCAATTTTACAGGCAATCAGCCACCTAAGCCAGGCTGGATGGTGGGCCTGGGGCGCGGCGTCAGATGGGTAATGCCCTGGGCCTAGAGGGGCCGCAGAGCCCGCTGTGCCCCAAGTTCGCTGCAGCTCTAGTCCCCGCTGCTCCTTTCTCTCAGCTGCACGTCCCTCTCCCTGGTGCTCTGTCCACGCCTCTCCTGGTCAGTCTCCCACTTACCTTGTCCACTCTGGCCACTTGCCCTGGTGAGGGGGAGACACACTGCCTGCCAGCCTGCCGTCCTGCTTTGCTGCTTCTAGACTCCACGCACAGCTGTGGGAAGGGCCCGTCAGAATCGGGATGACGTGGCACTGCTGGGCCGGGCGACCTGGGGCCGGGCTGCTTGTCAGGAGGGCAGCTAATCCATTTGGTGGGCGTGGGATGGGCCTTGGGCACAGGGGAAAACATGGATGCTATGGGTGGGTGCATCCGATCTGAGGCCGCTGGGGAAGTTTCCAGACCTGGGATCAGGGCAAGAGGCATCTGGAAGATGGTCAGGATATCTCCATTCCTTCATGGAGTTAAACCCCGAGGAATGTCCTAACTCTGCCCTTTTGGCTAAATGACCTTGGACGAGCTGTATAACCTCTCTGAGTCTCATCTGTAAATCGGGGGCAGTGACTCTGTGACGGCGGCTGTCAGCAGCACCGGCTCCTGTGCAGGAAGAAGTGCTTTGTCAACTGCACACGCAGGGTTCCTTTGCGAGGAAGACAGGAAAATCGGGAGCTGGCCGGGCAGGGTGGGCTGCCATTCCCAGAGCAGCGGGCTCCCCTCTGCATTCCAGCCCATCGCTCCCTGAGGGGCCTGTGGTCTCTGCCCCTGCTGTATCCTGGGATGAAGAGCCCTTCCAGGGGGTGGGAAGCGGATGCTCCTGCTAGGGACAGTGGGGTAAGGGCACAGCTCCAGATTTGCCCTCAGGACCCATGGGGGGGCGGGGAGCGGCACGTGCCTGGCCCCAGCACCCCCTGCCCTGTGCCTCACAGAACTGCAGGACCTCATGCACATCTCCCGGGCCCGGAAGCCGGCGTTCATCCTGAGCTCCACGAGGGACGAGAAGCGGATGTAAGTGTCGGGGGCAGGCTCATGGGCAGGGCCTCTGCTGGGTGCCATGCAGCAGGTGTGGGACTTTTTCTCGTCTGTATCTGGCTCTGCAGGGTAGCTCACACTCTCTGTAGTTCACAGCAAAGAGACTGAGTCTTTAGGGAGGCTGGGCCTGCTTCTCCATCAATCACTGTGCCGACTCCGGGCCACACAGTGGAGCTGGCTGCGGCCCTGTCCCTTCTCTCTCCGACCCTGTCATGGATTGTCGGGGGAGGTGGCCCAGCTCTCCTCTGGAGAGAGCCCTCAGCTGCCTTGATGCTGACCCTGCCTCCCTCCAAGAGCTAGTGGGTGGGTTGGTTCCCCAAGTATCTGCCGTATACCCAGGCCCATTCTAGGAGGCAGGCTGGGGTGATGGGCACAAAGGGAAGAAACCCAAGCCCTGTCCCTGAGGACAGTCCCTGGTGACAGTGGTTGTCAGAATCAGTGCCCACCAGCTCGGCGAGTTACCAGGACAAACGTGCTTCCAGTCAGCTGTGCTCTCTCCACCCTTCCCTGTAATGCTGGAGGTGGTTGATTTGTTCTCTGTTTTTTACTACCCTGTGCTCCGAACAGCCTTCCTAGGGAGGCGTTAGTAACCTTGTTTTGCAAATGCAGAACCTGAGGTTAAGTGACTTGAGCAGACTCAGCCCAGGGCTTCCGAGTCCATGCCCTTTCTGCTCCTGCAGGCTCTCTCCTGGCTGCACCCCTAGTGCCCTCCCCTGCGGGGAAAGCTCTTCTCCCAGAAGCAGCTCCCAGGACCAGGCAGCCACATCGGTGGCTGGGCCTCTCCTCGTCAGAAGGCTTGGCTTCCCCTTGCTGTAGCCCACTCGTTTCCTCGGCCACCCTGTGCCATGTGCCCTGAGGGTGCACCTGCCCTATTGGCCGTCTCCCCCTTCCCTCCCACTGCGCCCCCCCTCCCACACACACACCTGCGCAGGGGCCAAGCAGGGTACCAGAGGGAGGACTGACAGGTCCCTGCCGGTAAGAGGAAGGAGGCAGCAGATTCTCCAGCAGGACTGGGGAGTCTGCACAAGCCTGAGCACCCTCCCTAGAGGTGGGGCTGAGACAAGAGTCGGGATACCCCTGTGAGGACCTCCCCACGCAGGTGTGTGAGGACCTCCCCACGCAGGTCTCTAAGCCACACAGCTCAGCCCTGCTCCCTCCATTGCCAGCCCCACATCTTCAGAAAGGTCTCTTGCCTCTTTGCTCCAGCCTCCCTGGCCAGGGGCCCTGCAGGCCTCCGGCGACAGCACCGCCTCCTCTGACACGCTCTGGGCTTGCTGCAGGGCTGGGCAGCTTGTCCAGGAAAAGACGAGGGACCCCGCAGGCGGGCGGCGCAGGCTCCTCCATCTACCAGCTGTGTGTCCGTGGGACGCCTCCCGCCCGCAGAGCCGGGCCTTGCCCTCATGGGGGGAAGAAAGGCAGCAAACAAGTGACCGAAAGCAATTGCGGATGGAAGCGAGAAGGGCTCTGCACCACAGAAGTGGGTGGGGCAGGGGCGGGCTGAGCGGAGCGTCCTGATGGCATCGGGCAGGCTTCTCTCAGTGGTGACATTTAAGCTGGGATAGAAAGAAGAGGAGGAGACCGGAAGGAAGGTTCCAGGTCTGAGCACAGACGATAGAGGCCTTCTTCCCTGGGGCAGGGGCTGGGCGTGGCAGGCCGTAGGGAGACGGGTCAGGATGTGTTGGAGAGTGTGTGACGCGGGAGTCCCCAGACCCCGGTCCAGATCCACCTGTGTGACTCCGAGCTTTGTGTCCTCACAGATATGCACAGGGTGACAGGGAGTATCCACCTGGAAGGGGTTTGGAGCATTTAAGTGAGTTCATGCTGGTGGAAGCTCCTTATGGCTCCTGACGCACAGACGGTCCTTCCTCCGTGCTGCTCCCACCTGGCTGGAGGGGCCCGACCTTCTTGGACGCCCATTCCTTGCGGCCGCAGGAGAGCAGCCCTTCCCCCAGCCTTGTTTAATTCAAACAGACTTTTATCAGGCACCTGCTTCGGGTCAGGTCTGGGACTGGGGATCTGGATCTGACCAAAACCAAGTGGCCTTGGGGAGCCCCTGTTCAAAGTGTGGGAGACAGACCCAGGCGTCTGCCGAGGTGGCACATGGCCAGGGAAGTCTTCCCTGCCCCCTGCTGCCCTCACCTTCCTGTGTCTGTCTCTCTGTTGCACCTTTCGCCTCCTGAAGTACTGTGTTTTTTCCTGTACTGATTTCGCTACGGCCTCCCCAAAGCCCCGGTAGCACACGAGCTCTGCAGGGCTTGGTCTCCACGCGCTCAAGCGGCTACCACGGGGCAGGTGCTCAGGGACACGGCATGCAAAGTGCCGGCTGTAATGGGACCCTCTTCTCTCCCACTGCTGTCCCCACCACAGCCGCGACCACCTGCTGTGCCTGGACGGAGGGGGCGTGAAAGGCCTCGTCATCATCCAGCTCCTCATTGCCATTGAGAAGGCCTCGGGCATCGCCACCAAGGACCTCTTTGACTGGGTGGCGGGGACCAGCACGGGGGGCATCCTGGCCCTGGCCATCCTGCACAGTGAGGGCAGCCCCTGGGGTGCTGAGGCAGGACGGGTTGGGGCTGAGACCTGCCCTCAAATGGGGCTGAGTTTGTTCTCCGAGCTTTGCGGAGAACGTCATGGGGGAGGGGAGGGCCCATAGGCCCTTCGGGGGGTGGCTGGGGTGTTGGGGTCCGAGGCTGGAAGGAGGAAGGGCTGGGGGGTGGGCTAGGGTGATGCCCACCCAGCCACAGAGGACAGAACTGGTTTCACTCTCAGCGTTGGGAGCATTTTTATACCGGTTGCCATGCCCCTGCAAGGCAGACACAGAAGGGCCTCAGAACTGCTGGAAATGAGGAAAAGCATTCTGAGGGTGGGTGGAGTTGGTGGCCTCAGGAATGAGGAATGTGACTCGGTGGGGTCACGAATGCCAGGGCCCTAGTCTGCACACTTCATTTTACCCACACAGGGTAATGGAGGCCCTGGGGGGAGAGGTGACCCAAAGTCACACGGCCCACTGGAGGGCTTGCTGGGGCTAGGAGTCCCAAGGACGCCCATCCCAGCACTCCCCAGCGACACACACAACCCACGCAGTTTGCTGTCACTACAGCTTCCCAGAGGTGACGGGGCATTTTGCTTACTGGACAGACTTCCGGGTAGGCCTTGTCTCGGCTCGAGCAGTGTCTCCTTTATGGAGCTGTCTGGGCTGCGTGATGCTGCATGTGGGGGGTCCTCTCTGAACGAGCTACCGCCCGGCGGGAATTGTCTCAGCATCCCTGACTGGGGATCCCTGCCTGGGTTGGGTTCCATGCTCTCCAACTCGTCCTGCAGATCTGAAGGCACCAGGAGAGGACCCTCCCCCTCCAGGACATCAAGGCCTTCGGGCCAGGCCTGTGCTGGGTGCTAGGCGTGCAGGGCTGAGTCAGGTGCACGCCCCACCTCAAGGAGCCCCGGGTCCCATGGGGGAGGCATAGGCAACCGGGTGTTCCCAGTGTGAGGAGGCCATGGCCCGGCAGCCCAGGGTGTGCGTGGGAGGGACATGGGGCACAGCCAGCCCAGGAGGTGACCTAGAGCAGCGTCCCGTGGGGCCCTGGGAGGAGGAGGATTATGTCGGCAAAGCTGCTGGGACTTCTGTCCCCTGGCCTCTGGGGCCCTGTGTCCCCTCTCTGGTCTCCCCTGAGAGAAGGGCCAGCTCAGGGCTGGCTTCCGCCCGGCTGGGCATGAGATCTGGGTGTGGAGCAGAGTGGGCGGAGGTTCTAGTTTCTCCTCCAGAAAGGGTCACTTCCTTCTTCAGGGGACATTTATCCCCTATGCAGGGTCCTTCAGGCACCCGGGGGCTATGGAAGGGATCTGAGAAGACGCCTAGTTCAACCTCTCCTGTGGGCAGAAGCCCTCCCCTCCGCAGCCCCCCGCTTGCACACCCCTGGGCCGGCTGAGGCGTGCTGGGCAGCTTGTCTGTACTGTGAGGTGCAACCTGCCCCTTGGAAGCTGTCTGTTCTCGCGGGACAGGGCTGGTCTTTCTACTCCACGGCAAATGGGGTGGATCTAGATTTATAAGCTTTTACACGTTCAAGACCCCTTCTTTAAAGAAAACATACAAATTACGAGTACAAGATTAAGTGCCGAGCCTTGGGGCTGCTGAAGGGGGTTTCTGCCTGTGGGGGAAGTTGCGAGGATGGTCCCAGGAGCCCCGGCTTGGTTGGTGCTTTGGTAAATCAGCCCCCCGCACCCCGCTGGTTCCTGTGCTCAGGCCCCCTGTCAGGGCAGCCCTCGCATCTCTCCCCACCTCCGACCCCCTTGTTCCTAGGCAAGTCCATGGCCTACATGCGTGGTGTGTACTTTCGCATGAAGGATGAGGTGTTCCAGGGCTCTCGGCCCTACGAGTCAGGGCCCCTGGAGGAGTTCCTGAAGCGGGAGTTTGGAGAGCACACCAAGATGACGGATGTCAAGAAACCCAAGTAAGCCTCCTTCTCCTCCTTTTCGGGAGCACAGCGGCTTTGGCCCCAGCCATGCACCCCGTCAGCTCTTCCTGGGAGCAGAGGGCTCCCTGCCCTGGTCTGATTAAAGCTGAATGCGGGGCGGGGGGGGGGGGGGGTTGACTGGGGAACACAGGTACAGAACACCCTCGACCCATGTCTGATGTTTTTCCACCCAAACAGCACATCCCTGGCTCAAAGGGGGTCGGTTCTCGTCCCTCACACACACACTTGCTGAGCACAGCTCTGCCCCCGGCACTGCCTGTGTGTGTGTGTGTGTGATGGGGTGATGCAACCATCAGGTGGGAAGGCTTACGATCTGGTTAGGAGATAAGTGACCTAAAAAAATGGCAGCCACGCAAGGCAGCATGTGCTTATTAAGAGGTCCCAGAAGAACCTTCAGCACCTCGCTTCTTTGTAGTATTTATTTCCCATCCTGGAATTACATTATTGTCTGCCTAACGCCTGGCTCGCCTGCCAGACTATGAGCTCCGTGAAGCAGGAACGTGACTGCCTTGTTTTTCCGTTGCCCCAGCGTCTAGCACAGTGCCTGCCCCAGAGCAGACCCCTGAAAAGTGTTCAGCAACTGACTATCCGTGGAAGCAAGGGGGAGAAAGGACTGAGAACAAGGTGGTCAGGGAGGGCTTCCTGGAGGAAGTGAGGTGTGAGCGAGCCCTGGAGAGTTGGGAGGATTTCTTTGCATAGTAAAGCTTTTTTTTTTTCCATTTAATAATAACACATAGTCTTTTAAGAAAATCTGGAAGTTTTGGAAAGTAAAAAGAAGAGGAAAATATCCATGATTTATTAACCAAAAGTTAATGTTTTGAAAAACATTTTTTGTATATTTTATCCTAGACATTTTTTTTCTTTTCTATGGTGAAATAGAACATACATTTAGAAAAGGACATTAAACAGTTCCATGAATAATTCTAAAAGACACCCACATATGACCACCAGCCAAGTCCAAAAGCCCCTTGAGTGTGTGCCAGCCCCCATCATAGCTCCTGCTTCCCCTCCACCTCCCACGGAGGTAACCATTCTCCTGTGACCCGGATTTCCTGGACTTTCTGTCTAGTTTCGGCACCTGAATGCAGCCCTGAGCACGGTTCCGGTCCTGCCTGTCTCTGGGCTTGGACGGAATCCTTTTGTGTGTTATCCTTCCTTCTGTCAATGCCGCATTTGTCAGCATGGTCCCTACTGTTGGGTGAAGCTGTGCTTCATTCATTCTCACGGCTCATATGATTTTGCCCCCACGGTTTATTTCTCCAGATACCTTCAACGGGCACTTGGGTTGTTCCGTTTGGGCCTCTTGAGTCTGCAGTGGACATCATGGGACTTATCAGAAGACCCCGTGGGGCACATGCCTAGGAGTAGAGCTGCCAAGTCTGCTTGGCCTCAACCCTTAGATTCTGCCCAGCTGTTTTCCAAAGTGGTGGTTTCTATTTCCACTCCCATTAGCCATGTTTGAGAGTTCCTGGCACTCTGCATTCTTGCTAACATTGGTTATTGGCAAACCAATTTAGCTTTATAACGTTTTTGTCTATAAATCTGGGGTGAAAGATACTGCCTCTGTTGATTGGAATTTTCATCTTCCTTATTACTAGTGGGGTTGAACACCTTTTCATATGTTTAGAGACCATCTGGATTTCCTCTTTTATAAAGTTCCTATTCAAGTGTTTTACCCATTTTGGGCAAAATTGGGTTGTAGGTTATGAGGCTTCTTAATTCTCTTTTTTATATTTTGAAAACTAGTCCTTTGATGGATCTCTTCTCCCACTCTAGGCTTGTCTTTTCACTCTCCTTACGGTGTTTTGTTGATGAGCAGATTTTTTTTTTTTTTTTTCCGGTACACGGGCCTCTCACTGCTGTGGCCTCTCCCGTTGCGGGGCACAGGCTCCGGTCACGCAGGCTCAGCGACCATGGCTCACGGGCCCAGCCGCTCCGCGGCATGTGGGATCTTCCCGGACCGGGGCACGAACCCGCGTCCCCCGCATCGGCAGGCAGACTCTCAACCACTGTGCCACCAGGGAAGCCCGAGCAGATGTTCTTAATGCAGCAGAATTTAGAAATGTTTTCCTTATTATGATTTGTGCTTTTTATATCCATTCAATACCCCTTCCTTAACTGGAGGCATGGAGCTGCTTTCCTGGGTCTCAGGTCGGGAAGCTCCCTCGATCCGCCTATCACGTTTAGGTCTTTTATCAACCTGGAGTTGATTTTTGTATCAGGAGAAATCCAATTTCCTGTTTTCCCCACGAATAACCAGTTTCCCCAGCCTCATCTGTGAAAAGTCTGTCTTTCCCTCCACATCACAGGCCTTGCTTCCTCTGCAGTGGGTCCAGGGTCCTTCTTGGGTCTGTTTTTGACCACGGAGCCCTTATTCTGCAGTGTTTATAGCAAGTTTATAGCAGGGCTCCCCACCTTGTCCTTCTTCAGGACTATTGTTGGAGGCCCTTTAGAGAAGTAGCTAAGAGCATGTACCCTGAAGTTTCCTTTTCTCGAAAATGGGAACAATATACTGCCTGCTTCCTGGGGCTTACATGAGAAGTAAAAAAGTTGTGTTTATAAAGCACGTAAAAAGCACCTAGCACGTAGAAGTGCTGTATAAGATGTGGGTTACTTGTTGCTATTTGCGCTTCCATAGAAATTGTAGAATCAGACTGTCAGGTTCTACAGAAAAGCAAATCCTGTTGGGATTTTGATTGTGACTATATTGAATATGCTTTATTTTTTTCTTATTGAAGTATACTTGATTTACAGTATTGTGTTTCTGGTGTACAGCAAAGTGATTCAGTTATACACACACATGTATTCTTTTTCATATTCTTTTCCATTATGGTTTATTATAGGATATTGGATATAGTTCCTTGTGCTATACAGTAGGACCTTGTTGTTTATCTATTATATATATAGGAGTTTTTTGTGAGCTTATTTAGGGGAGAATTGACATCTTAAAACACCAGGTCTTCCAATTAGGGAACATAGCAAAACATTCCATTTGTTGAAAGTTTATCAGTACAGTTTTATAATTTTATCTATAGCAGTCTTACACACCTGTTATTTTTATTCTTTTTTTTTGCAGGCTCAGTGGCCATGGCTCACGAGCCCAGCCGCCCCGCGGCATGTGGGATCTTCCCGGACCGGGGCACGAACCCGTGTCCCCTGCATCGGCAGGAGGACTCTCAACCACTGCGCCACCAGGGAAGCCCTCTCAGAATACTTTTTGCCTTGACTTTGTCTGATATTAATATAGTTATCCTAGCTTTCGTTGGTTATATCTGCATGTGGTATGTCTGTGCTCGTGCTTTAATTCAGCCTTCTTGATCCCTATGTTTTACATGTCTCTCTTGTAAATAGCCTATAGTTGGACTTGTTCTTTATCTGATCTGTGCATTTAGTGTATTTATAGATTTTTATTGCATAGTAATATATTTATTTAGGTTATTTAATTAGTTAGGTCTGTTTCAGCTGATTGGTTTGGCTATCAGAGCCCTCATATCGTTAATCTAATAGTTTATGTGGCTGGTCCGTTTATACTTACATAATTACTCATATTTGGGGGACGACATATGCTATCCTATTTTGTTCCGTGTTTCTTGCCTTCTTTTGGATTTACTGAATAGTTTTAATCATTACATTCCACCCGCAACCCAATAGTTTGAAATTTATGCACTCATTTCTCTTGTCTTTTTTTTTTAGTGCATATTATAGAAGTCTAAATTTAATTGGTACCATTATCCCCCCTCAGATAATCAAGGATTTTTTTTTTAAAGAAAATTGCAGAAGAATTTGGATGGCACAAATCATTCTCTTTTTTTTTTGAATTTTAGTTTATTTTTTATACTGCAGGTTCTTATTAGTTATCCATTTTATACATATCAGTATATACATGTCAATCCCAATCTCCCAGTTCCTCCCATCACCACCACCCACCCCCCACTTTCCCCCCTTGGTGTACATACATTTGTTCTCTACATATGTATCTATATTCTGCTTTGCAAACCAGTTCTTCTGTATCATTTTTCTAGATTCCACATATATGCGTTAATATACGTTATTTGTTTTCCTCTTTCTGAGTTACTTCACTTGTATGACAGTCTCTAGGTCTGTGCCATCTTATGGGAAAACCCAAACGAACTTTTTGGCCAACCCAATAATTACTTTTCTGAGTTTTAAATCTATCTTGTTTTTTTAAAACCTCACAAGATATTGTTTTTTGAAGTTGATGTTTATTTATATTTATCTAGTGGTGAGCTGGGAAACCAGATCTCTAGGGGGATAAAACCCTGGTTTTTAGTGTCTGCCAATTCCCATGGCGTAAATACCCCCACCATGGCTGATTTCAAGCTACCAACAGTTTAACAACCAGCTCGTGAGATTTAGCAATAGGTTCTCACGAGCCAGTATGAGCTGGCTCCAGCTCATGTATGTGTGTATGTGCATGAGTATGCATATGTATGTGTGTATGTATACGTGTGTATCATTTCTTTGCTTTACAGTCTTTCCTGTGACCACCTTCCTCCTGCCTAAAGTACCTTCTTTAGCCTTTCCCATAGAGATGGTCTGCTGGTAGTGAATTCTCCACTAGCAGAGTTGTTTGAAAATAGGTTTATTTCACTCTCATCATTTGGAACTAGTTGTATTTCACCCTTATCAGTTGAACATTCTTTTATTTCTCTCTCATTCTTGTTGAGTATAGAATTCTAGGCTGGTGATTTTCTTGTAGAACAAGAAAGCTATCATTCTATACCTTTTGGCTTCCATTGTTACACTTGCAGTCAATTTCAATTTAACTCTTACTCCTTTGAAAGTAAGTAGTCTTTTTTCCTCTGGCTGCTTTTATTTATGTGTGGGTTTATTTGTTTTTGGTGCTCTACAGCTGCACTAAGATATATCTAGTTATGAATTCCTTCTAATTTATCCTGCATGGGATTTGTTGGCCTTCTTAAATCTTTGGACTCATGTCTTTCTTCAGTTCTGGAAGCCTGAGTCATTATCGGTTCAACCTTGCCTCTGCCTAATTTTCTCTTGCCTCTCCTTCTGGAACTCCAGTTGAAAATGTTAGAGCTTTTCTGTCTTTCATATCTTTTAACTTCTCCTGTATATTCTTTCATTTTATCTCTCTGCGTTGCATTCTGGATAATTTCTTCTTACCTATTTTCCAATTCACTAATTCTTTCTTTAACTTTATCTGATTTTCCATTTAACCTATTCATTGAATTTTTATTTATTTATTTATTTAAATTTCTGAAGTACTCTTTGTTTTTTCTTCAGATCTTCTAGGTCATTACTTATAGTTTTCTATTCCCAGAAAATATTATCAAGCTTGTGTTTGATGTCTTTCAACATTGTAAGCATAGCTGGTTTGTTTTTTTTTATAATTTTATTTTATTTTTGGCTGCGTTGGGTCTTCATTGCTGCATGTGGGCATTCTCTAGTTGCTGCGAGCAGGGGCTACTCTTCATTGCAGTGCATGGGCTTCTCATTGCGGTGGCTTCTCTTGTTGTGGATCATGGGCTCTAGGCAAACAGGCTTCAGTAGTTGTGGCACGCGGGCTCAGTAGCTGTGGTTCGCAGGCTCTAGAGCGCAGGCTCAGTAGTTGTGGTGCATGGGCTTAGTTCCTCCACAGCATGTGGGATCTTCCTGGACCAGGGCTCAAACCCGTGTCCCCTGCATTGGCAGGCGGATTCTTAACCACTGTGCCACCAGGGAAGTCCCAAGCATAGCTGTTTTACAGTCTTTGTTTGAGGATTCAAATAACTGCTGTCTATGTAGGTATGTTTTGCTGTTTGTGTTGTTTATGCTTATTTTTATTCATGGTGTTTTATTTCTTGACGTCCCCCTCCCCACCTTTTTTGGAACTGTGTGGTATTCCTTAGTGTTGAGAAATATGTGCAGATTCTGTGAAGCCTAGAATGAGGGTATCTTCTCCAGAGTGTCTTATGTTGTATCTTCCAGGTACCCATGTACAGTAGCATCTAGGGTCACTGTAACTAAATCCTTGGCATGAAGGTTTTGGAACTTCCCCCGAAGTGATGAGAATTTAGACTACAGATCTGCAGGAGGGTTAGTTTGTGGTTATACATTTGCAGGGACTTTTTTTTTTCCTCCTTTCTTTGTTTAATGCCAGCCAACTTTACTCACAGCCTCCAGGCGTGGGAAAGGGGCAGGTTTATTTCTGGTTTACCCTTATCCAAGAGGGTAGCCCTTTTGGGATTACAACCTAATGTGGGGAGGGTCTCCCGTTAGATCCCTAACCTTCAGTGAACCCTGGGCTTTGACTTCTGTCCCTCTGGCCCCATGAGGCCATCAGCATGGAAGCTCACATTGATAGTTTGGTGTCTGCCTTCAGGTCAGAGATGTGTCTGTGCTCCATTTACCTCTGTGAGTTCTTGCTTATCCTCAGAGTTTACCCTCATCTTTCCTTTCTATCTTATCAGATCTTCTGTGCTCTTTTTTTTTTTTGAATTTTATTTAATTTATTTTTTTATACAGCACATTCTTATTAGTCATCAATTTTATACACATCAGTGTATACATGTCAATCCCAATCACCCAATCTTCTGTGCTTTTTAAAAATTTATTTTGGCGGTACGCGGGCCTCTCACCGCTGTGGCCTCTCCCGTTGCGGAGCACAGTCTCCGGACGCGCAGGCTCAGCGGCCATGGCTTATGGGCCCAGCCGCTCCGCGGCATGTGGGATCTTCCCGGACCTGGGCACGAACCCGCGTCCCCTGCATCGGCAGGCAGACTCTCAACCACTGTGCCACCAGGGAAGCCCCTTCTGTGCTTTGAAGATCAAAAAAATTTTTTTCCAGCATTTAGTTTTTTGTTCATTGGGAGGTATGTTCAAATAACCTTTCCACAAGATTCTTAGAGGTGGAAAACGAATCTTTTTTTCCCATGTGTAGTTTTTGTTCCCTTTTCTTTATATTTTTCATTGTAACAAACACCTTTCTGTGTGAGTCTCAACTCCTTGCTAGTGTAATTTGAAATGGCTGCAAAACATGCCATTGTTTAGGCGCTCCCTCCTATTATTTCCATGTAGAGCATTCACTTCTCACTGTAATAAATCGCACTGCACGAACAGCCTTAAACAAAAAGCTTTCACTGTAACCAAGATTATTCCCTAAGGCTGGACTTTCCAAAACGGAATTCCCAGATCAAAGAGCCAGGACAGGTCTTCCCTGGTAGCGTAGTGGTTAGGAATCTGCTTGCCAGTGCAGGGGACACGGGCTCGAGCCCTGGTCCAGGAAGATCGCACGTGCCGCAGAGCGGCTGGGACTGTGCGCCACAACTACTGAAGCCCGCGCGTGCCTAGAGCCCATGCTCCGGAACAAGAGAAGCCACCGCAATGAGAAGCTGCGCACCTCAACGAAGAGCAGCCCCCACTCGCGGCAAATAGAGAAAGCCCTCATGCAGCAGCAAAAATAAAGAAAGAAAATAAAATTTTTTAAAAAGAGCCAGGACATTTGTAAGGGTCTGAATACATATTAGTTTCCAAGGGGGCTGTGTCAGTCTACACTCCCCTCAGTATTTAAGGATGTCTGAGTCTCTTGAGACAGTTAGGAGTCTTCTTTAATAGGTTGTAGACTCACATGGTAGAACACTGATTAGGTATCAGAGATGACATGCTGAAAAGTCTCCCCCGACTCCTGTCCTGGAGCTGCAGCCCCCAAGCAGTCCCCTGTCCCAGAGGCAGCTCACTGTTGCCAGGTTCTGCACATGGGTCCTTCCAGAGTTACCCTCTGACCAAGCAAATAGGTACATAGGGTCTTTGGGGGTTTGTTTTTAAATAAACGGTGGCATATTATACACACTGTCCTGAACCTTGCTTTTTCCACTTAAATATAAATCTTGGCGCTCACCATCCATCAGTGCATGAAGCAATACCTCAGCCGTTCTCCTGCGACACAGACCCCACCGCGCAGAGGAGCCGCGGAGCATGAACCGTCCCACTGGTGGACACTTAGTTGTTTCCAGTCGTTTGATTTAATGCCATTAATAGCCTAGTGTGTGCCTATCTCCCCACACATGTGGGGGTGTCTTAGGATGGGTTCCCAGAAGTAGGAATGCTGAGTTTAAGAATTAGTGCGTCGGTGGTTTGGACAAAAATTCCCAAAGGTGGATTGTCAAGGGCGGATGGGTCAGTGGCTTCAGTGTCCTGCTCCTTGTTTCTCTCCAGGGTGATGCTGACAGGGACACTGTCCGACCGGCAGCCGGCTGAACTCCACCTCTTCCGGAATTATGAGGCCCCAGAGTGTGTACGGGAGCCTCGTATTGGCCAGAACGTTAACCTAAAGCCTCCAACTCAACCCTCAGGTTAAAACCATGTTTGATACATCTGTGGGAAGTGATTGGCCCGAGAGGCTGCAGGTTGGTGGGTGGGAGTCGCAAGCTTGCTGTCAGGCACCCCCAGCCCACCACCATCCCACCCACTGCCCTGGTCGTCCCTCCCAAGGGTATCAGCTGAGGGTCGGCAGAGCCAGGGAGCCATCAGGCCTCGGGCAGGCTGCACCCTGCCTTCCACCAGGATGGCGGGGCCAGACAGCATGGCCTGTCGGTCCTGCTTCTGAAGAGTCCCCAGCCTCACCCTCTTCCCACAGTGCCATGTGCACACATACACACACACACCCTTAGATCTGAAACGCACATCTCTTGTGCCACTGGGCCCCCTCCTCCCCCACCCGCAGAGCAGCTGGTGTGGCGGGCAGCCCGGAGCAGTGGGGCAGCCCCCACCTACTTCCGGCCCAGCGGGCGCTTCCTGGATGGTGGGCTGCTGGCCAACAACCCCACGCTGGACGCCATGACGGAGATCCATGAGTACAACCAGGACTTGATCCGCAAGGTGAGAGCCACCTCGGGTTGGAGGGGCTGGAACTGACCGCCCACAGCGGTCTTGACTGTACTCTGGGCTGACTCCTGGGAGAGCAAATGGCTTTCCTTCACGCATTCATTCATTTGTACACTTAACAGCAATTCTATGTCACACTTGAACCTGCCTGATTGGTGGTGTCTGCCCAAAGCACTGTGCTAAGAGGGATTCTGAGGCCCAATCCGGACTAGGTGGTGAAGGGTGTTATGATCAATTAACAGCATCTGCTGTGTGTGGGGAGGACAGCATGCATACCAGTATGTGCTGGTTTACAGGCCTAGCCACGCTGCCCGGCCTGGACACACGCTTGGGGAGCTCACATTTAGGGGAGACAGTCCATAAACAAGGACACATCCATCCGAGTGTTTTAGGTGCTGTGACAGAGAACTGTGGTGGGGCCCAGGACCATCACCCCTGCTGAGAGACATGAGGGCTCAGAAAGGGCTCACAGAGGAGGGGAGCCCATGCTGAGGCCTTTGGGGATGGGGCAGCGCAGAGTCAGTGATCGTGAGGAAGAGAAGCGGCCCTCAGCCCGAGGAGCTTCGTGCAGAGGTGGGCAAGGCCCACTCAGGAGAAGCAGTGTGGTGGGGGGGCCTCTGGGTCTGGGGCCTGTCTCTGCCCGTGCTTCACCTCAACCACTGCCTAGGGCTGTTGATAGTACCTGCCTGGGCACTGTCGTGAGGCTTCCGTGGCCTCTTATCTGTGAAGTGTTTAGAACAGTGCCTGACCTTGAGCGTGCCGCATCCTTGTTGGCTGTAGTTGTCACTGCGGTCATCACCGAGCCCCTGATGAAACCGCAGGCGGCAGGGAGGTGAGCGCTCTCTAGGGGCCACATGTGGAAGGGCAGGCTTCCTGGAGGAAGAAGGAATCAGTGAGAGACTGTGGGATGGGGAAGGGTGCTCAAACATCACTCGTCTGAGTGCATGGGGTGCCTGGGTAGGTGGGTTGCCAAGGTCGCCCAGAAGACTGGCGGGAGAACTTGTTCCGAAGCAAAAGAGAGGCGGCGCAGGCTGTGCTTCTGCCACAGGAGGCCTGTGCTCCTCTTCACAAGCCCCCAGGGAGCCTCTCTCTTACCCCTGGGTGCCCCCCATCTGTGGGGCAGGCCTCCTCTCACCTGTCCTGTCCCAACAGGGTCAGGGCAACAAGGTGAAGAAACTCTCCGTTGTCGTCTCCTTGGGGACAGGGAGGTCCCCGCAGGTGCCTGTGACCTGTGTGGACGTCTTCCGTCCCAGCAGCCCCTGGGAACTGGCCAAGACTGTTTTTGGGGCCAAGGAACTGGGCAAGATGGTGGTGGAATGTGTGAGTATGGGCCCCTCCCCAGGCCCACTTCCCTTGGGATCTCAGCCCCAGGATGAGGCTTCCCGTGGGACCCTGGGTGTCATGGAGATGGCAGGGCTCTGTTGACCCTCCTCAGCCAGCTCGGGGCAGGGGCGTTCCCCTTCCCCTATAGTGTCTCAGTGCTGGCAGGGACCTTCGGTGACCACCTCCAGTGGGATTTTCAAGCATTTTTTAGCTGTGGATTTCTTCCTTCAAACACAGCCCGTGTGGAAGCCCAGAATGTCAGATGGACAAAAGCTAAAGGGGCAGGGAGGTGGAGGCCTGTCCACTCAGCCCCTCCATGCTCACTGACCCTGAACGCTGCCGACCCACCTGTCAAAGCCAGACCGTGCCCCTCTGCATAGCTGGGACAGTCACTGCAGCCCAGAAAGGGGGATTTGCCTTAAGTCACTCTGCTGATAGGGGGCTAAGCCAACCTGGAACCTGGGGACCCCAGGCAGGGGCTGTGTGTGTGGTGTGCGCTGGACGCTCACAGAGGTTGCTTCTCACCAGTGCACAGATCCGGACGGGCGGGCCGTGGACCGGGCCCGGGCCTGGTGCGAGATGGTTGGCATCCAGTACTTCAGGTGAGGGCTCTGCTGGCCCCAGTCCCCAGCCTGGACTTTCCCTTTCCCCAAGGAGGTGCTGTGTGTCCCGAGTCCGCCCCAGTCCTAGCGCTTGTCCCCTACCCAGGCCGAGTGTCCTGGGGGTGACCACTCCTCCTTGATCCGGACAGACTGAGTCCCCAGCTGGGGACAGACATCATGCTGGACGAGGTCAATGACACGGTGCTGGTCAACGCCCTCTGGGAGACTGAGGTCTACATCTACGAGCACCGGGAGCAGTTCCAGGAGCTCATCCAGCTCCTGCTCTCCCCGTGAGGCCGCCGGGCCCCCAGCTGTCCCCAGGCCCAGCTGGGATGCGGGGCAGAGCCAGGCCCAGGCAGCTCTGTGTCCACAGCCCCGGCCTAGCGGGGCACGGGGCTTCCTGCGTAAGGCTGGTCCTCAGGCCTCTCTCCCGCTCTGTCCCCACCTGCTGGCTCTTTGTGTCCTTCCAGCTTAGGAAGCCTCAGGCCTCACTCAGGCTGCTCCCTGACCCCCAAGGTGGCTCAAACACTAAGGCCTCCCAGAGGGCCCCAGGTTCTTCCCGGGCCCCTGGAGCTGCAGAGACCCCTTCTACCCTCTGCCCTCTCCGCTGGGGGTGGAGCCAGAGACGCGGGCCATCACCACCCCATCGGGAGGGAAAACCTAGGAGTGGGGTGTCCCGTTCGACTTTGCCCCTCCGCGCACCCCAGCCGCCTACCCACGAGCTGTCCTCAGCTCTCAAAGGCCACTCCTGTGACTTAAGTTATTCTTCCCAACAGAAAGTGGTTTATGACTTGGGGGGGGGGGGT
>NW_020174935.1:1403676-1420482 GCF_003031525.2 Neophocaena asiaeorientalis asiaeorientalis | reverse complement strand
AAAAGTAGATTAGGGGGGGGGGGGGGGGGCTCCAGGGACTGCCCCGAGCTGTGAAATAAATGGTTCAGTTCTGGTTTGCCTGTGTTGTGTGCACTGTGGTGTGAGTGCCCCACCCCCGCCAGCCCCCCTCAGCCTTGACCTTCAGCCTTGGCTGTCACCTGCCTGTGCCCACGCAGACGGATGGAAGCTCTGGTTCCCAGGCTCCGCGGGCCAGGGACACCGCTCCTCTTTAGGCCTCCCCAAATCAGAGCCTGAGGGTGTGCAGAGGCGGCCGCCAGGCCCGCCTGCCCCACGGTGGAGGGTGAGGGAGAGCCCCACTTGCCAGAGGAGGGGATGAGACCCAGAGAGGGCAGGGGGCTCGGGCACCGTCACACAGCAAGTGACCAGGGCCAAAGCGTGCCCGCAGGTCTGTGCGACTCCAGGGTTTGTGCTGTCCCATCTCTGGGCGGGCGGCAGCGGGCGTAGGAGCCTCAGCTCCTGGGCTGCAGGTCTGAGGGGCTCAGGGTAGAGAGGGGGCCTGAGAACAGTGACGAGCCGTGGGTGACTTCCGCCTGCAGGGAGGGTCTGGGGGTGGTCACTGCACAGCTCGAGCCCAATAGGGTGGGCACTGTCCAGTGTAGGCAGGTGGGAGGGCAGGGTTCCCCCAGAGCTAGGGGTCCCTGCTGGCCTGGGAAAGGCTCTTCCTTGAAGAGGGGGTGACCCAGGAGAGTGGCCATCCACGCGTGCCCACCGGTCCGCGGCTCAGAGGGGTAAATAATTGAAGCGCAGGTCACACGAACCCGCCCGCGTCACAGAATGCCTTCCCCACCGGGTCTGGTTACGCCCCAGATCGCATTCTGACATCCCTGGCTGGTGAATAATTAAGCTGCCACCTCCTCCTTGGCCAGCCCTCCATCTCTGGGTCCCGCTCTGCAGCCTCCTTCACAGCCCGCTGAGCAGTGGGCGTTGGAGGGTACCGACCCCCGGTGCTCCCAGGCCTGCTAGTGCCACCAGCCTTCTACTCAGCGCCCGGGTGCGCCCACTCCATGGCCCCCGAGATGGACCAGTTCTACAGGTCCACCATGGCCATCTACAAGGTGAGTGTGTGCATGGCCCAGGCCCCGGCTGCCGCCCCCGCTCCCAGGGCTTGAAGGTCGGCCAGCTCTGGAGGACAGAGAGTGAGCATAGCAGCAGCTTGTTCCAGGAAAGAAGGCCTAGAACCAGGCTGGGCTGAGCAGTGGGCATGGGGGTGGGGGTCCCTGGGGGCAGTCGGCCATTCCAGCCCCAACCTGAGGCTCCCAGAGCACGGGTTCAGCCAGTGAGTGACAGGACTGCTGAGACAGACTCCCCAACACTGGGTGAGCCAGGACAGTGCCCAGGGTGGCCTTAGCTGGGAGCAGGGGGCCCGCCCGAAGAGCCACCTGGCCGCCCCAGGGTAGGGGAGTCTCTCTTTGTCTCTTTCTCTCTGTGTCTCCCTGTCTGTCTCTCTCTGGTTTCTGAGCCCCTCACTCAAACTTCCTACTCGACTCCAGGGGGGTTGCTGCGGTCTCCATAGACATTTACTGAGCACCTACTGTGTGCAGGACCCTTTCAACATGTAAACCTCACAACACCCTATCTTTGAGGTAGAAAATAATCACCCTATTTGATAGATAAGAAAACTGAGGCCAGAGAGGCTAAGCAGCTAGTTCAAAGTCACCAAGGGAAGAAGAGGGGCTGCTGAGATTTGAATCAAGACCCAAGTCTAAGTCCTCTACACAGGGTGCTCTCCAGCTGGCCATGGCCTGCGGCGGCCCAAGGGACTCGGCCACAGCCTTGCTCCCCAGGGGCTCTTCTTTGAGCAGGGCAAGGTCTGCCCTTGCCCCTGAGGTGGCTGAGCTCAAGGCAGCGTTGAGCCACGCCCAGCTGGGCGCTGTGACAGACCACAGGCTTCAGCCAGTGGGAGGAGAACCTTCCAGGCACAAGTTCCTGCTGGGCAGGTGGTGATCTGGAGCCGGCCAAGGGGACCCCGGTCTGGATCCTGGCCTCTGAGGTCCTTGCAGCCGAGAGCCAGAATTCTGGGTGACTCCAGGTTTCTAGGCGGGCTCCCCTGAGTCAGGCTTCTCACTGGCGTTGGGGGTGCCCTGATCCTGAGGCCCATCATTCTGTCTTCCTCTCCCCATCTCTACCCTCCCACCACCCTTGGACTCCAGAGCATCATGGAGCAGTTCAACCCCGCCCTGGAGAACCTGGTGTACCTGGGGAACAACTACCTCCGGGCCTTCCACGGTGAGTGCCAGGCCCTGCAGGCTCTCAAAACCCCAACGACACACACTTCTCTGTCACCCTGATGCTGCCACTGAGCCCACTGCCATACCCAGGCCACCTCTGCACCCCCAGCCTGGCACCCTGACCTGCCCCTCTTCCAGCCACCTACAGCCAGACCTCACCACTCGCTCAGCGCCTGTGCAAACAGCTCCCATCTCCCCCATTTCCCAGCCGCTGCCCCACCCCCAGAGCTAATTAGCAGAGGGTTGTGAGCCACCTGCCGGATGGACAAGCCAGGGACACACCCAGAGCTGAGTGTCACCCGATCCCTCCCCTCACAGCAGTGACCTCAGCCCATGCCACCCCCAGCCCCACTAGATGCCTCACAACACACCCGCCCACGCCCTCCTGGGCACACACAGATGCCTGCACCCCGCCCCCTCCCAGACAGACACAGGCCGAGGCCCTGTGCTGGGGGCAGCTGCCCTGTGCCCTGCCCCGCAGGGAGAGCCCATCCCCCGCTTTTTCACCCCCCCTCCTCCACGCCCCTCCTCTGGCCGATGCCCCCTCTCCACACACGCCGCCCAGGGCACCCCGTCCCTCTCACACACACCTACACCAGAGCCCGAGGCATCGCCTCCACACTCTCTCCTGCCAGAAGGAGAGGCCTCCAGAAGTGGGGAGGGGCACATGGAGGAGGCATCTGGGGCTGGACGCGTCCCTCTCTCCACGCAGCTCTGTCTGAGGCGGCAGAAGTGTACTTCAACGCCATCCAGAAGATCGGGGAGCAGGCCCTGCAGAGCTCCACCTCGCAGATTCTGGGTGAGGCACGCCTCTTCCCCTCCATCTCCCCCACCCATCTTCTTAGGCCTGGGGGACACTCCTCCTAGCCCCCCTCCCCCCGCCCGGCCTCCTCCTGTGTTCCAGGCTCCGGGCCCCCCTCTGCCTGCCTCCCTGGTGCCTCCCCTCAGGCCCAGGACCGGCCTTGCCCCCCATTCTCAGGTCCCAGAGAGGGTTCCTTTTACAGTCTGGCCCTTCCAGGAAGTTCCCCCCAAAGACAGAGGTCTTGCAGCCCAAGGCCCAGAGCCCAGACTCTTGTCTGGAGCCAGGGACCCTCCGCTCCCCTCCCTGCAGGACTTTGCCACGGCTAGGACAGGTGCTGCCAGAGGTCCTGAGTCGTATGGGGAACCCCTAAAAATTGATCCCCAAATCCAGCCTTGGGCAGGCCCTTCTGACAGCTGCTGGTGGGAAGAGGGTGGGCAGGGTAGGTCCCCGCACTGAAGCTGCTGCTCTCCGTGCCTCCAGGTGAGATATTGGTGCAGATGTCCGACACCCAGCGGCACTTGAACTCTGACCTGGAGGTGGTGGTGAGTCCCAGACCCCACAGCCTGGAGGGGTCACTTGGGAGAGTGGGCTGCGTTCTATGGGGGACGAGGGCCTCCACACCCTTCCTCAGAGAGGACTTTAGTGACATGACAACTGCGGCTGCCCTTCTGGGCACCTGCCAGGGCCCAGCTCTGCTGGGCACATTTACCTGCACATCTTGTTCAAGCTCCAGCAACCTGGGAGGCAGGTGCCATTTCTATCCCCATTTGACAGAGGAGGAAACTGAGTCTCAGGGATCTAGCCACTCGCCCAAGATTCCAGAGTGAGTGGAGGAGCCCGGAAGCGAAAGGACCGTCCCCCACGTGCATCAGGCCCTGCCCCTACCTGCCTCCCCAGGGAGCAGCCAGTGATCTGACCTTACACACCTAGGAGAAAACCCTTCTACGGCCCTGCCACCTGCAGAACTAAACCCAGCCCCTCGGTAAGGGGTTCCAGGTCCTGCTGAGCCAGCAGCCTCCCTGGCACCCCCAGTCACAGCCCAGCCAGCCGGAAGAGCTGCCCTCTGCAGACACGCCTGGCGTCCCCACCATGGGCTGCTGTCACGCTGTTCTCTCAGCCTAGGACCCACCCACCCCCACCCCTGCTGGCCAGCACAGTCACCCCCTCCTCCAGGAAGCCTCCCCTGACTCCTGGGCAAGTTCAGTCTCTCCTCCCTCTGGACTTCAACAGATGCTTCTATCCATTCTTAGCAAGTAGTGGTGAAGAAAACCAGCTCTGCAGCCAGAGCACCTGGGTTCAAAGCCCAGTTCCACCAGTTACTGGCTTTGTGACCTTGGACAAGCTACTTAACCTCTATGGCTCAGTGTATCTGTCTGTGAAATGGAGATAATCATAATAACTGCCTTGCAGGATTCTTGTGAGCATTAATTGTATTAATAAGTATAAACTATTGACCTTGGCACCTGTAGCCTTCTATGTACCTTAGCTATGATCATTAGAAGCAGAATTTACCCCCATCTCTATCCCTGCCAAGGCTGGAAGCTGTGCCAGGGCTGGAACACGGTCTTCTCTGTAACTCCAGGGCCTGGGACAGGGACCTGGCACCAAGCAGGGCTTCACTGACTGGGAAGGAAAGAATAAGCTTTGAAAAGGGAGTGGGGCTGGGCCAGAGGGAGAGGACCTTCCAGAGGTTGCCGTGGGCTGAGCATGTGCAGAGCATGACATCGGGCAGAAGAGAGCTGGGGATGGGAGGCAGGCAGAGAGGGAAAGGTGGGCGGGGCTGGCTGCAAGGAACCTTGGAAAGTTCGGAAGGAAATTTCAACTAATTGTGGAAGTGCGCGGTTCTCAAACGTGTGTGTGGGAAACCACTGGAGGTCTGGATACTCTTTGGGGACACCATAAAATACTCATCAGTTTGGTAACCATGTTGAAATGGGGAACAAATTCACCAGCAGAAAACGTGCATCCACTACACTCGATAAAACCAGGACCCTGGGTTCCTCTCCTAGGCACTTTGAGGCTTAGCACTAAGCCCGTGCCACCTCCTGGGGCTTGGGCGGGGAGTTACAGAGCATGGGTCACGCTGGCAGCCTGCAACTTCCTGTCCTTGTGTCTGATGGCTCTCCATGTCACCTGTGGCACACCTGGGCTGGACGCAGACGAGTGTCACCCAGGCCTGCTCTGTAAGGAGAGCTGCCCTCTTTGGGTACCAGTGTCTTGGCTGTGACAACAGGGCAGGGCCCTTGGCCAGAGCCATACTGGGCCGAACACACCAGAGGCCACCTCCCCCTTGGGCTCATTCATTCGACAACTATTTACTGCCCTGTGCCAGGTACTGCTATGGGTACTGGGGATACAGCCCCCTGCTCTGCCCAAGGGGGAACCAGACAAAACCCAGGACAAGTAAGTGAGTACAGATGTGATGTGTTAGATGCAAAATAAGCTATGGAGAAAAATAGACCAGGGAAGGGGGGTAGGAAGTATTGGAGGGATGCAATTTTTAACAGATGTGCTCGAGATGAAAGGCACTAGAAAGGTGACATTGAGAAGAGGCCTGATGGAGGTGGGGAGTGAGTGGGAGACACCTGCAAAAAGAGTGTCCTGGGCAGAGGGATCGGCACATGGGAAGGCTTGAGGAGGCCCACGTGGCCGGAGTGGAGGCAGCGAAGGCCAGTGTGGAGATGACCAGCCGCAAAAGGGGCCGGGCCTTGAGGGCATTGTCGGAACTCCGGCCATGCCTCTGAGTGTATTGAGCAAAGGAATGACAGGATCTGACTCAAGTTTGGTTTTCAAAAACCAAAGCTTTTTTATTGTAAACTAAAATACAGGCATAGAAAGTGTCACTGAACAAATTCGAGCTTAATGAATCATTACAAGGCAAACCACCTCTGAAACTCCCACCCGGGTCAGGAACTTTGCCAGCCTTTCCTGGAGCCCTTCTACATGCCCCCATCAAATCACAGACCCCCTCTTCTTCCAAAAGGGACCACTGGTCCGACACTGCCTTGTGTTTCTTCGTAATTGATCACCCAGTTGTATGTCCCTGGATGCTAGCATTTGTCTTGCTCTCTCTCTCTCTTTTTTTTTTTTTTTTTTTGCGGTACATGGTCCTCTCACTGCTGTGGCCTCTCCAGTTGCGGAGCACAGGGTCCGGACGCACAGGCTCAGCGGCCATGGCTCACGGGCCCAGCCGCTCCACGGCATGTGGGATCTTCCCGGACCGGGGCACGAACCCGTGACCCCTGCATCGGCAGGCGGACTCTCAACCACTTAGCCACCAGGGAAGCCCTCTCTCTCTTTTTAAATATGTCTTTGAGTCTCTTTTAATCTACTGGCTCCCCCTCCATCCCTTTCTTTTCCTTACCATTTATCTGTTGAAGGGCCTGGGACCTTTTGACCTGTTGGTTTTCCAAACATCCTCATGCAGCTCAGCTTGTTCCTCTGTCCTCTGGACCCAGAAGCTTGATCAGACTCAGGTTCCATCCGTTTGGCAAGACTAGAGTGGGTGCTGGCTTCTTCCATCAGGAGGCTTGTGGCTCCTGCCGCCTTGTGACGATAACAGCAATGGAGGCTGTGTGTCCGCACCCACTCATACGTGGGAGTTACGAGATGCTGTTATTCTGCTCTTTCACTTGTGAACTGGAATATTTCTCTAAAGAGACGTTTCTTCTTATGTGCTATTTTTTACCCAGTGGCACGCTTCTTATGGGAAAGACAGGATAAAGGCTTATTCCCGCCTTGTCAGCTTCCAAGATCATGAATTTTCTCCCTGCCATCCTCTGAAGGTGACCGGTTAGCTTTATTTTTTTTACTAGTACCATCACTATAATATTTTTTAGTATCATATTTTTTAGTATCTAGTCAGTCTCATAGATCTAAACATATTTGTTGTGTTTTACTCCTTTGCCATCATTATTTCACTGAAGTTGAAAATGTCCCCGCTTTGACCAGCAGAAGCCTCTTCAGTCTGGCGCACAAGTTCTTTGGCGTAACTCTCATGGTTCGGACAGTCTCCTTGCCATCCAGCCTGACAAGATGTTCTGCCCTCATCTGGTACTTTGCTGCTCTGCACATACAATCAGCCATCTCCCCATGAAGCCCTGTTTTTATTCTTTGCTTTTAGTGGAAAGTGGTATTTCAAGACCATAGTCTGGGCACTAGGGGTGTCCATTGGGTTGATCGTTGCTCCTAGGCTTTTTCAGTGGCCAGTGCTATACATACATACATACATACACATGTGCATATAATAGATATGCTACATATGCCTAAATACATAGATATATGCCTAGATACATACATATATACGTAGATACATACACACATAGATACATACATACATTTGTACAAACATATATGTACACATACATACGTGACAATATATATATAGAACACTTCATAAATTCATACTGATACTTCCAATTCAGATTCAGCACTAGATTTTTACTTAACCTCTTCCCTATTCCACCAGTATCTCTTTTGTTCCACATCAAGAATCCTAATTCTTGGGAATTCCCTGGTGGTCCAATGGTTAGGACTCCATGCTTTCGCTGCCATGGGTGCGGGTTCAATCCCTGGTAAGGGAACTAAGACCCTGCAAGCCGTGCCGCGCAGCCCAAAAAAAAAAAAAAAAAAGTCCTGATTCTTAAGGATACAGAGAATGAAAGAATAAGAAGATCCCATAGTTACCGTTTGTTTTATCTCATGTTACATATACACAACAGTCTCTGAATAATGATAGTAATTCTACCACCACCAATATGATTTCTGAGAACTGTTAAAATCTGTTTAACGTTTGCTCTCCCCAGCATCTCCCCACTTTCAAAATACAGGCATGCTTTGGAGATATTGTGGGTTCTGTTCCAGACCATTGCAAAAAAGCAAATATCACAATAAAGAGAGTCACACAAATTTTTTGGTTTCCCAGTGGATATAAGTTATGTCTACACTATACTGTAGTCTATTAAGTGTACAATAACATTATGTCAAAAAACAATGTTCATACCTTAATTTAAAAGTACTTTATTGCCAAAAAATGCTAACCATCATGTAAGCCTTCTGCAAGTCGTAATGTTTTGCGATAGTAACATCAAAGATCACTGATCACAGACCACCATAACAGATTATGACAATAATAAAAGTCCGAGCTACTGCGAGAATTACTAAAATGTGACACAGACACAAAGTAAGCAAATGCTGCTGGAAAAATGGCACCGATAGACTTGCTCGACGTAAAGTTGCCACAAATCTTCAGTGTGTGAAAAACGGAGTATCTGCAGCTGCGCTTTGTCTACACTGTCAGGACCCAGAGGTGCTGCGCCTTGCTTGCTCCCCTTTCACCCTCATTGATCTTTGTTTACAAGTAACTACATATTTAATGTTCACCTCAAACCACGTGTCCATGTCTTGCTCGTCGTTTTGGCCTTGTTCTGATTGTCCCCACAGGAAGGGCTCGTGTGAACAATGTTCTCTGAGTTCTGACACCAAGATAACAGCTTGTTCTCCTTATACTTGAAAGTCAGATTCGCTGGATATAAAATTCTTGGCTCAAATTTCATTCCTTCCTCCCTCCCTTCCTTTCTTCCTTCTTTCTCTTTCTTTCTTTCTTTCTCTCTTTTCTTTCTTTTTCTTTCATCTTGAATGTTGCTGTTGAAAAGTCTGATAATCTATTTCTTCCATTGTAAATCACTTGCTTTTTTTGCCTTAGATGCCCAATTTTTTTCTTTTTCTTAAATCTAGTAACTTTTCCAGACTATTTCTTGATATTGGTCAGTCTGGGACAATATTCTTAGTTATGTGGTATCCTCTTTCAATATGTAGTTTGAAATCTTTCTCTTTTTTTAATTTCAGGAAACTTGTCTGGAGTTACAATTTTTAGACTTTATTTTTTTGTTCTCTTTCTCTGCGTTTCTTCTTCAGGGACTCTTATTATCTGTGTGTTAGACCTTCATAGCCTATCTTCAATATTTGTCTCTTCCTCTTGGCTGAATGGAGCCCGTATTGTCATATGGATGAGACTGGAGTTTGGGGAAGGATCTGGGCTGGGACATACATCTGGGAGGCATCAGCCAGTGGACTGCATGAGCTCACCAAGGGAGTGGTGTAGATAGAGAAGGGAAGAGGCCCATGGCTGAGCCCCCGGGGCAACTCAACCTTCGGGGACCAGGGAGATGAGGGACACTGAGCAAAGGACAGAGAAGAGGCAGCTGGGGCGTGTGAAGAAAACAAGGAGAGGGTGGTGGGCTGGAAGCTGAGGGAGGAACTTGTCTCAGGAGGAGCGAGTGGCCAACTGTGTCCAATGGTGATGAAGGGGCAAGTTGGGTGAGTCCTGAGAATTGATCATGGGGCTTAGCGAGGTGCCGTCTCGGTGATTTTGAGAACAACACTCTTTCTGGCGTGGTGGGGCAGGAGCCTGAAGGAGGGTGTTCAAGAGCAAATGGGAAGAAAGGAGCTGGGGTCAGCCCAGAGAGACAATTCTTCCAAAGGGATTTTCCTGAATCAAAAGCAAAAGGATTTCTCAATTTACTGGAATAACTCGATACATAGAACTTGCAGTGCATGTTCTCAGCAGGGGGTCTGCTCTCAGCTTCTGTACTGAGGGGCTCACAGGACCCCGCTAATGGAGCGTGTCCCAGGGGGAGGGGAGCAGGGCACGGCAGCCTCTGTTCTGACTTGCTGGGAATTCCTCAGCCTGCCCTGGATTTGGTGACTTCGTTGTTTCAGAAGCCACCGGCTAGTTATAGGCAGTCCTGTGGTTCCCCCACAGCGAGAGTTCAAAGTTCTCTTCAAGTATCAACATCTTATTAGATCAATTTCTTCGGGAGCTTGACAATGACTTTCCATTAACCCACTGATGCCTGGGCCCCGTCTGATTGGGGCATCCCGGGTCTGTGTTTTCTATGCTGTTGGCGATCACAGCCAAGCCCTGGTAATGAGAAGAATTACAATCCACCTGTCCTGCTCTAATGCATGTTTCCGTGGCGTGACATAGTCCCTATGCGACTAGAGGCAGGAGCCGTACCCTATGACGTGGAAGTGGCTTGTTCATAAGTGAGGTTTCCTAGGCAAAGGGAGGGGAAAGTTAGGATTTAGGAAGAAGGGTAAAGCCCCCAGCTTGTCTGCTGCACTGACAGCAATAGCCCTTCAGGCTGTATTTTTTTTTTTTTTTTTTTTTGTAGTACGCGGGCCTCTCACTGTTGTGGCCTCTCCCGTTGCGGAGCACAGGCTCCGGACGCGCAGGCTCAGCGGCCATGGCTCACGGGCCCAGCCGCTCCGTGGCATATGGGATCTTCCTGGACCGGGGCACAAACCCGTGTCCCCTGCATCGGCAGGCGGACTCTCAACCACTGTGCCACCAGGGAAGCCCCAGGCTGTATTTTAAGAACATTTTAAAAGAGCTCCTGCACCCAGGCCTCCCTGGGGAGGACAAGCACTCCCAGCCTCCCGGGGCTCTCAGCTGGGGTGGGTGTCGCAGCCTCCCATTTCCACCATCATGACAGCCCCACCTCCTCCTGAATCACCTCAACAAGCCAGCTCTGCAGTAATTCAGGTGTTGCCAGTGCGTCCATTCTATCGGTTTTGTGCATTTTTAATATTTTCCGCGGCCTCAGGCGTGGTTCAAGTTCATCTCTCCAGGTACCATTCACCGTCTCTATTAGTGCTCTGGTTGCCACGTTGCCTGGGTTTTGAGCATCAGTCCCAATCTTGCATCTTCCATAAGCCCTGTTGTTTAATTGGGCGATTTGGCAGGATGTGGCAGTTTTCAGGAACATATGTCCTGTGTTGGAGCAGAACCTTGAACCGGGAGGTCCCGCAGGTATCGGTCAGGAAGGCTCACTTCCTTACTGCCTGGATCCAGCAGAAAAGGGCCCCCATGGGGCAGAAATGGGGACTCAGAGGCTTGTAACACTGATCCCGTGCCACCCCCCAAAACACACACTGGCAGCCACACTCAGGGGTTTAAGGCCCGGCTCGTCCTGAGGGGGCCACACCCAAGCTCCCTTATAGACCAGCAGTTAGCAAGGTTTCAGAAACAACTGTGGAAGAAAAACTGAGAACTTTTATAATTTACTGGTCTTTCCCGACGACCAGCATTCCTTTTCCTGAGGGACAGAGCTCCCAGAGCACAGCTTGGGGACCCCTGTGGCAGGAGCCAGGATCCACCCAGGGTTCTTTTTTTTGTTTTTAAAGTCTTTATTGAATTTGTTACAATATTGCTTCTGTTTTATGCTTTGGTTTTTTGGCCGCGAGGCACGTGGGATCTTAGCTCCCCGACCAGGGACCGAACCTGCAACGCCCTGCATTGGAAGGCGAAGTCTTAACGACTGGACCGCCAGGGAAATCCCCCACCGAGGGTTCTTGAGCAGGGACTCCTGAGGGGAAAGGCCAGGCACACAGAGAAGGCTGAGCAGAGTTGGAAGTGTCCCCAGAGGCGGCAGCAGGATGGGAGATGCTCCTCTTTGCAAAGAGTACAGATGGAAGGATTTAGGTCTGATGTCTTAACAACAGGGAGTGACCCAGGGAGCACTGATGGGGGACACAGGGGAGCATGCCAGCTGGCCACCAAGGCCCACAGAATCAAGCTCATTGGGTTCTAGGGCTGGACCTTAGGGACCATCTGGGCAAAACTTTCCCATTAAAGATGGGGAAACTGAGGCCCAGGGAGGGGCAGCAACTCATCCAAAGTTACAGGGCAAATTGGAGGCAGAACCAAAACGGCTAGAACGAAGCTTTTCTGAGCCTGAGCCCAATAGCCTTCCTGGTCCTCCTGGCCACCCAAGTGGTCAGCCACCTCCTTCTCACCTGTCACGGGAACCTGCCACCCCAGTGAAGCCCTCAACAGTTGTGAGCTCTTTTGCTGGGCCAGGCCCAGCCCACAGTGCTGGGGACACAGAGATGGGACAGACCTGGTTCATGCTGCCCGTACAAACAGGCTATGACCAGGGGCCCGGCAAGAAATTCCATCTTATGGCTGGAGGAGCGAACAATGAACAAACAAGTTGTACACATGCCAGAAACAAAATGAGAGAGCGATGAATTCTGCCTGAGGAGTCAGGGGGGCCTCCCAGCAGAGGGGGCAGCGAAGCTGGTATTTGAAGACTGGTAGGAAATTCCAGGCATAATCAAGGCACAGACTGAGACTAAGAACCGGAAGATGTCGACACATTTATGGAGGATGTGTTTCAAGCCAGGGACTGCACTAAATGTTTTGTATGTTTAACCATTTAATCCTCCATCCAAATAGGTGCTCTTGTTTTACCCATCTCTCTGATGATTGGCGAGGTGCCTGGTGTGTTAGGAATGCAGTGGGCAATGTATTGGAGTGAGCAGTGCAAGGAACTCTGGGGCCTGGGGATGATAGGGCCGCCCTGATCACCCCCACCCTGCACTCCACACAGGTGCAGACATTCCACGGAGACCTGCTGCAGCACATGGAGAAGAACACCAAGCTGGACATGCAGTTCATCAAAGTGAGTCTGGCCACGCATCCTGGCCCCACAGCCCATCACCAGCAGGACCGTCTCTCCCCTTTTGAGGGATGGGCACACTGAGGCCAGTGCTGGGCATTGACTGGCCCCAGGTTATACATGTTCCCAGCTGAGTCCCTGCCCCTGTCCAGTACTCTGGCCCATAAGCCAGGTGCCTTGAGCTCTTTGACACGGGGGTCTCCCTCCTCTCTCCACCCCATCCAAGGACAGCCGCCAGCACTACGAGATGGAGTACCGCCACCGAGCCGCCAACCTGGAGAAGTGCATGTCCCAGCTGTGGCGTATGGAGCGCAAGAGGGACAAGAATGCACGAGAGATGAAGGTGCAGGGGCTGGGGGCGACACGGGGCTCCGAGGGGACCCCCAACACCCGCTGGAGCTCTCCCACCCAGCACCGGCCCAACTCCAGGAGCGTGTCCTGCCCCACCCTGTGTGGCAAGCATAGCTGGAGAGGTCAGCCAGCCCCTGGCGGGTGGGCATCACTGTCTCAGGGACACCCTCAGCGCCGCTCCTTGTCCTGTCGCTGCCTGGCCCTCCCCACACTCCCCTGGCCTCCTTGCTTCTCCTACTTCGTTGAGAAAACCTGAGGCCCTCAGAATCCACCAGCAGCCCCGCCCCCCTCCCCCTCCCTCCTGCCCCCTGGCTAAGGCCAGCCCCTCCTCCCCAGCTCAGGGCCCCATCCTTGGCCTCTGCCTCCAAGACCTCTATCTCCTTTCCTGCCTCCTCTTCTGGCTCCTTTAATAAGCTCATCTCTCTCCTCTTTGAAATCTTCGCTCCCAAGTAGGGGGTTATTAATCAATTAATTTGCATTTTCATTAAACCAACTCTCTCACTTCTGTGCTCGGCCCTGTGCCAGAAGGATGGCTCCGACACCAGTCCTACCTGGGAGAAGTGCCCGGGCCAGAGGGCAGGCCCAGAAGCGAGGGCAGGCTGGGTGCTCAGGGGAGGCTTCCGAGAGGAGGTGGCTGGTTCAGGAAGGAGAGAGAGGCTTCAGACAGCTGGCACTCGTGGGAGTGGGATGAGGGACACACCCCCTGCCTCCAGCCAGAATCCCCTTTTCCCCCAGGAGAGCGTGAACCGGCTGCATGCACAGATGCAGGCCTTCGTGTCTGAGAGTCAGCGGGCAGCTGAGCTGGAAGAGAAGCGGCGCTACCGCTTCCTGGCTGAGAAGCACCTTCTGCTTTCCAACACCTTCCTGCAGTTTTTTGGCCGGGTGAGCTGGGGCTGGGGGACAGCTAAATGAAGCCTTCTGGGGGCTGTGCTCTCTGTGAGCTGGCTGTGCGTGGGAATTCCCCTCCCTTCCTCCCCATTCCCTTCTTTCCTTCCACCCTGGAGATATTTATTTTACTTATTTACTCTCTCCATCTATTTCTTTATCCGTATCATCACATATTCATTCATTTATTGTCATGATTTTTTAAAATTCTCACATTCACTAATTCCTGCATTTATTCATTCATGTATGGACCATTTATTTTTTTCATTCCTGTTTACATATACTCACTATTCACAAAATCATTAACTCATAGGTTTATTCAATTACTGTCTATGAATTTTCTCATGGTATTTAAATCTTCTATGGTCTTGCTTTGTCTGATCTGCTGGACTATTGTATTTCTAGTGGATTTTGCTTTCTGCATTTAGCTGCCATGTTGTTTAGTGCTGTGGGGTTTATGACTTGACTATTACACCTTCTCTGTAAATATTGCCATTTATGTATATATCTCATAATCCAGTCTGATACTTTTAATTCCACTTTGACATTAATATTGCCCTTCCTACTTTCTCTTTTCTTATCTTTAAGTGTTTTATGTTACAAAGATATAGCTCAGTTTTGACTTTTGACCAGTCTGACAGTCTATGTCTTCCACTAGGAGAATTCAGTTCATTCCCGTTTAACCGAACAACTGATATACCTGCCCTATTCTTTCTGGATAACTTGAGTTAACTGTATTTACTTTGTCGTTTCCTCTTTTTCTCCCATTCTTGTTCTCATCAGTTTGATAAAATATACATTCCTCTGTCAACTTTAACAATATAATAGCCAGTTATTCTACCAGCAAAAGCAAGCTTATTCAGGAACAGTCAGAGGAACTGCAACTCAAGTTACCTGAAGTATGGCAGACCACGCGCAAATCCAGAGAACAGGGACTGACAGCTTGTTTTATGGGGAAACGAGAGGAGTTGGGAGGGGCTGTAATAACCAAAGAGTCCATTGGAGGAAGCTGGGAGTCCAAAGTATGGAGGTTTCTCATTGGTTGGGCTGCTACAGTCTGATTGGCTGGGCTGTCACAGGGGTGGGGGTTGGGGGAGAAGTTTTCTTCTGCTGCTGAATAACAAAGTAGGCACCAACTTCCTGTGGGAGATGTGGGCTTGCTTCTCTTCCTTCTTGGAATAATTGAGGCTACGTAGCAGGGTATGTGAGCTCCCCCTACAGGCCTGCCCCTACCCCAATTTTAGCTGAGAGTCATTTAATTTATTTAATTCCACATCCTTCTCCCGTTTATTATTTTGGAAAGCCTATTGTTCTTTTCATCTCTGCTCATGGTGACCTCACTCTGTGACCCTCATCATCATATATATTTGTCTATCATGTTTTTCAAAAAATAATGCCCACCCCCACACACACACACTACTTGGTCCTTTGCTTCCCTCACCCCATAAGGGGAGACCTTGAGAAGGATTTTCCTGCCCTCCCTGATGCTCTAAGATGAGGCTTGTAAAGTCTGTACTCCTCTTCTCATCCTTCCAAACCACCACCTCTTGGTTTTGCCAAGAAACTTAAGGACTTTTAGTTCCAGACCCTCACTAGTCACTTCTTTGCACCATGGCCCTTCTATTTCAAGGATCCGTACTTAGATACATGTATTACCACGGCCAGTGCACCACCATCGTCCACTAACATTTCACCACACATAGGATCAGATACAATGCTTACCACTTTTCAATCCTTTTCACCTTCCACTGTCTTGAGGTTTCTGTTTTGATTAATTGGCATGGCTGGAGAACTTGCAGGAGTGTTTTCTGCATATACACTGTCGGAATCCTTGCATCTCTGCAAACGTCTCACTTTTACCCTGCGGGTGAGGGCATATTGACTGGTTGAAGGAGCTGCAGCCTTTTTTTTCTCATGGTCCAAGATGATTTGCCCCTGTTTTCTAGTGCTCGGTGTTGTAGATGCTAAGTCAAGTGCTGGTCTGTCTGCTTTCCCTTTTAAGTAACAGGCTCTTTCTCTATGGATGTTTCGAGATTTTCTTTGTGTCCTTGCGACTCAGGGACTTGTCCCGGTACCACCTAGATGAGCGCCTGTCGGTGGCCCTTCAGCCTGCAGGCTCAAGTCTTTCTTCAGGTCTGGGGAGCTATTTCCTCTTCTGTTTCTTTAATTATCATCTCTCTGCCATCATTACCTTTTCTCTTGCTGGAACTCCAGTCATTTGAGCCTCCACATCTATGACCATCTTCTCCCCCACCATGTCTATTTCATTTCCTCTTGCTCAGTATTTTGAGATGTTTCTCCTCCTTGATCTGCAAGCGTCTGATTCTGTTCTCAACAGGACTGTCCTCTCTCTCTCTTTTTTTTTTAACATCTTTATTGGAGTATAATTGCTTTACAATGGTGTGTTAGGTTCTGCTTTATAGCAAAGTGAATCAGCTATATATATACATATGTTCCCATATCTCCTCCCTCTTGCGTCTCCCTCCCACCCTCCCTATCCCACCCCGGACTGTTCATCTGTTCAATTTTAAATCTTAACATCATGCTTTGTCTGGGTAAGAAGGTCTTTGTTTTGCAGTAAGTACCCTTATCAAGTCCTTGTTAAGCTTGTCACTCCCTCCTCTCAGCTGCCAGGGTGGTTTGCTGTGTTCTCCTTGCTGACCACTGGGTCCTCCACTAAGTGCCTTGTTTCTCTCCTTTGCCTCCTCATGGTCCTGTTCCCACTCTGGGTTGAGTTGAACTGCGAGGGCTCAGGCAGTGGTGCTGGCAAATGTGGGGGGGGGGCAGGAGAATGGAGCAATCTCTACCCAGTGGGACCCCACTCTGCCCCAGGTCTTCCTTTTGCAAGCATCAGCTGTCACTCAGCCTCTCATGTGGAGAACCACAGCAGACAGGGCTTCTAGGGAAGGTTGTACAGGTTGTGTACTGCACAAGGAAGCCTGGCTGAGAGTAGAGCTATGCTCTGCTCTCCAAGCTGAACATACTGGTGCAGACCGTGTTTGCCTGAAGAAAGGAGCATCATTACCTTTGCCATCCTCTAAAGAAGCCATCCTCT
>NW_020174935.1:1397047-1403657 GCF_003031525.2 Neophocaena asiaeorientalis asiaeorientalis | reverse complement strand
AACCATCCTCTAAAGAAGATGTGATATATATATATATATATATATACACACACACACACACACACACACACACACACACACACACAATGGAATATTAGACATAAAAAATGAAATAATGCCATTTGCAGCAACATGGATGGACCTAGAGATTATTATATTAAGTGAAATAAGTCAAAGACAAATATCATATGTTCGTTTGTATCATTTTTTGATTCCACATATATATATCATATGATATATGATATATGTCATATCATATATGTGGAATCTAAAAAATGATACAAATGAACTTATTTACAAAACAGAAATAAACTCACAGACATAGAAACAAACTTATAGTTACCAAAGGCGATAGCGGAGGGTGGGGGGAGAGTTAAATTAGGAGTTTGGGATTAACATATGCACACTGCTATATATAAAAAAGGTAAACAACAAGGCCCTAATATATAGCACAGGGAGCTATACTCAGTATCTTGTAATAACCTATAATGGAAAAGAACCTGAAAAAGAAGGTATGTGTGTGTGAATCACTTTGCTAACACAACATTGTAAATTAACTATACTTCAATTTTTAAAAATTTATCAAGAAGGGCTTCCCTGGTGGCGCAGTGGTTGAGAGTCCGCCTGCCGATGCAGGGCACACGGGTTCGTGCCCCGGTCCGGGAAGATCCCACATGCCGCGGAGCGGCTGGGCCTGTGAGCCATGGCCGCTGAGTCTGCGGCGTCTGGAGCCTGTGCTCCACAACGGGAGAGGCCACAACAGTGAGAGGCCCGCGTACCCCAAAAAAAAAAAAAAAAAAAATTATCAAGAAAATTAAAAAAAAAAAGAGGCCATTCTCTCACCAAATGTGTAGCCACCAGGCTGTGTCCATCCAGACAGAACATCTGTTTCTAAATTACAAAGAAGGACCTTAGGGGCTAGCAGCTGCCCAAGCCTATGGATGGCTGGAACTCAGGAAAGCCAGCAGCCCCTCTCAGCGCACACTCAGGAGGGACACTTGATGTTGCCCTACCCAAGTATCTCTGTGACTGCACTGCTTGGGCCCCTGAGCCCTGTTGCCTGGCCTCTCACTTGCAGATCCTCAGGCCCCAAGCCCACTGGTGGTCAAAGTTCTGTCCTGCCTTCTGTGAAAGTCCAACAGGGGCCAAAGCCTCCCAATCACCCTTCTTGCATGTGGACTTGCGCACCTCCCTGGCCTGGCCCAGCTGTTGACCCCTCTGGGGAGGGGGATGATGGAATCTGCAGGAGGGGAGGGGCCAGGGCTGTTGGGAAACCATCCTTCCATCATTCCCTAAAAATCCTTGCATTTTTCCAATGTCATTTGTTCATTCATTCATTTATTGAACACAGAGTCTTTGAGCCCAGATGACATATCAGGCTCTGGTTCTATTTGGTATCTGAGAGAGACCCACCCAGCCAGCCAGCCTCTCTTTCCTGATGCCACAAACATGGGCTCCGCTGCCCCTCCCCCAGCCTCATTGCTCTTTCCATTACTTTCTATTTCTTTGTAGTCTTGTTTAGTTTCTATATCCATTTCTTTGTATTCTTGTTCAGTTTCCCAAATACTGTGCCCTGGCTGCAAATTCTGGCAAGTGATTTCATTTCTGAGTCTCATTTCCTTATCTGGAAAAGGAGGGAAATAATCACCCCTGCGGAAGGTTGGTGCGATGGTGGAGCCTGGCCTATGCAGGAGCCCAGCGGGATTAGGTCCTCCTGCCCCTGCTCTCTCCCCTCCAAAGACGAAAACAAAGGCTCCCATTCAGGAGACCCGAGTGCTTGCCGTCAGCTGCCCCCAACAGCCGGCAGCCGCCTCCCGCCTCCCCACCTCGGGGTCCTTACCTTGCCAGGTCCTCCCTGAGTCTCTGTTTCTGATCCCAGGGACCCTCTGGTGCAGAGCAGAGGTGGGACCAGTGACTGATCCCAGCCCCGGCTGACATTCTCCCACTCTCACCGCCGCACCCAGCCCCGGGCTCAGGGCTCTGCCTTCTCCCACCCTACCCCACCCCCACCTAGTGATCCTTCAGGGAGGAGCTGCTGCTTCTTCCTTTAAGCAGTTATATTGAGATATAATTCACACACCATGAAATTCACCCATTTAAAGTGTGCAGTTCAACGGTGTAGTATAGGAACTTCCGTGGTGGTCCGGTGGGTAAGACTCCACGCTCCCAATGCAGGGGGCCCGTGTTCAATTCCTGGTCAGGGAACCAGATCCCACATGCTGCGGCTAAAAGATCCCACATGCTGCAACTAAAAGATCCCACATGCTGCAAGTAAGACCCGGCACAGCCAAAATAAATAAATATTTTTTTTAAAGTGGTGTAGTATATTCACAGAGTTGTACATCCATTGCCTCAAGTCAACTTTAGAACATTTCATTACTGTTAAAAAAAAAAAAATCAGTACTCCTTCGCGGTCATTCCTTGAGCCTCCCGTTCCCCCTTGCTCTACGCCGTCACTAATCTACTTTCTGTCTCTATAGATTTGCCTCTTCTGGTAATTTCATATGAAGGGAATCATACAATACGTGGTCCTTTGTGACTGGTTTCTTTCCCTGAACGTCATGTTTTCCAAGTTCATCAGTGTTGGAGCATGTATCCGTACACCATTACTTTTTATCGCCAAATAGGATTCCATCATCGGGATGTGCCACATTTACTTACCCATTCATCAATTGATGGACACCTGGCTTGTTTCTACCGTTTGGCTATTATGAATGGTGCTGCTATGGGTATCCACGTAAAAGTTTTTCCGTGGACGTGTGTTTTCATTTCTCATGGGTATATAGGAGTGGAATTGCTGGATTGTATGGTAACTCTATGTTTAACTGTTTGAGGAACTTCCACACCCCTTCACCATTTTACATTCCCACTACCAGTTTATGAGGTTTCCAATTTCTCCACATCCTTGCCAATACTTGTGACTGTCTGTCTTTTTGATTCTAGCCATCCTAGTGAGTGTGGAGTGGTATCTCATTATGGTTTTGATTTGCATTTCCCTGGTGGCTGAGTACCTTTTCCTGTACTCACTGGCCGTGTGTACATCTTCTTTGGAAGGAAACTCCTTTCCGCCTGTGTCTTGAACAGTTAGCCTCCGACGTTAAGAGGAGAGCTGACTCCTCCGTTGGCTGCCTCCTGCTGAGTGATCGCCCCCTCAGGAGGGAGCTGTGGATTGAATGAACCAGACTTCCCCTAGGTACGGGGGAATAGGTAGCATGTTGTCTGACCCAGCTGGGCTTTAGGACATACACGATGTAACTCCTAAGACAGTGAAGCATAAATATTTACCTGTTAAGTATATCTGTACGCCGAGTGCACAAGATTTAAAGAACTCTTAAGTGCCTGAGCACAGTAAGGTGTCTTTCTCATCTGCCTCCAATAATCGGTCCTTGCTTAGTCCAAGTCTAGTCAATAACACGCCTTTCTACCTCACCGTCAGCTTCTCTGGGTTTATCGCAGTTGTGTAAGTATACCTCTAGGATAAATGCCTAGAAATGGGATTGGTGAGTCCAGGGATATAAGCATTGGCTGTACCAATTTACACTTCCACCAGCGATGGCAGAGATTCCCTGTTTCCTTGACAACAGTATGCGGGCAAACTTTTTGATTTTTGGTAATCAAAAAGATAAAAATGGTATCTCAGTGTAGTTTGACACTTGTTACGCTTGTCTTATAAGTGAGATTGACATCTCTTCATGTTTCAGAGCCATTTGATTTTCTTTACTGTGACAGGTCAGTATCTTTTCCTCCATTTTTCTTATGAATTTGTAGGAGCTCTTTATATGTTACTGAAATTAGCCCTTTCATAGTGATGAGTTGCAAATTATTTTCCCAGTTTGTTCTTTATCATTTGATTTTGCTTATTGTGAATTTTGCCGTGGTAAAAAACTTACTTTTATTTAGTCAAATTTATCAGTCTTTTATAGTTTAGGGGGTTTGTATCATACTTAGAATGGCTTTTCTTTTTTTAATATTTTTCTTACATGATTAATTTAATTTAAAAATTTTTGACTGCGTTGGGTCTTCATTGCTGCATGCAGGCTTTCTCTAGTTGCGCCGAGCAGGGGCTACTCTTCGTTGCGGTGCGCGGGCTTCTCATTGCGGTGGCTTCTCTTGTTGCAGAGCACGGGCTCTAGGCGCACAGGCTTCAGTAGTTGCGGCACGCAGGCTCAGTAGTTGTGGCTCACAGGCTCTAGAGCGCAGGCTCAGTAGTTGTGGTGCACAGGCTTAGTTGCTCCACGGCACATGGGATCTACCCAGACCAGGGATCAAACCTGTGTCCCCTGCATTAGTAGGCAGGTTTTTAACCACTGAGCCACCAGGGAAGTCCCAGAATGGCTTTTCCACTCTGTAAATATTTTTAACATTCTCCCCTGGTCTCCTCTATGTTTCTTCCCAACCACTGGCTAAACTGCCTAAAGGCAGGGCTGAGGGGAGCCAGTGAAGTTGAGTGCCGTCCAGGCCAAGACTCAGTGCTGAGGCCATTACTCCGAGAACCCCCTAGCACCCTGGCAGGCACTTTCAAATTGGACAAAAACCCTTTTTTAAATACGATAAGCAAAACTTAATGGTCTCACTTTGCTTACTGCCTCTGAAACAAGCGCACAAAGGCCTTTGGAGTTTTGTCTTTGTGCTGTTTTGCTAATTAACTATGCAAGGCAACAGAGGGGGCAGCCACCTAGCCACCAACTGAACTAACTAGCTGCTCCTGTGACTTGAGGCACTGAGGCTTTCTGTTTTGCTGCCTGAGATCAAATTTTCAGCAGCTGGGCCAGACTGAAGGGAAAAATCATGGAAATGTAGTCACAGGAAGCTTCCTCAAGACAGACGAGTACAGGCCACTCCATTGCTTACTGGATGAGAGACCTCGAGCCAGTCATTAACTGCTCTGACCCTCAGCATCTTCTTCTATGAAATGGAGATAATAATGGCACCTACCTCGCAGGGCTGCTGGGAGAATCGAATAGGATAATGGAGGTAAAGTCTTTAACACTGGGCCTGGTACAGAGTAAATGCTCAGCAAAGGGAAGCTTTTATTATTCCTAAGGTGACAGTCCTGAACTTGGCCTTGAGGGAGCGAGTATTGGAGTAGAAAATGGAGAGACACTGGTAACTGGAGAGCAGAGTGTTTTGATTGTACCTAGGATGACCTGAGCGACAACACAGAGAGGTCAATGCCACTGAAAGAAGTTTTATTACATATCACACTTCCCAAGAGAAAGGGTCATGACACACTACGCAGGGCCACGTGGGAGTAGTACTGGGGGTTGGTCAAGAGGCAGAAGGAGCCAGGGGAAAGCATGGCCCAGAACCTTTGTTATGGTTTCCATGGGAAGGGTTGGGCAAAGAAGGGTAAGCAAGTTTAAGTAAGTTTAGGATTGGACGGTTTGAATAATTTCAGTGGGCTCTGGGCTGTAGGGGTTATTCTAATTGTCTGGTACCTGGCTTGGGTGATTTAGGGCAGGGGAAACTTTGGTTTGGTGTGTGAATTAGAAGGAGGTGATTGGGGATATGGGTTTTGGGCTGGTTGGTTTGCATATGAAAGGTGTGCTCCAAGCAAACTGTTTACTATCTCTAGGAATTATCTGGCCCTGTGAGGTGCAGTCTTTTCAGATTGACAAGGCCCCACGATGTCAAAGCATCATAAAGTACAGAAAATTAAAAACATGATTAATACACACAGCAGGTCTAACGTTTAAAACCTTCCCACCCTAAGTTATTATGGACTATGTGGTCAGCGGCTGAGTTTCCTGTCCTTGAAGGTATTCAGGCAGAGTTAGATGCCCGTGTATTGGGGATACTAGAAAAGGGATGCTTACGTAAACTAAACGGATAGACTGGAAAAACTATTTGGATGTCTTCTTTTAGAAAACTACTCAAACTGGCTTAAACAGAAAAGGTGTTTATTATTTTAGTCACTGGGAAGTTCAAGGGTTTCAGGTACAGTTGGATCCAGGAGCACACAAGATGTCATCAGAAATCTGCCACTGTCTGTTGCTTAGTTGAAGTGCCTATGCCAGCTTCGCTCTATCCATTTAGCAAACCCCGTGAGGTGAGAGAATATATTTTTCCAGATGGTTCCAGGGTAAGTTCTGGGACTGGGTTCTTTGGTAACAGTTTTTGGGTAGGTGCACATACCTGACTCCATCTCTGTAGCCAAGCCTGGACTGCACCCTTACCCCTGCATCAGACAGTGGGAGAGCCCCCGTCAAAGCACAAGACTGAGAGACGGGTCAGGGGAAACTCCTCCAGGAAAAGTGAGGGGCCTTTGACAAAAGACCGGGAGGGCTGGCCAGTGGGTGAACCCAAAGTGACCACAGCGATCTTTGGTTCCTTCCAGCTGGAAAGTCCGGTCATCCTCAGCTTGCAGGGCCCGAGTTCCCGGGTCTAGGATGCCAGTTTTGAGTCCCCGGGATTCTGGGGTCTGCTTGGATCTCGCTGACCCCCGTGTCCCCACCCGGCCAGGCCCGGGGGATGCTCCAGAACCGCGTGCTGCTGTGGAAGGAGCAGTCAGAGGCCAGCCGCAGTCCGTCGCGCGCCCACTCCCCGGGCCTGCTGGGCTCCTTGCTGGGGCCGCCCTACCCCTCGGGCCGCCTGACGCCCACCCGCCTGG
>NW_020174935.1:1372093-1396841 GCF_003031525.2 Neophocaena asiaeorientalis asiaeorientalis | reverse complement strand
CGCTCCCCTGCCCGTCTCCCCTCCCAGCCCCAGAGGCCTCTGGGAGAGTTCGGCTCCCCACGCAGCCGGCACGGCTCCGGCTCCCACGGCCCCGAGCCCACTGAGGCGAGATACGCGTCCCAGCTGGAGCCAGACCGCCGGTCCCTGCCCCGGACGCCGTCCGCCTGTGAGTACCCCCGGCGCCCGAAGCGCAGAGGGAGGGCCAGGTACCCAGGTTGGGGACCCGGGGCCGGGAAGAGGAACCGAGATTGCGCTGCAGCAGGAGGGATCGAGGGTAGACGCCAGGGAGAACTTCCCACCCACGTGCCGCGGCGCTCTCCTGCCCCTCGGCAGCCTCGCTCTACAGCATCAGCACTGAGCGCTCGCGCTCCAACTCTTTCGGCGAGCGCCCGGGCTGCAGGGGCGGCGGCGGCGCCCGGCGAGTCCGCGCCCTGGTCTCCCATTCGGAGGGCGCCAACCACACGCTGCTGCGTTTCTCGGCCGGAGACGTTGTGGAGGTGCTGGTACCGGAGGCCCAGAATGGCTGGCTCTATGGCAAGCTGGAGGGCTCATCCACGTGAGTAGGAGCCTCGGGGCGCAGGGTGGGTTGGAAGGAGGACCGGAAAGCCTGGACTTCAGCTGCAACTGAGTCTTCCAGGATGGAGGTTGTCCCTGGGCCTTCGAACAACCCATCCCCCATCCCCCATCCCCTCCTCGTCCCACACCCGTTTCCTCATCCATTCAACGAGGGTAGGAAGAGTCTCTTTATCAAGTTCAGGGTGGTGGCCCTTGAGAGGGTGGTAGGGAATGGGAAGGTTCTCTCACAAGTGGGAACAATACAGAAACCCTATTGCTTGAGCACCTACTTTGCGCTTTACACTAAGAGAGGGGGCAGCTTGCCTTCCACCCTGAGGGAGTCCGCCAAGCTCTGACGGAGGGAATGGACAGAGAGGGGGGCCAGGCGCAGGGCCGGTGCTGGGACCTTGCAAGCTGAGTGTGCTCACCTCCTTGCAGTCAGGCGCAGTGGAAATCCTTAAAGAACATAAACGGGCTGCTTTTGACACCATGAGTAGAAGGGGGAGGCTAGGGGGTACACTGCAGTCGCGGTAAGCCTGGAGGAAAGCAGGGATCACTCTTTCTGCCAAAGAAAAAGGGGAAGGTGGGAGCTTGCTGGAGCCGGGCAATGTCCCCCACAGGGCTTTATGGGCAAGAGACTGTGTGGTGCCCACGCCCACTCACGCTAAGGAGAGAGGAATGAACGAGGACAAGAAGAGGGGATGAATGAATGGAGCGTCGACAGGGAAGTCAGCAAGTGCACGTGAGGGCGCTTGCCGAGATGGTCATGTGATTAGTAGACGGACAGGTGGAGGATGGATGAGGGCGTAATGGGGTGAGCAGGTGGATGCGTGCTCCTGTGAGCAGATAGGTAGATGGAAGGGGGCATGGGAGGATGCACGGATGTGGGGTGCATGTATCGATTAATGGGTGACTGGAGAGGTGTGTGGGTGGGTTGATAGAGAGGCGGGCAGGTGGGCAAGTGCTGATGGTTGGGTTAGTGGATTGGTGGTCCTTGAGTGGTTGCCCACATGGATCATGGATGGGTGACGCATGGATGGGATGACGTGTAGATAGATGGGTGGATGGCAGGTGACCGCATGGATCAGGAATGGAAAGAGGAGCCGGTGGGTAGAGACGCGACTAAGAACACGAGTAGTGGAAAAAACACCTGCTTTGCAGACCCGCATCAGAGGGCAGAGCAGGGTGCCTCCCTGAAAGTCCCCAAAACAGGTGTGTAGCAAACCTCCTGGGGACCTGATTATAAAACCACCCAGATCTGAGCTCTCAAACCGCGTTCCTGGGACATCGTTATTCTTTCTGTGACTCAGGTTAGGGAAAACAATGGCAAGTTTCATCAGTAGGCACTTTATGGTGAAGACAGAAGTAAAACGTTCTGAAACGGTTTTACTCTGTCAGTTTGACTTGAAATAGCTTCCAGTTACCTATAGGTGAGAATGTTATTGATCGGGTTTGGGGATCTAAGGTGGCTGTTTGGAGAACACTTTCCCAGATGTTCTGCAAGAGTCTAATGGGTTCCGTGGAGTCCGAAAAGGCTAAGGAACATGGATCATAGCGCCTCTCCCTCAACCCTGGCTGCTCTGAAGATGCAGTAATGAGCCTCCAGCCAGACAAAGACTCCAAGAGCAGGGTGGCTGGGGTCACCGGGACCAGAGGGCCTATGGTGGAGGGCTGGTAGCCAGGCACCCCCGGCTCTGGTTCCCCATCCTCTGGGCTCCTACAGCTGCCTTTGGTCCCCCCAACCGGTCCCCTTTGCCTCACCCTTGTAATCATGTCTGTGGATACAATGCTTTCCTTCTCGGATCTCCAGTTCCTCCTCTCTAAGGCGCCCCAGCCCCTGGTGGGACATGAGGCTGGATGAGTGAATTTGAATGTCAGGAAAGACCTCCTTCAGAGGATGAAATGAGTTACTCTTAGAGCCAGGCCTGGCACACAGCAGTGCCCAGTAATCATCTGCTCCTCTTAGAAACGGTATTTTGACCACCATTGTCGGGCTTTTTGCTTCCACCCCACAGGAGCGGCTGGTTCCCCGAGGCCTATGTGAAGCCTCTGGAGGAGCTGCCCATGAATCCCATGAATGCCTTGAACCCCGTGACCTCCATGAATCCCACGAACCCCTTGAACCCAGTGACGTCCATGAACCCCATGAGCCCTATGAATGAGCTGCCTTCCAGGTACCGCTGTGGTCAGAGATGGGGCAGGGGCGGGGACTCCAGTGGGGGGTGGCCCCAGCCACCAGGAAGGGCATCTCTGAGCTGCAGTCCGGAGTTAGCCCAACCTCCTTCAGCTCCTGGAGAAAGGGCACCCCCATCTCTCTACGTGTGAAGGTCATGTGTCCATCCCTCTGCCTCCTCTCAGGACTGCCTTCAAGCCAAGTCTCCTTTCACCCAGGGGCAAGGGAGGAGGATGTAGGATGCTCAGGAGCCCAGCAGATGGGGTGGGGGTGGGGGGTTGCAGCAGGGCCTGACCCCTGACCCCCTTCCCATCCCTCCTTTCTCTGGGCTCAGGTCCTACCCACTCCGGGGCAGCCACAGCCTTGATGACCTCCTGGACCGGCCAGGCAACTCCACAGCATCCTCAGACTACTGGGATGGCCAGTCCCGCTCCCGAACCCCGAGCCGGGTCCCGAGCCGCACCCCCAGCCCCGCATCTACACCCTTGCCTGGCAGCCGCCGAAGTAGCATGGGCAGCATGGGGGTGGCCAGTGACATCAAGGTGAGCCCCCTCCCCCAGTCTGCCCTCAACCCTGGGGTGGTCCGGTGGGCAGGAAGACTGGAGACCAGGTAACCCTCCCTGCCCTGCCATTGGCTCTCTCCAGCCTCAGTCTGCCCATCTGTGCCGGGAGGGGTGGGATGGGCTTCTGAGTCTGGGGTGGAGGGTGGGGGGAATGCATTCCTCTAGTGGATGGGAGCCCTGGGCTCCTGCTGGGAGCACTGGAAAAGGCCTCCCCTGGGGGCGGTGTTAGCCCTGGGAGATGGCACTTTGGCCCAGAGGCTCCTCAAGTCTGAAACTCACAGCATTTTGGGTTTCGGAAGGCTGGACCTCATTTCCCAGAAGCCTGGTGCTGCAGGGGCCTCTGGTCCAGTCCTCTGCCCTGCTGGATTGGGGAGTGGGGGGTGGGGCAGGGGCTCTCTTTCTCTTTCCCCCCCAAACCTGGCCCTCCCTCCCCGCTCACTGCAGAAACTCATGTCCTGGGAGCAGCAACCCCCAGAGCTCTTCCCTCGGTGAGTCCTTGTAGGCTGGACCTCATTTCCCAGAAGCCTGGTGCTGCAGGGGCCTCTGGTCCAGTCCTCTGCCCTGCTGGATTGGGGAGTGGGGGGTGGGGCAGGGGCTCTCTTGCTCTTTCCCCCGCAAACCTGGCCCTCCCTCCCCGCTCACTGCAGAAACTCATGTCCTGGGAGCAGCAACCCCCAGAGCTCTTCCCTCGGTGAGTCCTTGAGTGAGGGTCAGAGGGGGCCGGGCTCAGCAGAGGGCTGTGGAGGGGAGACAAATGTGGGCGTGAGTGGAGGTGAACCGACGGGGACAGGAGGTAGGGGGGACACCTGGCTCAGATGCCCAGCTGCCTTCCCTGGATCCACAGCCAGCTGGGGACCTGGGCCCCTCTTACCCCCTCCTCTCCCCCAACAGGGGCACAAACCCCTTTGCCACCGTAAAGCTGCGTCCCACTGTCACCAATGACCGCTCAGCGCCCCTCATCCACTGAGGTGCCTTCCTCCACCAGGGGTCTGAGGTCGTCCCCCCGACACCTGCCTGGGGGCTGCCCAGAGCTGGCAGCAGCAGAAGCAGCAGCAGTGGATCCAAGGAGCCGGGGCCCTGGTACCGGGGCAGCTGCCCTTCCCCAGACCACGCCCCAGCCTGAGCAGTTCCAAAGGCACCGGCCTGGGGTCTGCGGACTTCAAAATAAAGCAGCCGGAAGTGGGGGACAGAACCATTTCTTCCCCTCCAGGGGCCCCGGACTCTCCCTGGGGGCCTGCCTCATGCCCCCCAACCTCTTTCCCCCTTCTCTGTCCCACTGGGGAGGAGCCCCTTGTACACCCCCCTCCCCTGCTCCACACACCTCCCCTGTTTAACTTTTGTAAACGGTGAGAAATAAAGCAAGTGAGACACGGCAGCGGGACTGGTGGAGTCTGACTTGGGGTACAGGGTGGGACAGGGTGGGGATGGAGACCTCTCACTGGAGAAGGGAGTCCAGAAGGTTCTAAATGTCACTGGCAGTACCCTGGGAGGCCTCACTCACTCCCAGCCCCTCACATCCCTCATTTTAAGTTAAGTCTTTAGGTCTGGCCTAACTCCTGCAAGCTGTATCCCCCCATCTCTGGCCCAGGCTCATTTCTGCTGTGGGTTCCCTAGAGCCGGACGGATGGCAGTGGCTGAGGCCTGGGACCATCAGCAAGTCACCCTCCGGTGCCCTGGGACACAGCACCCTTTGTTCTGGCCCATCCCCACCCCCCTCAGTCCCAGGCTCTGGCTGGGATTAGCCTTATCCAGGGGAAAGCCATGGAGGCCCCTCCTGGAATGTGGCCTGGGGGCAGAGGGTGGGCGAGGAATTGAGGTGATTAGGGCTGGTGGGGTCTCTCTAGGGCAGGGCTGTGCCCTTTGTACCACTCGGACCCCCCAGGGCAGGGCTCTCTGTGTTCTCTGCCCGAAGCTCCAGGCGGTGAAGGGGCCCCCCATCTCTAGCTCTCCCTGGATGGGCCTGGGACGGGGAGCCCCACCACGTGGCCCAGCCTGGCCCTGTGCTGTGGTGGCTGCCTGGCCCTTCTCCCCTCCCAGTGGAAAGCCTCTTAGAGGGGATGGGGGTGGGGAACACTAAGCCCGAGGCTTGGGGGAGCGAGCTGTTGAGCGGCTGATCTGCGGGAAGCCTGGGAGTCTTCAGCTGCGGCCCCCATCGGGCTAGGCTTTCACAGGGGAGCCAGTGGGGCGGCCCCTCCCTGCAGGCCTCAGGAGATGCGAGGCTGGACACCCAAACCCACGGGACGGCTCAGGTAAGTGTGCAGCGATGGCTGTCAGGGACCACCTCTTGTCCTGGTCCTCAGGTGGCTGCAGCTGTGGTGACCAAGCCAGAACTTGGTCCTGGTGGGGCAGGGGCAGAGTCCCACGGGGCCCTTGGCATTGCCCAAGGCCAGGCGGGAGACCCCAGCACGGAGGGGTTGCAGGAGGAGGGAGGCTCCAGCTGTGGGCTGGTCTAGCCTACCTGTGAGGCCCCTCTCCTGGTCTGTTATGGGGGCAATAGGGGTGCTGTGTGAACCCCTGGGTGGAGCTCTGGAAATGTGGAGGTGTTGGGGGCTGCTAAGGGTTTGGAGGGCAGAGGGTCTCTCTCCCAGTGCCCCCTCAAAGGTCTGCATCTGTCCAGTGGAGCCAGAGATCTGACCCTCCCCACACCAAGGTCCCCAGCTGGTCTGGGGTGATCAGTCACCCACCTTACAGGTGGGAAAACTGAGGCTCAGCAAGGGGAGGGGAGCTGCCCAAGTCACGGAGCAAATCCATGGCTAAGCTGGGATGAATTGGAACTCAGCTCCCTTGGCTTCTGGGACGAGGCTAACATTGTTACAACATGTTTTGGTTTTCCTTTCATAATTTTCTAAATGACAATAGACATTCCTGATCACTGAGAAAAATCAGGTACATACCCCAAGGCCAAGGAGGAAAATGAACTCCACCCATTTTGCCACTGGCACTTGTCTCCCCCTCCACCCCACACCTTGTTTGTTCCGTTGCCCTGAGACCCTCACATGTACACCCTGGGGACATTGCCGGTGCCCACACATGCCTCCGGTCACACACTGGCTGTCGGCTTTCCCACTCATCCGAACCCCCTCTCCTGACACTACTAGGTCCTGAGGGGCAAGGAGTATCCTCCAGAGGGAGTCTTCCTGAAGTTAAGACTCAGGTGGGAACGACTCTATTACCCACCCCACATCCTTCACGCCCCTTGGAGGAGGGGAGATTCGGGGTGAGGTCCTACCTCGGTTTCCCCTCCTGGCTCCATTCCCCGAGCAGGGCTCCCGTGGGTAGCCCTGTGCCTCAGTTTCCCCACACCGGGGTCTCCATCCCCCTTTCTTGTCTGGGCTACAGACCCTCGCTGCTTCCTCTTGTCCCCTCTTCTCCAGGAGAGGCGGTGACGATGGGCACTAGAGGCCCCCGGCGGGGCCCTGGCCCCCCAGACGGCGGCTGGGGCTGGGCCGTGCTGGGCGCCTGCTTCGTGGTCACCGGTTTCGCCTATGGCTTCCCCAAGGCCGTGAGCGTCTTCTTCCGCGCGCTTATGCGCGACTTCGGCGCGGGCTACAGCGACACGGCCTGGGTATCCTCCATCATGCTCGCCATGCTCTACGGGACAGGTCAGCGCCCCCTCGCGGATCCCTCCCCCCTCCCCCAGGCCCAGGATTGAGAATAGGGATCAGGGACCAGGAGACACCCGACCCCTTGAGCATCTTCCCCCAGGCCCCTCGGGGTGGGCATGGAAACCCCTTCCTTCCTGTGGAAACATTAGCACCGGAGAGGGGAGCAGAGGGCAGGAGGGTGGCAGCGGCCAGAGGTGGAGCCCGCACCCAGGTGGCTGACCTGTCAAGCTTGGCCAGCTGGAAGGGCCGGCCCCTCCATTTCTGTCAAAAGACCCACACCCGCCTATGTTACAGGTGGGAAAACTAAGATCTAATTAAGATTCCCAGTCCCAAAGCTCTAACCACCTGTGGAGTGGGGGAGATGCTGGAGATATCCTGGCCAGGCAGCGTGGAGGGGTGGAGGAGAGGGATGGGGGAAGCCTGGGGAGGAAGGCGGCTCAAGCTGTGATTCCAGCTGTGAAAGTAATAAAGCGAATGGGGTCCGCCCCTTCTGCTTTATGTTCTCAGGAGGGCTGGGGACCAGTATAGAGGCTCCTCCCCTGCATCCCCCCATATGGCTCTCTTTGGTCTGTCCCAGCCAAGCTAGTGACCTTGGCCACAACACTGCCCTCTCTGAACCGGGGGTGACCTCATTCCTTCAAGCCGTCTTTCAAGGCTGGGAGGTACAAAGCCTGGAGTGTCTGCCACAGAGGGGTCCAGCCTGATTGGTGATCCTGCCCTGCCCACAGGCCCGGTGTCCAGCATCCTCGTGACCCGCTTTGGCTGTCGCCCGGTGATGCTGGTGGGTGGACTGTTGGCCTCGGCCGGCATGGTCCTAGCATCCTTTGCCACGCGCCTCCTGGAGCTATACCTGACAGCTGGGGTGCTCACAGGTGAGGGCGCCCATTGCTCTCCTCCTCGTGGGGGTCGGGGTGCAGGTGGGGGTCAGCAGCCCTTGCTGCAAGACCTCTTGTCCACAGTTTCCCCACGAGGGGCGGTCCTCATCCTTCGGCCCCGTTCCCACCCCCCACCCCGGGGTCTGCACACCCTGTCGGGACCCCGCCCCTCCCTCCCGCCGGGGCCTGGGGTGGGGGCACCCTCGGGGAGCCCGCCACAGCACCGCCTCGCCCGCAGGCCTGGGCCTGGCCCTCAACTTCCAGCCGTCGCTCATCATGCTGGGGTTGTATTTCGAGCGGCGGCGGCCTCTGGCCAACGGGCTGGCGGCGGCCGGCAGCCCCGTGTTCCTGTCGGCGCTGTCGCCGCTCGGCCAGCAGCTGCTCGAGCACTTCGGCTGGCGCGGCGGCTTCCTGCTGCTCGGCGGCCTCCTGCTGCATTGCTGCGCGTGCGGCGCCGTCATGCGGCCGCCACCCGGGCCGCGGCCGCGCAGTAAGAGCGCGGGCGACGCTCCCGGGGAGGCGGAGGCGGACAGCGCGGGACTGCGCTTGCGCGAGGCGCCCTCTGGTGGCCGGACCCGCCGGCGCCTGTTGGACGTGACCGTGTGCGCCGACCGCGCCTTCGCGGTGTACGCCGTCACCAAGTTCCTGATGGCGCTCGGGCTCTTCGTGCCCGCCATCCTGTTGGTGAACTACGCCAAGGACGCGGGCGTGCCTGACTCCGAGGCTGCCTTCCTGCTCTCCATCGTGGGCTTCGTAGACATCGTGGCGCGGCCGGCGTGCGGCGCCCTGGCCGGCCTGGTGCGCCTGCGGCCGCATGTCGCCTACCTCTTCAGCCTGGCCCTGATGGCCAACGGGCTCACGGACCTGAGCAGCGCGCGCGCGCGCACCTACGGCGCCCTTGTCGCCTTCTGCGTCGCCTTCGGCCTCTCCTACGGCATGGTGGGCGCCCTGCAGTTCGAGGTGCTCATGGCGGCTGTGGGTGCGGCCCGATTCCCCAGTGCGCTGGGCCTGGTGCTACTCCTCGAGGCTGTGGCTGTGCTCATCGGACCGCCCTCTGCCGGTGCGCGCCACAGGAGGAGAGGGTGACGCGGCCTAGTGCCCCTAAGCCCAAAGGAAGCCCCCTCCCTATCCCAGATGGAACGTCCAGGGATGAGAGAGGGGAAGGGACCCATGGTGGGTGGGGAGGGGGGAGAGAGAGCCCGGTGGGGTAGACTCCCATTACCATGGTCAGTTAGCCTCCCTCCCCTCCAGGCGGTACCACCAGAGGCCCAGTACAGGTTGCAGTCCCAGAATCAGAGTGGGGCCCTGCCCAGTGCTCAATGCCCATACCTTTGAAACACTGTATCTGAGTGCTTTAGTGTCCCCAGCCTCTAAGGGTGACTGGAGTAGGGAGAGTCCTTGGGGAACCAGGAGCAGAGTGGGAGGGCTCATTACGCTCACAGAGAGGCGGGCACGGGAGGCTTCCACCGTGCACACCGCCTGATGGGTGCTCTACACATCATAGAAAATCCTCATGACAAGGTGGTAGGGGAAGGCTTCCTGCAGGGGCTGGCATAAAGGCAGTCTCGCGGGGCAGGGCAGGACCCCCCAGGAGAGGGCACAGGGAGTATTTGGGGACACTGTTCCTATACAAGTAAGGCAGGAGCTAGGATCAGAAAGGGGGGGGTGGGGGACATTAGGGTCTTGCTGGGTTGTCAGGTTATCCCTGAAACAGCAGGAAGCCTGCCTGTGAGCAGGAGAGAGCTGAGGTCAGGCTGTAGGATGGAGCAATGATGGGGGCTGCCTTTGCTAGGGCCCAGGCTGCACCCGAGATGAGGTGAGCTGCCCATTCTTCCAGGGCTGGGCTAGCTGAGTGCCGTCATCAAGCTTTGTCACCTCACCTGACCTTGAATTTCCACTTCAGTGCAGTGGGAATTGCACTGAACCTGAACCCCTGTGTGAGCAGCCCCCAAACCCAACCACCAAAAGCTATAAAACCAGCCAGAGGCTCAGGGACCCATCTTCCATTTTCTTGGGTGACCCTGGGGTGGATCTGATAGGCAGAGAAGGCACGTGGGGTGAGAAGAAGGTGAGGGACACCACAGGGCTGTGTGTGGAAGGGGCGGGACTGGCTGGCTGGGCAGGGGTCAGGAAGGCAAGTTTGGGGTACTGCTCAGAGGGGCTCAGGCGGGCAGCTGGCTTGGAGGACTCCAGGGAACCTCCCCGAGGCCTCAGAGATACAGACTGAGAGGTCACAGCCTGGTGTGGACGGCCACAAGGATGCCTCCGAGAGAGGGGGGGGCTCACTGAGGAGCCACACTTTCGGGGAAAGATTTGCAAGTAAAAGATTTTGCCGAGTATGAAAGTAACATGTGCCTGTGATAGCAAACCTGGAAATACACAGAGGGAAACGAGTTCTACAAGCCCTGCCCCCAGCCCCCATGCTAATGGTAGCTCAGTCCTGGGTACACGGGGCCTCCTGCGAGGGGGGAGGCCTGGGGGTTGCGGGGAGAGCTGAGCCAGGCTCCTGAAGACCAAGGAGGTTAAGTGGAAAGGACAAGAGTTGGGGGCCCCCAGGAGAGCAGGGCTAAGCCCAGTGCTCTCCCCACTCCCGGGTCAAATATCCCCAGCTGGGCAAGTTCCAGGGTACATGCTGGGCTGGAATCCCGAGGACGGGCGGTCCCTTGTAAGCTAAGTGCTACCTCACCAAAGGCCCCATATCACTTGAGAAATTGAGGTCCAGGGAGGTGAAGCGACGGTTTTAAGATCTCAAATGGCAGAACCCTCATGGACTTTTGCATCTGTAAAATGGGAACAAAGACTAGGGCGTGTGTGTGTGTGTGTGTGTGTGTGTGTGTGTGTGTGTGTGTGTGTGTGTGTGTGTGTGTGTGTGTGTGTGTGTGTGTGTGTGTGTGTGTGTGTGTGTGTTACCCGTGAGCCCCACCAAGAGCACTGCCCTTATCTGACGGTGTGGGTGTGAAGGGTGGGCTCCCCCACAGACCCTCACCTCCCCATCCGCCCTCCCCGCAGGCCGCCTGGTGGACGCACTGAAGAACTACGAGATCATCTTCTACCTGGCAGGCTCTGAGGTGGCCCTGGCCGGGGTCTTCATGGCTGTCGCCACCAAGTGTTGCCTGCGCCGCTCTCAGGACGCCACGCCCAGCCCAGGCACCAAGGGCGGGGCCAGCGACACGGAGGATGCTGAGGCCGAAGTGGACTCTGAGCCCCTGCCTACCAGCGCCGAGGAGCCCGGTGGCCTCGAAGCCCTGGCGGTGCCGAGCCCAGGGACTGGGCCCTCGGAACCCGAGATGGAGGCAGAGCCGGGGCTAGACTCCGAGTCTGTGTAGCGCGGGGGCACTAGGTGGGGTGGCCAGGGACTTCAGGAATGGGGCTTCCCCTCTCAGAGCCCCGGCTGCCCCCACAGGGCCTGGCACACGGGAGGCTGCTCCGGTGGTCACCGCCAGGGTCCGTGCAGGGAGCTGCCTCCCTCTTCTGCCCACTGGCCCTGGCCCCGCCAGTGAAGCTGCTGTGCACGGCAGGGCGTGGGCCTGTGTCAATCTTAAGTCCATAAAGCTGAGCTGAAAGAGCTTCTGTTCCTGCGCCTCTGGCTGCTACCTGGGGATGGGTTAGCAGGGAGTCTGAGAGGCTCCCCCTGGGGCCCTCCAACCGCCTCCCCACCCCCCATCCCCTGCCGTGGGTGTTGGGGAGGAAGTGGCAGAGGTGGAGGACAGCAGGGGAAAGTGTCCCGCTCCAGCCCCGCTGCTCGGAGCTGTACACTGAAGCTCTCGCTGGCAGCACCTCCCGCTGGAGCAGCCCGGAGCAGAGAAAGAGCGCAGGTCCGAGTGGCGGGCTGGGGCTGGATCCTGGCCCTGAGCCCCGGGCTCCTCTCGCACACTGGAGGTGGAGAGTGCCTGACTCTTTGACTCCATCCTGTGGACAGCAGGGGGGTGGCGGAGGGGGAAACGGCACCTGCCCTGCCCCCTCACCTTCCTAAGAGGGACCCTCTTCCAGCCCGGCTCTGGGTCTCCTCTCTCTAGGGGATAAACTCGGGTGTCCTGGGACCCTTGCTCTGGACACGTGTCCCTACGGACGCCACTGCGGACCCTGGCATCTGCTCCCCCGCCCGCCAGTGGAGTCCCAGGGATAGCTCCTCAATGGCACTTTGAGTCAAGTGCAGGGAGCTCCAGGTCTCACCCTGGCTAGGAAGGTTTAGGGATCTAAGTATTCATTCTCTTCCCACAAACTAGACACCCCTTTCCTTGCCTCCCTCCCTCCAAATCACCAGCTTGGTGACCTGGGGCCCAGTGGAGGAAGCAGCCTTCCCACCACAGGCCCTGACTCCATTCATCTGTACTCCTCAGGGGAGCCCATTCCACTGGTGACCCCCTCCCCACTAGTCTCATTTTCCATCCATGCCCCAGGAAGGTGTGGGGAGCCCCTGCAGATGCCCGGCCAACTTACACCGTGTCTGAGCTTTCCCCTGAGCCACTACAACAGTGACTACATCTTATTTTAACAAATCCTCACAGAGCACTGACTGTGCCAGGCACCGTGCTAAGCCCTTCACAAATGTCAACTCATCTAATCCTCAGTCAGGACCCAGGAAGGTAGGTACCCTCATTAGCCACACTCAGATAGGGAAACTGAGGCACAGGAACTGAGGAGGTAGCTCAGGGTCACAGAAGCTATGACTGGAACCTAGGCTGTCGGATGCAGTCTGTGCCCTTGGCCTCCACACTGGCTGCCCCTTCAGGGAGGTGGTATAGTCTGACAGTTCTAGGGGATCTACGTGGTGACAGCCCATCCCTCTCTCCACACTCCCAATCCTGCCTGAGGATCCCATTCAGGTCACTGCCCGGGACCCCCCGCCCCGGCCATTGTGGACCCTGCCCACCTCTCACACCCTCTTGCACCCCTCCCATTCTCAGGATGAGCACGTATTTCATTGTCCAAACAGGGACACTTTGAGAGTGAAAAGGGCCGCTATTAATAGTTACACTAGGACCACAGGTGTGCACTGGGACTGTCCAGGTGAAGCCGGACACCTGGGATACTAGCTTGGTACCGCCCACTGGGCTTCTCCCCTTGGGCCTGGCAGAACAGGCGACCTCGAATGGCTGGGGCACCCTTAACACTCTCCCCAGTTTGGGGCCTCGGGTCCTCCTGACCCAGTATCTGCCCTGCCCTTCCCCAGATAAAGGTTGAGTTCATGGCCAGAAGCACTGAAGGATCAAAGACAAGGGAGGATGTAAGAGGCTCCACAGAACAGAAAGCCTGGGAGACATGGGGAAAAGTGGAGTCTTCTGAATTTGATGGATCCGAGTCCAGATCCCACTCTGTCCCTGTACACCATGTGGCCCTGGGCAAGCCTCTTCTGAGCCTCAGTTTCCCATCTGTAAATGGGGACAGTAGTGCTAATCCACAGAACTGCTGTGAGGAGTCAGTGCTATAAAGGGAATGTCAGTAAACCTTGTTGCCCTGCCTTGGTGATCAGGGGGCAGAAGAGGGGGACGTCGAGGGGAGAGAGGGTCTGAGGCCACTGCAAAGAGCCCAGCTCCATCTGGGTTTGTGTTTATTCAGTACAGGCCCAGCGCCCAGCCCCTCCCCAGGGAAGTGGCTGAGCGAGGGAATAAAACAAATCAAGGCCGCCGAGGTGAGTGTGGACTGGGGTGGGGCCAGCCTGGGGCAAGGTGAGGGTGCACGTGAAACCCTGGTCCCAAGCTCGGCGGCCCACCCGCGCCCCCTCCCGGCAGGTCTCCGGGGGACCAGTGGAGGTGCCCACAAGGAACGGCTCCTGGACTCCCCGCCACCTCCAGCCCCTCTTCCTTTCTGCCCTCTTTCTCCTTCCTAAGGCAGGTCCAGAGACCAAGCTCTCCAGCTGGCTGGGGAGGTGGGGAGGGAAGGTGGAGGGGCCAGTGTCCAGGTCCCAGGCCACGGCCCGGTGCCTTTCCTGGGCGGGCGCCAGGGTTCGCTGTGCTGGGACAGAGGAGCAGGGAGGCAGGTGCCCCAAGCCAGCAGGCCTTCATGCGCCACCCTGTTGTGCGGCAGCCCTGCCCCCGCTCCCATGCTGCCGTCCTCCCACTCGCCCTACCCCCCAGATCCGCACCCAAGGGGGCACTCAGGAGTCACACCAGCTTCCGCCCTTGTCCAGGGGCCCGGCAGCCCCTCGCGCATCCCTGGACGGCTCCCCGGCTGCCGTGTCCTCCTCGTCTTCCTCCCCCTCGTCCTCGCCGTCAGTGAACTCATCCTGGCTGAAGCCGTAGGCCAGCGTGGTGTGGGCCAGGTCCACCTCGATGGGGAAGACGTCGGCGTCACGCAGCACTGAGTAGCAGTCGTTGTAGTACTTGGACATGGTGGACACGAAGCGTTGCAGCTGGAACACGATGTCCTGGACTGGGGCAGGAGGGCAGGCAGACGGGCGCCAGTGGGCCGGGGCTGCCTGCGCGTGGAGAAGACCCTCCCTGCCCTCCTGGGCATCCCATCATGACCCTCCTTGGGCACCTCACTGACCCCTCGTGCCCCGGGAGGGGGCAAGGCCAGGGCTGCCCAGCCCTGCACAGAACCCAGGCCGCCTCCCAGCTCCCAGTCAGGCAGTGGAGGAGGCCTGCCAGGGTGGTGGGATGGTGGACTACACCCCAAGGAGCCCACGGGGCACGGCCAGTCCCACCCAGGCCAGGCTCCAGGAAGCTCCCATCTTGGGTCTGACTCAGAGCTCTGCCATGTGCTGGCCCTGGGAGCTCAGGTAAGTACTATACCTCTCTGGGCCACAGTTTTCCCAGCTGTGAAATGGGGAGAGGATGGTGTAGGGGTTGCCCGAGGCAGGGTGTGGCCCGCGGGCCGGGCGCCTGCCCACAGCCCACAGCCCTCACCATGTTTCTGGTCCAGCAGCTCCATCTTCTCCAGCACGTCCTTGCGCATCTGGGAGAAGCGAGCGCGGGCCTCCTGGCGACAGCGCAGGATCAGGCGGTACTCGTAGTTGCCTGTGCTCACGCGGTACAGGGGCTCCCCTAGAGCCTGGGGCAGGGGAAGCACATCAGGGACCCTGGGCGGGGTGGGGAGCCTGCTCTGGGGCAGAGGGGGGTGGGGGCAGGGAGGCCGCAGAGCCGACCCTCGGGTTCACACCCCTGCACAGCACGGCACTCTTCAAAGCTACCATTTCTGAGGCGCCAGGACTGCTAGAAGCGCTTAGTGATAGCTTTGTGGAAAAAAACAACCTAAAACCCAAACCCTTGCCATATTAAATAAATGAATATTTAGTCCTAGATGGACCCTGATACCAAAAATATTAAAAACGGGCTTCCCTGAAGGCGCAGTGGTTAAGAATCCACTGGCCAATGCAAGGGACACGGGTTTGAGCCCTGGTCCAGGAGGATCCCACATGCCGTGGAACAACTAAGCCCGTGAGCCACAACTACTGAGCCTGCGCTCTAGAGCCCACGAGCCACAACTACTGAGCCCGCGAGCCACAACTACTGAAGCCCATGCGCCTAGAGCCCGTGCTCTGCAACAAGAGAAACCACTGTCATGAGAAGCAGTGAAGAGTAGCCTCGCTCGCTGCAACTAGAGAAAGCCCACGCGTAACAACGAAGACCCAACGTGGCCAAAAATTAATACATAAAAAAAATTTTTTTAATTTTAAAAATCTATAAAAAAAAATTTAAAAGAAGTAAAACACCACCTCTCAGGAGTGAGGAAAGTCAGTTTTTCCCTGCAAGAGCCCCACAAAGTCTGGGGGACAGCTGGTCTGGGAGCAGGCACTGGGAGTGTCCCACAGCAAGCTGGCCAGCACTCCAAGGCCCAGAGGGGCCAGGGGTGGGGGAATCACCCCAAACCTCCAGAAACAAGAGCCTGGCCAAACCCCCAGGCCTCTCCTGGGTTGGCCTGGCCCACCTGCTATCCCTGGCAGACCCAGCCCGTTCTTGGGGCTCTGTGACGTAGGCAGGGGAAGATTTGTGTACCCCGAGCCTTTCCAATACCACAGCCACGCTCCCTCACCCCGTGGCACTCACAATGCAGCTGTATTCCTCGTCATCCATCTCCTTCACCTTCAAGCAGTACGACTGTGGGACAGGTGAAGCCAGGTTGTCGGAGGGGCTGCACCACCTGGGTGCCCACCCTGACGTCCCCTTCCTCCCATGCCACGCTGTACCCCTCGGCCACCCAGAGGAGCCGGTGTGCCAGGCCTCGTGGGCCCTGTGCACCCCCAGCTGGGATGACTGAGACGTGTCAGGCAGAGGCTGGCCCCTCAGTCAGACCGGCCTTCGCTCAGGAGGCTCAGGACAGCCAGGGCACTCATCTCGGAGGGTGGAAAGGGCCTGAGAGACAGCCCAGCATTTACCACACTCAAGTCCCAAGAGATGCTCTGGGAAAAAAGGCTCCATGGTCCAAAGAGCTTGGGAAGGCCCCTGAAGACCCATGGTACGTATGGGTCTACCAAAGGCTCTGACAAGTCCTCAAGCAAAGGACCCTGGCCTCTTTGATGGAGTATTTCTCCTCATCTCCTTTCACCACAGAATTATTATTTGAACATAAAACTCATTAACATCCCTTGGTACCCACTTTATAACCACTGACCTAGTCTAATCCATTGTTAAAAGTGACCAAAAGGATTCCCATGGGGTCAGAGTGCTCCAGAGTGAGGGCTCTACCCACCCCAGGCTCCCAGGGGCTCCTCTGGACAGCTGAAGCAGGGCCTAGGCTGCTGCCTGATTCCCCAGCACCTCCTAGGCCCCTGGTCCCACCTCCTCAATCAGATGTGACCGAGACTCTGGCCCTGCCCTGCTAACCACCGTGTAGCTGACCGAGGAGAGGCAAATCTCCAGGTGGGCTCTGACCCCAGCAGGCCAGGCCCACACCCCAGCAGAAGCTGGAGACTACTTACCAGGTACTCAAACTTCACGTCCAGGTACTTCTTGATGGTGAGGCGAGTGTCTGGGATGGCTTTGTTGAGGTACGTGTTCAGGTCCGTCAGCATCTGGAAGGGGAGGATGGGGCGGACACTTAAGCCCCCATGGGCAGAGGGGTCAGGCTGGCCAGGGTGGCAAGGAATGGCACTGATGTGTCAATGCTTCTAGTGGACTCAGATGTCAGAGCCAAAGGCTCCTGGACAGCCTTGTCCGTTTCAAGGACGAGAAGACAGACCAGGTCACGGGCAAGCTGTAACTCCGGAGGAGCCAGGGCCAGAAAAGAGCCTGGAGGTCGACGCTGAGGCCGCGGAGGAGGAGTGCCTCACGCATGGTCAGCTGTGTAGGACACCAAGCCAGAGCCGGCCCCCCGGTGCTCCAAGTCCAGAACAGGACCCCTTCTGCTCGCCACACCGCCCCCTCCCCCATCACGTGCTGACACACACACGCTCCACGGGACCTACCGGCTTGATGGTCTTCAGCAGCCGGATGCCAAACTTCTCAATGCTGCGGTGGGCGTCGGCGAACTTCACGAAAGCCTCGCTCGCAGCTGGCTGGGGCTCCCGCACCCCAATCACGGAGAACACGTCCCCAAAGGCTGCGTGACAAGTTTGTCCTGAAGGCTGCCCCTACTTGACCCCTTAACGGAGAAGCCAGGGATTTGTTGGGGAGAAGCAAGGCGGGGGGTGTGGCAGGCTGGAGGCCAAGGTCTGCCCGAGGTCTACGTCCCAAGGGAGATGGGTCTACACCTCAAGAAAGGTGAATCTATACCCCTAAGAGAGTTGGACCTACATCCCCAGGGAATGTAGACTCCGGTGTAGACACCTGAGTCTACACCTTGAGGAAGCCGGGTCTACGTCCAAGGGAGCTGGCCCTCATTCCCCACAGCGACCAGACCATGGAGAAGGCTGGGTCAAGGTTGAAGGAGGTGAAGTTGTCTGGGGGCAGAGTACTAGTCTGGGAATCTGGGCCTTAGGTCAACTCTGCCCCTAAGGAGCTGCGTGACCACTTTTTCTATCTGGGCTTTGTTTTCCCAACTGCAAAACGGGGTTAACTGTAGCTGCCCTGCCCAACAAGTAACAAACTTGTAGGAAACGAGATCACGAATAAGGAAGGGCCTCGCACATAGTAAGCGGCAGTACAGATAGACGGGACAGGGCCCGGAGGAGTAACTGTGCCCCACAGAAGACAAGCTGGTCTAGGGGACTTCCCTAGCGGTCCAGTGGCTGGGACTCTGCGCTTCCACTGCAGGGGGCCCAGGTTCAATCCCTGGCCGGGGAACTAAGATCCCACAAGCCGTGCAGTGCGGCCAAAAAAAAAAAAGACTAGCTGGTCTACTGCTCCCCGCTGGCCCCATTATTGCTACACCCCAGCATCTAGACAGTGCCCAGCCCAAACCGAGGTCAGATGCTGCGGTGTCTGCCTGAGCATGGGCACGAGAAGGGCCCCAGGGAGGAGCTTGGCCGCACCCTCACTGTATGGGTGTAGGGGAGGCGCTGAGCCCAGAGGGTAACAAGGGTTTTTCCAGGGTCACGCAGCAGGTGTGGGGCATCCTTACCCCGGTGCGTCTGTGACAGCTCATAAAAGGCCCGTAGGAGGTTCTTGGTGTGTTCTGTCATCCCTGTGGGAGAGACCCAACCGAGGGGGCTGGGGGCACATGGTGGGGACCACACTGGCCGAGGACACGGCCTCCAAACACCCACCCCACCCCGAGACCCTCACTGTTCCTGGGTTTCAGACTCTTCTCGCTAGGTTTACATGTGCCATTATTTGATTTTTATGGGCATGTATTACTTTTACAATCAGAAAAAGTATGTCTTGGGCTTCCCTGGTGGCGCAGTGGTTAAGAATCCGCCTGCCAATGCAGGGTACACGGGTTCAAGCCCTGGTCTGGGAAGATCCCACAAGCCACCGAGCAACTGAGCCCGTGCGCCACAACTACTGAGCCTGTGCTCTAGAGCCCGCGAGCCACAACTACTGAGCCCGTGTGCTACAACTACTGAAGCCCGCAAGCCTAAAGCCTGTGCTCCACAACAAGAGAAGCCATGGTGACAAGCCCGCACACCGCAACAAAGAGTAGCCCCCGCTCGCTGCAACTAGAGAAAGCCTGCGAGCAGCAACGAAGACCCAACACAGCCAAAAATAAATTTATTTAAAAAAAAAGAAGTATGTCTTAAGATTTTTTTTCCTTAAGTATATTTAACGGCCATGGTCCTAGAATTGCATAGGCTCGCACTCTGCCCCCACTGCCATCATCTTTAGAGCAGGGCTCCAGAGCTCTACCCCAGGGCAGAGCCAGTGCCAGGCACTTTCCAGACTGGGATACCCCACCCACCATGGGGCTGCCAGCCAGAGGGTGCGCCTGCCCACCTTTATACAGCTCGGCGGTCCGCTCCAGCTCCTCAAGCCTCTTGACAAGCCCATCTGTGGGGATCAGAGAGCCACAGGGTCAGGGGAGAGACCCACAGGTCACCTGAGCCAGGCTTGGGAGGGGCAAGGTCGCCCCCAGAGGAGCAGCACAGGACGTGGTCCCAGGGAGGGGACTTGGCACCTCAGGGTCAGCTGGGCTCACTGGTGTTTTGCAGAGAGCCTGGCACACCCAGACAAGTGGAGGTAGGCAGGGCAGCCCTCAGGATGCTCCTGAGATAAGCGCCACCCCAGCAGGCTGGGACACAGCGAAGGGGCAGAAAGGTGAAGAGGATACCGGTACTTCCGGAAATCAGGAGTGAAAACCAGTTGGGCCGTTCCCAAGGCCAAGCCCGCGGGTGGCTCCCCATGGCCGGCAGGAGGCAGGCCCATGGCTGGCAGTCAAGGCCCTGGGACTCGTAACAACTCCCTGCTGATGGCCGAGGAGCAAGGCAGTCAGAGACAAGCAGCAGAGACGGGCCGCCTCGACAACAACTCTAAGGTAGGCTCCAAGGCAGCCCCCCACCACCGGCCGGCTCAGAGGCGAGAGCAATCGGGGAGGGAAGAGAAACTCAGCGAGGGCTTTGAGGAGGACCTTGCATGGGAGCGGGCCCTGGTGATCATCTTCGCTGGCTTCACAGGTAGTTTACTGAGCACCCGCTGTGCGCCGGACCCCGTTAGGCCCAGGAATGACCGTGGTGAATGAAATCTGAGTTGTGCCCTCAAGGCTTATAGTCCAGCAGCGACAGTGGCCAGGCCACGACGGGCAGGGACAGTAAGGGCTGTAAGCTGAGGGGCAGGGGCAGTTGCCTCACCTCAAGGGCTCAAAACGAGAGCAAGTGGATTGCCAGGGAGGGGGCCGCATTCCAGATCGGGGTGGGTGGGACTCCCACCAGCAGCGAGTGGCACCGTCCTCCACTCCCACAGGGCTGAGGTCCACCCCCAACTCCCCACCGGGGGCACTAGCAGCAAATGCAGGGCAGGGCCCATGTCGGTGGCTTCCTTGCCCGGCACCTCCTGGACAGGGCCTGGCCTTACTGAGTGCCCTCCCCGCAGCTCAGTCCTTCTTCCACATGAGCCTTGGAGGCAGAGACTACTTTGCTCATCTTATAGAGAAAATCGAGGGACAGAGAGGTAAAGCAACTTGCCTAAAGGCACACAGCGAGGGCTATGCAGGCTGGGGTGCCCTCTGCCCCCCAGGCTCCTGTGCTGACCTGGGCCAGGGTTTTCAGAGTGGCAGGAGAGAAGGGGAGTAGCAGAAGCCGGGCCTGGGCCTTTCTCTGGGCAGAGAAGGCGGCTGTGTGTTGGGCTGTCAGGGAGGAAGGCCCGGGCTCTGGGGGCTGGAAGGGAGCGCCTCGGAGGTCTTCAGGAGGCTTCAGCCACTGGGCTGGCCTCTAGGCCCTGGCTCCCCAGAGCCTTGGCCCCTGGCCAGCCTGGCAGGGAAGGAGCCACGTAAGCGCCATGCTGTTGTTTTTAGCTGGGTCATGGGACATCATGACAGCTTCAATTTTAGAAACCCTATTTAAGGCTGGGGAAATTGCAAGGTCTGGGGGGAAAAACACAACAACCAGTTCTAATTTCATCCCAACGCATGGTAACTACAGTAACAGGGATTTATAGACACCAAGAAGCTGGAAATAGCAGCCGCCACTTTTGTACCCCATTTGGAACAAGCTCAGACCCCCGCTCCCCTGCATCCCAGCCAATAAAGCCCAGTGTGCCCAGCTGAGCCTACAATGTACGTAGGTATTTATATCTGTCCCCACACGTACACAGCAGAGCTGCTGCTATTTATAAACTCAGGCTGGTGACAGCAGGAGCAGGACCGAGTGCTTCACTGGCCCCCTGGGGAGAGAGCGTGTGTGTGTGTGTGTGTGTGCGCGCGCGCGCGCGCAAATGCGTGGGCGTGAATGTGCGTGTACGCGGTTTTCCCCCAGCCCTAGGCGGGCAGCCACCTCCAGCCCTGGGATGCGGGCAGCAGCGCCACCTCCTGGAGAGAGGCGGGGCAGAGCGGGCAGTGTGGGAGCAGCGCAGTGCATGCTGGGGTGACAAGAGGGCACAGGGTGGAAATGGGCTGGCGTGGGGCGGTGGTGGGGAGGCCTTGGCTGCGTGAGAGCAGCTGGGGGCAGTGGCGAAGGCACCAGCTTGGGGAGCTGGAGGGAGGCACCTCCCCACCATGAATTTGTCTCATCTGTGACCTGGGCCTGTGAATCCTTGCTGGGGAATGGAAGACACTGGCTGTAAGATGCCTACGCTGACTACTGTGAATGCTCTGGGAGCGGGAGAGGCCTCCAAGGATGCAGCCTGGTGGGCAGCCATGGTGCCCCTGCCCCTGAGGCCTGGGCCTGAGTCCCCGGGACCGAGGGTCAGGGGGTGGAAGGAGGGGACTCACCATTGCACAGGATAGCCCGGCTCAGGCCCAGAGCATCTGCGGTCCCCGAACTCATGTTCTCAACCAGCCGATGCTTCACCTTCTTCAACACTGGGACCAGGTGAGAAAGGGACTCAGTGAGGTAGAGTCTGGGCCCCCAGGCCATCCCCGCCCCATCGCGACTCACTGGGAGCGACACTAGGGGCAGAAGGGGCTGAACCGGGGTTTGGCGTGTGGGTTACTGTGAAGTAGGGAGGGTCCCAGTGAGGGGTTCTGGGCCCCCGCCCTGTTCACTCTCTACCTGAGGGAGGCGCTGGGAGCCTGGAAGGGTAAATATGTAAAGCGCTTAACCAAGGGCCTGGCACTCAAAGTGGCTACTGGCTACCACTGAGAGCCCAGAGCTGCCCAGGCTTGATACCAGCTGACAGGCCGACCGCGGAGAACCTCTCCTCCGTCTCTCCTCCACTTCCGGGAGCAGAGGCACCATCAGTGACAACTGGCATCAGGCTCCAGACTCGGTTGCTGCATATGTGGTCACATACTGGGTCCCTGGAAGGCGACTAGGATGGGACCAGAGGGTTTTAGAGGAAGAACCTCCAGGACAGACTTGATCGGCCCTTAGCCTCTTTCATTAAAAACCAGGAGGAGGCTGTGGCCCAAGGGTGTAGGAAAAGGGTGCTGGATCCCGGAGCCAGGAGATCTGGGTGTGCCTTCACCCAGGGGATACAGCATCTCTCTGGATCTCAGGCCTTGATCTGGAATGAAGTGTCTGGCCCAGAGGACCCTGAAGCTTCTGTCCAGCTCTTGAGCCTTGCAACTTCCACAGAACCAAGGCCCAGACCCCCTAGCAGGAGGCGACATGTCCCACGGCATGCTATGGGCAGAAGGGCTGGCTTCTGTCCCAAAGCTGAGGTCCAGTTCAGACCCTGAGCCTTTCTGGGAGCAGGTGCGTAGAAGGGGCCAGGGCTGAGGAGGGGTATGCAGGTGGGCATGAGGTACCAGGCCAGGGCTGGGCTGCCCTCCCTTTCAGAAGGGTGAGGGACTGGGCCTGGTGAGCTGGAGGGCTGCCCTACAAAGGACAACCCTAGGGCAGCAAGGTCCTAGAGGAGGTGGCTGGGGGAAGGTGGGTAAAACACAGGGCAGGGAGAAACCAGGGACAGGTTCCTGGGACCAGCTGCAGGGGGAGCACCCCTGGGTCCTCCCAGGCCCTTTGGATCGGCTTGGTCAGAAGAGTCAGAGACCACATCCATGTGAGTACTGATGCATGGCCGTAAGGAGGCAGCACGGGCCTTATGGGGCCCCTGGACGCCACCGCCGCAGCTCGGCTTACCGATGTCCAGGGACATGCCCTGCTTGGGGTCCGCCTGTAGCTTGTTGTAGTGGAGAGTCACCTCCCCCTGGAAAAGCAGGACGAGCAGAGTGGTGACGGAGTCCCCCGGACCCCAAGCCCCTTCCCGGGAGAGGCCTGTTTTCACTGGAGTTTGTGGTCATGAAAAAATCCTGAGCCCTGGAAAAAGGTCCCTCCTTCTCTCACCACCCGCCAGGCCCTGGAGAATCAGCAGGGACAGGGGCAGACCAGGTCCCTGTTGACACTGAGCTCGCAGCCTGGTGACCTCTGGTGTCCTGTGCCCCCGCCACCCCCATGCCATGGCCACACTCCAAAGCTCTGCGACATCATTCGTCCTGACACACAGAGGATCTTCTCCCGCGCTCTAAACCATCCCCATCCTCCCTCCACTCGCTCCACAAACTGTCCCAGCACATTCTCTGTGCCTGGTGCTGGGATGGAGGAAGCAGGTGCAGGGGCAGCCCCAGCCCCCAAGGGCCTGAGGCCAGCAAGGGAGGCCGGTGCAATTCCGGGAAATTACATGAATTGCAGTCTAGTGACTGGAAGAGAGGTGGCGCTCCTCCCAAGAAGCCTCCCCTGACCACGTGAGGCCACCCAGGTCACTCTCTCTCGTTCTCGAAATCCTAAGACCTCTGAACTTGGGACAGAATCCATTCAAATGCAAAACAGGATTTCAAGATTGCCTCCTAAGGGACCCCAAGCAGTGAATCGGGGTAGATGCAAAAGGCTCTCGGGCTGCAGCACGGCGCTGTGGAGAGCAGCTGTGGGGAAAGGAAGGAGTGCCGCGGCGGCAGTCAGACCTGGGCTCTGGTCCAGCTGTGCGACCACGAGCAAATCCTCCCCCCCCACTCTGGGCACCAGTAAAGTAGGGGCCGTATCTCTGCGTGGCACCCAGACGTGGGAGCTGGGGAGTCCCTGCGCAATGGCAAGGCTGTGCTCACACACCGAAAGCGCCTGTTCTTGTGGGCAACGTGAGGGGCTGGCGCGACACAGGCCTGCTGAGTAGGGATGGGGGGATGAGGGAGGGGATCCAGAGGGGGCACATGCACCCCACTTCTGTGCCAGGATGAAACACAGTACAGAGGACACGGAGGACGGATGGGAGGTGAGGAGAGGTTTGGATGGACGGGGTGAGGGAGCTCAACACACAGCTGGGACGCTCGACTCTCAGACTCTTAGGTCATCCTGTGGTCTTGCACCTCCTTCACTGTCTTGGTTTCCCAAGAGCTACTAGCAGCAAAAATCCCTAGGAAATGGCAAAAGGGCTGCATGCTTCCGGGACTGGCCAGAATGCTCCCTGCCATTCAGGGAGGGAGGGGCCCTGCGGGAAAGGCCTTGGCCTGGAGCAGCGGGGGCAGGGAGGGGGAAGCCGGGAACAGGCAGAGTGCAGAACAGGAGACCATCCGCTGGACCAGGAGCTGCCCCAGGGCCCAGGGGACTGAAAGTTCTTACAGGGACGGGGGTAGTACGGAGGGGTCCCTCTTTCCCTCTTACAACTTCCTGGGCCCAGCATGGCCCAGTGGACATTTACTGGATGTCTACTGACCCAGGTAGCTTCACCTCAGACTTCCAGCTTCGGCTCCAGCCCTGACTGGGGACGCACTGGCCCGCCCTGAGGAGTGGTTCTGTCTGACAGCTCCCCTTGGAGCTCGAGGACGGGGACCTTTCAGTCCTGGTGCCCACTCTCTCACCAAGGCCCAGCACAAGTCCTGGATCATAAATAGTATCTACTGAATGAACACGGAGCCGGGATGTGACCCAGACCCTGATGCACCGAGGAGGGAGCTGTGAAAGGGCCAGTCCCCCCTTCCAGGCCCTCTGGCAGGCTGGAGGTCCCGTAGCAGCCCTTACCTTCACCTCCTGAATCATCTTGGCCACCTCCACCTTAGTTTTTCCTTTGATTGACCTGCCATTGACCCCGGTGATCTCATCGCCAGCTGCCACGGTGCCATCCAGCGCGGCTGGGGTGT
>NW_020174935.1:1351850-1372071 GCF_003031525.2 Neophocaena asiaeorientalis asiaeorientalis | reverse complement strand
CTGTGGGTGCAGGAGGGGGGGCGGGTGGGGGAGAAAAGGAAAGCTGGGAAGAAACCTGGTGGGGGACAGTCATTCCCTCCACCCCAACCAGCACCCAGCTCCGTCCTGGTCTCTGCCCTCTATCCCTTAAGTGGTGCTGGAGAAGGGCAAGGGGAGACAGCACCCTAACAGCCAGAAACGAGTGACCCACATTCTTGGGGGAGGGGAAGGGGGAACTGGAGGTAAATGCGACTGATGAGACTTTCCTCTTCTGGTATCAAATACACAAAACCTTACACGACCACAGGAGTGTTTGCTCCTCCCAAGCCATTTCTTGAGATTTTTTTCCAACAACACTGCAGTGAGCTGACTCAGAGCCCCAAGGCACCACTTATCAGTCCCTGCACTTCATCTCTGTCTCCAAGGAGCAAGGGCCCCGCCACACATGTGAGCCCCTTCTCCCAAGATGACCCCTAACACAGGGTCTGCACTCACTGGCTGAATGTGTCTGTTAAAGGACAGATGTATGGGGGACGCTCGGGGCGAGGCGCGAGCAGGCTACACAAGTGTATGCGGAGACGGACCCAAGAATACAAAAGTCACACCAGGCAAAAACCGCCAGGAGAGACGCCAAAATTATTAGCTGTCTCCCCTATACCTTATCTTTAGTTTCCAAGTTTTCTATGCAAAGCACGTAGAAAGAATATTTCATGATGTTTCATATACGTTAATATTATAAGAAAAAAATGAAATAATTAAGACAAACGTTTCTTTCTGCTACCTTCCAGAATCACAATAAAAACATCATAATTATTTGAAAAAGAATGGTAAAGAAGATCACGACAATAAAAGATATACAGCCATTTCTGGAAGATGGAACAGCGGGGATCCAAGGGCCTGCAGAGGGGGTTGATGAAAGAGAACTAGTCTTTGCTGGAAACTGCCGGCAGGCCAGGAAACAGACCTCTGGAAACATCCATAGGTGGGTGGAAGGCAAGGCAGAAAGTAGGGGGACAGACTCAACTCCAGGCTCCCTCCCCACCGACACAACCCTCCATGACCCCTTCTCTAGGGAACACGGCGGACACGGAACGCCACCACCCCAGCGCCGGCCACTGGCCTCCCTGCCCACATCCTGCTGGAGCTTCAGCAGCGGACATTTCCCAGACCGTTGTTGCCTAGAGCCCGTGCTCCGCAACAAGAGAAACCACCGCAGTGAGAGGCCCGTGCACCACAAGGAAGAGTAGCCCCCGCTCGCCGCAACTAGAGAAAGCCCGTGTGCAGCAGCGAAGACCAAACAGAGCCAAAAATAAATAAGTAAATAAATAAATTTTAAAAATAATAATAAACTATACGGGAGGACGTGCAGAGGTCATATGCAAACACGATACCATTTAAAAAGAAAGACAAAAAAACAGCAGTTACTATGCTCCGAGCTCTCTGAGGGCGGGGTCTCTGTTTTCTTGCTTTCTTATCTCTAGTGGCTACGAAAGAGCCTGGCCAGGCCCTCAGAAAATATTTCCCGAAGATAATATCTGTTGTACTGATACTGATTTAACCAAAATTGACACGATATCTATGTTGGGAAGATAGATAGATAGGTCTTGGAAGAAAGCTAAATTTTTAGCTCCTAGACTGAGAGAAGCTGACATAGAACAAAAACTAACAGGCTAAGCATCTTACTGAGGAAAATGGGACCTCATACCTGAATCAACAGCTAAAAGGGTGGGAAGCGGTGTTGCTTCTGGGATTGGGGTGGGGGAAGGGCGGTGAGAAGGCTCGAGCAGAGGGGATTGCTTATTTGACACTAGCCTTTTAGTACTCTTGACTTGTTCAAAGCAGGTCAGACAGCCTTTGATTAAAAATAAAATTGACTTTTGAGAAAAATCAATTCTATTATTTTATAATCACAGTTCATATTAAGAACAAACCTGGCCCCCCACAGGTGGTGAGGGGGAGATGGCAAGGAGGCCAGGCCTGGGGGAGGCCTCCCTAACACCTCCTGGGCCAGAGGAGGGCAAAGCGCTTGTAGAGGCCACACCCTAAGCAGGCAAGACCAGATGCAGGGAATCTCCATCTTCTAGGCCTTGGAAGTGACTCTTTCGCAAGATCCTCAGAGAAACTGCAGTTTCCCATCTGCCACCAATGGCTACATAGCTGAGAAGGTTAAAACATAGCTGGAATCCAGGTCAAGTTTATGTCTGAGGGGGGCAAGCTTCCTTCCAAGGCTACAGAAAGATCACTGACTCTGACCAGCCACATAATAAACGAGGCCTGTCCCCATTCCTGCGTCACAGCTGACAGAACATCACCAGGGCAGCCCTTCTTATAAGGACCACAGAATTTTCAGTATCGCTGGCAGAGCATCTGGGAGAGTGAACTGTCGTAAAAATAATCGCAGCTGCTATCGAGGGAGTGCTGCTTAAGGGCCGGACGTTGCGTGATGTCATTTTGTTTAATCTTCAGAACAACCCAAAGATGCCCAGATCTACATATTTTATATCCCCATTTTCCAGGTGAGGAAGCTGAGGCCCAGGGAGCTTAAGTAACTAGTTAATAAGCAGGGAAGCTTGCACTTGGACTCAGGCCATTGTTACTTCATAGTCTTAGTCTTCCCATTATGCTTCACTTGTGTTAGTACCAAAGGCTGATGATTTTATTGATTCACCGATGACATTTTTATTGAAGGTCCGCTATTTGCCAGGCATTGTACAAGGTGCTGACTGCAGTGAAAAAGCAAACTGGGATCCTGACCTCATAGTGCAAAGAGTCTGGAAAAGAAGTTAGATACAGAACTAATGAGCAAATCCATGAGTACAGATGGTGATAAGTGCTGAGAAGGAAAAGAACAGACTGAAATGATAGAGGAAAACAAGGGCGGACCTACTGACAGTGGGTGTTCGGGGAAGCCCCTCTGAAGAGAACGAGGAGTCGGCTGTGCAGAGGGGAGACATGAACCTTTGTCACGCCCAAGTAGGGAGGTGGCTCGCCCCCTCCAGCACCTCCCTTCCACCTCCAAAGTACTCAATACCTGGACAATATACAAGCAGGGACAGTACTGGGCTCCTCCTCCAATGCTGATCCCAATCAGGTTCTGAGCATCCTTCTGCAAGGTCACCTTCCCAGGTACAGTAGGGATTCCGCTGGAGAGAGAAGCATGTGCAGCTGAGTCCCCTGGAGAAAGGATGACTGGAGGGGATGGGGACAGACAGGCCTTCTAAAACCCCCAAGAGCCTCCAAGTGCTGCACAGCCTTTTCTCTTTCTCACTTGGCCAAAAAGATAGCATTTTGTGCTGGAATGTCACAGAGCTCTTAGAGCCATGCTGATGGGGGATCAAATCCCAATTCAGCCATTTATCAGCTGTGGGACTTGGGTAAGTAAGTCACCCACTCTGCATCTCAGTTTCCTCATCCATAAAATGGTATGGATAAAAAATGGCCACTTTATCAAAGTTCTTGGAAGAAAGTACATGGAAGGCACTTAACACCACCCCAGCTCAGAGCAGGCACTCCGTAAAAATAGGTCCCCCTTCCCTTTCTTTCATTCTCTCTCTAAGATTTGAGTCAGACTCTATCCTTGTCACCTTCTCAGGCACATATGGAACATAACAGCCACCTCCTCCAGGAAGCCTTCTCCTGTTAAGCTATCCATCACCCATCTGTCAATTGCTGTACTCAATTACCTCTCAGTTTTCACTATACATTAGCACTTATTTATGTTTTGTGGTAAATATTCTCTTATTCACTTGATAAACATTTGCTAACAACCTATTGATGCTGAGCACCATACTAAGTGCTGAGGACACAGAAAGGCATTGGACCCACTCCTTGCTCTGCGGGAGTATATATTCTATTAAGGAAACTAACTTAATTTTTGAAACTCTGCCCCACTGATCATCTACGCTGGGGAGGAAAGTATGTTTATGATATTCCTGTTCATCCTTCAAAATGTGGCTCAACTGTCACCTCCTCTAGGAAGCCTTCCCTGAACACCCCAGAAAAGGCACTGCTTGGCCTCCTCGGTTCTCCTCGTAGCCAGGTCACTCTCCATTAGCACCCTTATGGCCCTGAACTGTATTTATCCATCAATGTGTCCACAGCCCCCTACAGATGGTGAGCTCCTGGAAGGGCAGGATTCATTTCTGCTACAGTACGAGACCTAATCTGCTGACAAGCCAGGGTCTGTGGAACTGGTAAGTCCAGGCACCTGAGAGACCTGGGGCTCCTGCACTAGTGGGACTTGGGGTAACAACATACTCACAGTTTATCCTCCTCGATGTCATAATCCAAGTCTGCAAACATGGTTCCGAGAGTTTCAGTGGGCTGGCTAACTGCCCAGCTCCGCAGGGGAATGGGGAACTGGATCCGGGAAAGAAAAGAGCTTAGAGCTTAGGGAACCAGTGCCTAAATGCCAACCCCAACCCCAACCCCGGCGATCTGGGAGAGCCGGGCCCTCCCACTCCCCTCCGGACGATTGGGGTAGTCCCCGGGGTGGGGGGTGGGTAGGTGATTCTTACTAGGTACCGGGGGGACTCCAGGCCAGGGCGGGGCCTCAGATTCCAGAGCCCGCCCCACGGGTCTCCAGGCCCTTGGGAGCTCGCCTCTGTCGCTCACCGGAAGCGTCAGTACCACAGCCGGGTCCGGGCCAGGCTGGCACCTGAACCCACCTGCCGTTCCACCTGTCGGCGGCCGCGACTGTCGCGTCACTTCCGGGGGAACGCGGAAGTCCCGTCTTCCCGCACTGGGTATTTGCCTGGGTCCCTACAGGCAACCCTTCCCTCCCTGCCTCCCGGGGTTCCCAGAACGAGGAAGGAGAACAAGTATTGACGGAAGGTCCCCTTTAGCATGAAAAAGCGGAAAGAGAGGAAACGTCCGGACAGGCCGACGGCGCTCAACCCCGCCCCTTGCCCTGTGGCCGCCGCCATCTTGGTAAGGTCAGGGTTCTTCCCAGCTTCCCCAGCGGGACGCCGGGGGACCAAGCTGCCTGGCTGGTTGCCGTGGCAACGGAAGCATCCTTAGGCGGGGAGACCTCCAGAGAAGTTCAGTGGACTACAAACCCCGACACTTTCCCTTTCACATTTTCAGCACCCCGTCCTAGGGTGCCGTCACTCCTCTACTAGAATGACAGTGTCCGAGCTGGAAGGATACTTCGAGATGCCAGCCTAATAGGAGTTTTGCAGGCCAGGAAACTAAGCGCCAGAGAGGGGAAGAGTGTCCAGAGCAACTCACAGTTAATATAAGATCCAGATCTCGACCCTGAGACTCCTGCCACCTAGTTCAGTGCCCGTCTTAACACCTGCACACCTGTGGTCAGCGGCTCTGCTATTGACAGATTGGATTCCCTTCCCTTTCCTTTACGAGCCTCCTTTCTCCAAATGCAAACTAACAGCACTGAGGCTGAGGCTTTCCGTGATATTTAGTGAAAGACTCCTCACACCCCCGCTCCTTCCTTAGTCTTGAGCAGCTCCCCTGGGGTCCCCTTGAGAGTAACAGCCCCTGTGTACTTGAGGCTCAGGGAACGCCATCAGTGCTTCCCAGCCGAAGGGTCCAAATCTCATCTCCCCAACAACCTCTGCTGCCACTGGTATTGTGTAAAGTAAGTTCCCCGGAGCGGGCTGGTACTCCCAGAGACCCAGCGCTGGCATCTGCCTCATCCAGGCAGCATGGGCCCAGGCCTGTCCAGCTTCCTCCCAGGGGCAGCAGAGGAAGGAGAAATGCAGATGGATGATTATCCACATATCCCATGGCCTGATGGGAGCTGCACCCCACCCCCTCCTTAGGGAACTATCTGAGTTTCAGCAGTTGTGCAGAATGCCACAACAGCGACGACTTTCCCATGTACCCACTGCTCCGCTGTTCGGATCACTTTCACAGGATTTCAAAGTTCACCTCGACCCCGTGAGAGAAGAACAAGTATTGTCAGCCACATTGTGCAGGTAAGGAAACTGAGACTCAGAGGGGCACTTCCCCTTGTCTCCCACGTGGTCAGCGGCAGAGCTAGGGCTGGGGCCTCCAAGCCCTGTTTGCAGGCCAGAATTTCGACTCTAAAAAATCAGCAGTCTCCAAACCCAGATAATTTAACATGGACTGTGGTTCTTCCACCTCACAGTAGCCCTAGATCAAGCCCAGATGCTGCCATCTTGTAGCTAGGGGATCTTGGGCAAGTCACTACCTGACTCTGAGCTTCAGATATCTGTAGACTGGGGAAAATGACTCTCCCAAAGATCAAGATTAAAAAGGAGAAACAGGTATGAGTGCTTTGTAAACAATTCACATGACACAGATGTCCCTCAAGCCTCCTGACCACCCCCCCACCCAGCCCACTCCAGTCCCTCTCCCCAGGTGAGGGCAAGATGCCCAGCCTCCTCTTTTCTTCCTTGTTCACCCCATCTCCCAGGCCCAGCTCTAATCCACCTCTCGCAGGCAGAAGTAGTACTGCTATGAACATAGGGGTACATGTATCTTTTTGGATTATCGTTTTGTCTGGATATATGCCCAGGAGTGGGATTGCTGGATCATATGGTAATTCTATTTTTAGTTTTCTGAGGAACCTCCATACTGTTCTCCATAGTGGCTGCACCAACTTACATTCCCACCAAGAGTGCAGGAGAGTTCCCTTTACTCCACACCCTCTCCAGCATTTGTTATTTGTAGACTTTTTGATGACATCAGAGGTTTTTATTGTCATTCCTCATTATAATCATTTTGCCCAACTACTTCAGAGGGCAGGGCTGATGGCACACTTCGAGGACCTTAGGACGCTCGGGCCCCTGCTTCAGATTCGCCTGGGAAGTAGCTCACGTGTAGGCTCCTGGGCTCTGTCTCAGACCTATTGGATCAGAGTCTCCGGGGAAAGGGGGAATCTTGGAGGCTGCATTTTCACAAAGCTCCGTGGGTGGCTTCAATGTCTCCTGCAGTCTGAGGACCACTGTGTCACAGGCTCAGAATGTACAGCGTCTGTGCATCCTCAGGGTGGGCCTGTTCAGCTACACCAACGATCCCTGCCCTGGGGGCCTCACCACCTAGGAGGAGCCCAGGATGTTTTGTGGGCCCATAGGAGGGGCTTCTGCCCAGGACAAAGGCCAGGGAAGGGTTCCTGGAGGAACTGACATCTTAGCTGAGTCTTGAAGGAGGTGCTGGTGGGATCCGGGTCAAGAAGAGGGGCAGGGTGACCCAGGCAGAGGACATAGCTGGTGCAGGCGACAGTGGGTACAAGGCACAGTCCCCTGTCTTCAGAGAATCACAGTGTGGCAGGGGAGACAGACAGTGGGGCCGGTGACAGACATGATCAGGCTACCAAGTCCTGGCCAGAGCACAGGGAGAACTACCCCTCCCCCTCCTGCTGCTCCAGAGTCCATCCAGGCAGGAGGGTGACCCCTGGCCTGGCCCGGCCACTGAAAGCTGTGTGACCCCAGGCAAGTCCTCTCTGGGCCTAGGTCTCCTCCAACATTCTAACCTTTGGGTTCTGAGCCTCAGATTCAATCAGGAAAAGCTTGCCCCCCCCACCCCGCCCACAATCCCATATTCCTGGGGAAGTGCTGCCACCCAGTGGCCATTGGGAGTACTGCCCCTCCTTTCTCAGGGCTGGCTGGGGAGTCTTTGGAGTCTGTGGGCAATGGGTGCTGAGCTGTGCCTGATGTGCCCACCCCTCAGTGCTGCCATGGCCCCAGAACAAGGCCTGACTCCTTACTGACTCACCCCTGGCCTCATGGGCCCTTGTAAAGGTCAAGTAACCAGGGGTGGGTGGGTGGAATTCAGTTCAATTCAACATCAGCATAGAGATTTAGAGCATGGGTTGTTTTTTTATTTTTTTAATTTCTTTATTTATTTCATTTATTTATTTTTGGCTGCTTTGGGTCTTTCTTGCTGCATGCGTGCTTTCTCTAGTTGCGGCAAGCGGGGACAACTCTTCGTTGCGGAGCACGGGCTCTAGGCACGCGGGCTTCTGTAGTTGTGGCTCGAGGGCTCTAGAGCACAGGCTCAGTAGTTGTGGCACACGGGCTTCGCTGCTCCACGGCATGTGGGAACTTCCCAGACCAGGGCTTGAACCCTGTGCCCTGCATTGGCAGGCGGATTCTTAACCACTGCGCCACCAGGGAAGCCCAGAGCATGGGTTTTTAAAGCAAAAAGATAATAGCAGTAATACTAGAAGCTAACACGTATTGGCCATTTCCACATCAGGGGGCAAGAAAAGCAAGGTCCTGCCCTGCCAGATGTCACATGAGTGGGAGTGGCAGGCATTGACCCAGGTAACATTCCCCACTTCAGAGCACTGGGCAAGACCCCAAAATAAAAGGGGAGCCCAATGGGAAAGGGTGTAACTGGACTTGTGGGAGCTGGTGGATGGGCTGGACAGAGCACTGGCTCCATGGCAGCTGTGTGACCCCGGAAATGTCCCTTGACCTCTCTGAGCCTTAGTCTCCATGGGTAAAATGGGTATCATAAGAGCCTGAGTGCTGATTTTAAATTTAAGTCAGACCATGACACCCTCTGCCCAAACCCCACTAATGTCTTTCCATCACAGGCAGAATAAAGTTCAGGTCCTTAGCTAGAAATCTGGGCCTGGCTGCTTCTCCCTGTTCACATTCTGTTCAGGGCCTCTGGCGGCTTGCTGTTCGTGGAACATGCTGGAATGTTTCCACCTGAGGGCCTTTACTCTTGTAGCTTCCTCTGCCTGGAACATTCTTCCCCCGGGTATGCTACTCCCTCACTTCATCCTCATCTCTACTTCCGCGTTCCCTTGTCGCTTTCTCCAGGAAGCCCTCGATGAGCACCAGCTAAAACACAGCCCTTGGCTAGTCTCTTTCAGAACATCCATTCATCTCCCACCTGACGTGGAGCACAGTTTGGGTTATGCATTTGCTTGCTTGTTAACTGGCTTCTTGTCTTTCTCTCCAAATTGCAAGCTCCCTGAGGGCAGGAGCCTGGCCTGTTTCGGTCACACCTCTATCGCCAACACTTAGCATGGCGCCTGGCAAGTAGTACATTCAATGCATACCTGATGAATGAATGAATGAATGAAAAACTGCGTCACTAGGATCCCAGAGACCAGGCAGTGGTCAGAGGTAGAGGAGGTCTCCAATTTCAGAATCAGAACCCCAGACCCTATCAGCCTGGCACTGAGGTGCCACAGGAGACTAGCAGAGGAGGGATAGAACAGTCAGATCTGTGCGTTGGCTGGAGTGCACAGGCCACTAGCGGCAGCTTGAGGGAGCCAGAGACGCCTGTCGTGGAGGCGGGGGCATCGCCTCCCCCTCCTGGAGTCTGAAGCGAGGTGGGGAATCAGACTGCAGGGGTGGCCCGACTGGGAAGCTGGGCTGGGGAGGCAGAAGGGAGCCCTGGGCTGGTGGGGGCCTGATCCCCCTAGGGACAAGGAAACCTCTCCCACTAGGGCGGCAGTGGGTGGGCAGGGGGTTAGATTGTATCCTTCCAGAGGCCCGTTCCTAGCTTTGAGGGAGCCACGGCCCTCACTCCACGGGCAGCTCTCACCTTTCTTCTCGACCTGCCTCCTCCAATCGGCTGCCTCTGGCCAGAGGTGGGATGTGGGCTCCCGTGGGGCCCCGAGTTTCCCCAGCCACCCCCAAAGCAGCTCTATTCCTAGTTCTGCTTGGCATGTAATGGGCTGACCCCTGACCTTCCCCTCTCGCCCCCGCCTAGTGCTCTGCCCCCCGGGTTAGGTCAGTGATGAAAGCCAGTGGGAGCCCGGGGGGCAGAGGGAGGCGGACAGTGCCTGATTGTCCCCGCCCCTGGCAGCGCAGCATGCTGGCTGCTGAGGGACGGACTTTTGCTCTCTCACTCTTTCTCTCCCCCCTCTCCCCTTCTCTGTCTCTCCCTCTCTCCGTCATTCTCTCTCTTTCTCTTTCTCTAGGTCAGGGATTCTCAGTCTCAAGTGGGAAGTTAATACCTACGTAGTTCCAGGAACCCCCCCAGAGATTATATGAATCATCAAGTTCAGCACGGGGGCCCATGATTCAGACACGGGGCTGGGAGGTCTGGTAGGACCCCACTTTGGAAAGAGACTGGGACCAGAGCCAGAAGACCTTGGGCATCCCTGGCCCTCTTTGAGTTCCACCAAGTGTGAAATGGCATCTTGGGATGCTAAGAGCAAAGCCAGCCCCACAGGAAGGTGTGGGGATGGCATGTGACACAGCTGTGACTGTGTCTTCTCCTTCTTTCCCCTCTGACCTGCCCCCCACCCCGCCCTCAGGATCCATACGTGTCAGGTCTGTGTCAGGCTCTCTGTTCTGTCCCATCGGTCTAGCTGTCCATCTTCCTCCAATAAATACCACACTGGCCAAATTACTAGAGCTTTATAATAAGCCTGGCTAGTCGGCAAGTGCCCCTACCTCATTCTTCAGGAGTATCTCAGCTATTCTTTTTTTTTTTTTTTTTTTTTTTTTTATGGCTCACGGGCGCAGCCGCTCCGCGGCATGTGGGATCTTCCCGGACCGGGGCACGAACCCGCATCCCTTGCATCGGCAGGTGGACTCTCAACCACTGCGCCACCAGGGAAGCCCCTCTCAGCTATTCTTAGTGCTCTGCCCTTTCTTACTGCTTTTAGAATCAGCTTGACAAGCACTACCAAAACCCTGTTGCTGTTTGATCAGGACTGAACTGAATCTAGACATTAATTTGGGAAGAGCTGGTATCCTTAAGATATTGAATCTCCTTATGCAAGTTAGTGGCTGTCTCTCTGCGTTTCTTTTAGTTTCTTTATTTTACTTCTTATTAAGGAAAATTTCAAATGCACAAGATTAGACCAAAAAAAGGATAACGGAGCTCTTTTTACCCAGCACCAAGCCTTACCAATTAAACCTCTCAACCACTGTATCTTCAGCCATAATCCTGCCCACTCCCATCCCAGCATTTATTTTTTTTCCAGCCAATCTTTGAGGTCTTCATTAACGTCTGCCAGTAATTTTTTTGTCTTACTTTTTGTTTTCAAAGAATTATAGATTGACAGGAAGTTGCAAAAATAGTACAGTTTCCCCCAATGGTGACATCTTACATAACCATGGCACTTTACCCAAACCAGGAAATTGACATTGGTACCATCCACAGACCTTGTTCAGATTTCGCTAATTTTCCATGCATTCCTCTGTGTGTGTGTGTGTGTGTGTGTGTGTGTGTGTGTGTGTGTGTGTGTGTGTAGGTCCATATGCAATTTCATCAACTGCGTGAATTCATATAATCACCACCAAAATCAAGATACAGAACTCTGTCCCACAAGACCCCTCGTGCTACTCATTTATAGCAACACCCATCCCCCCCTTCCCCCCCCAAACTCCTCCAGTCGCTAATCTGTGCTCCATCTCTACAGTGTTGTTTTGAGAACGTCTCCCCACAGCATGCAACCTTTCGAGATAGTTCCTTTCACTCAGCGTAATTCCCTTGAGCTCCGTCCAGATCCTCACATGTATTGATTGTTAATTCTTTTTCATTGCCAAGTAGTATTCTGTGGTCTGGAGGTACCAGTTTGTTTAATCATTCACTCACTGAAAGGCATTTAGTTTGCTTCCAATTTTTTTTTGTTTGTTTGTTTTTGTTTTTGTTTTTTTTTTTGCAGTACGCGGGCCTCTCACTGTTGTGGCCTCTCCCGCTGTGGAGCACAGGCTCCGGACGCGCAGGCTCAGCGGCCATGGCTCACGGGCCCAGCCGCTCCGCGGCATGTGGGACCCTCCCGGACCGGGGCACGAACCCGTGTCCCCTGCATCGGCAGGTGGACTCCCAACCACTGCGCCACCAGGGAAGCCCTTGCTTCCAATTTTTAACTATTACCAATAAAGCTGCCGTGTACAATCATGTACATATGTCATTGTGGATATGAGCTTTTGTTTCTCTATAATAAATGCCCAGAAGTGGGTCATATGGTTAGAAGATATTTTCTTTTTTAAGAAACTACCAAACTATTTTCCAGCGTGGCTATACGTCAGTAATATTTTATGCTTTTCTCTGTAAATATTTTCTTATATTTAATTTCTGTTATTATCGTAAGTGGAGGACTTTTTAAAATCATATTTTGTTTGCTCTGTTGTTTATAAATGCAATTACTTTTTATTGATATGATTTACACACTAGAAAATTCATCAAGTGTACAATTCAGTTCATATTCACAAGGTTGTACAACCGCCACCTCTATCTAATTTCAGAATGTTTTCATCACCCCAAAAAAGAAACATATCCGTTAGCGGTCACTCCCCATCTCCCCCCTCTCCCCTGCCCCTGGCAACTATTAAGCTACTTTCCGTTGCTATGGATGTGCCTATTCTAGGTGTTTCATAGCAATGGAATCATAATATGTGGCCTTTTGTGTCTGGCTTCTTTCACGTAGCGTCGTGTTTTCAGGGTTCATCCATCCACATGTTGTAGCTGCAATTTTTAAAAAATTAATTAATTAAAAATTAATTAATGTATTTATTTTGGCTGTGCCAGGTCTTAGTTGTGGCACGTGGGATCTTTGCTGCGACATGTTTAGTTGTGGCGTGTGGGATCTAGTTCCCCGACCTGGGTTTGAACTCGGCCCCCTGCATTGGGAGCGCGGAGTCTTACCCACTGGACCGCCAGGGAAGTCCCTGCAATTGGGTTTTTGCTATTGGTTTGATGTAGGAAGATCCTATCTCTAGCTCTGTGACATTTCCTTCGTAGTTCTAATAATTTGCCTGTAGATCATTTTGGATTCTCTATGTAGTCAATCGTATCACCTGCAAATAATGCCAGTTTTACTTTTTCTTTTCCAATCCTTATACTTTGTTGTTATTGTTTATTTTTTTTCATGTCTTACTGCCCCAGATAGAGCCTCAGGTACAATGTTGAATAGATGCATGGATGAGGGCAAACTTGTCCCTGATTTAAGGAATGTATCTGTTGGCCCTTTAAGAACTATGTTTGTGCTGGTTTCTGTAGGTAATCTTTATCAGTTGAAGGAATTCCTTTCGATCCCAAGTTTGCTAAAACATTTTTATCAGAAGTAGATGTTGAGATTTATTGCCAGTGCCTAGATGATCATGTGAGTTTTCTCCCTTAATTTATTAACGTGATAAATGGCATTATAGACTTTCGAATGTAAAGTCACGGTTCCCTTTCTAGGATAAACAAAATTCTGTTATGAGGTATATATCCCTTTTATTCATTGCAGATTTGTTTTGCTAATATCTTACTTAGGGTTCTCGCATTGAATTTCACAAGCGGGACTTGTCTGTAATGGCCCTTTGAATGTTCTGTGTAAATGGAAACGAGCCATCCCTGAGTCTAAAGTGTGTCTCGCAGAAACTCTCCATCCCTATCCCTGTCTCTCTCTCAGGGTCCCTCTCTGTCCCTCCTCATATACACTACTTTGGCTCGAGGGTACTCCCGTGGGTGGCAGAGGGGGGAGGCACCACCTGACCCCCAAGGTGGCTGCAGAAGGTGGAGCTGGAAACCTGGGACCTTGAGCTTTGGGAGGGACACAGAGCTGCGACTCCCCAAACCAGCCAAGGGACCATAGCTCCTGGGCCCCTCATTGAAGAGGGAGGCTTAACAGAAATCCTCCCCTCCCTTCTCCGTGGGGAGGGGGAAAGCCCTCCAGAGGAAGTGGCTAAAAAGGGGCAGGGGGCAGGGGTTAATGGCCGCATTGTGCTGTAGGCTGACGGATGGCCGGCTTGTCAGTGGCAGTGGCCCAGCCTTAGCAGCCCCAGGGAGATCCCCTCCCCCTCCCAGTCATCCTCCAAGGGAGGGGGCCCTGCTGGCCTTTGATAAGTGCTGGGGGCCGCCCTCCCTGATGCGGGGACACAGGGCCAGCCTCTTTGGTGGAGTCTGGTCTGCTGAGGCCCAGAATGCAGCCCTCCACCCCAACCCATCCCTACCATTAAGCAGGGCAGGTGGCCACAGGGGACGTCCATCCTGACGGAGGGCCCCTTGCCCCACTGGATCTCGGGCACCACCAACAGCCCTGCCTTCTTAAGGATGACTGGGTCTCAGAAGGGACCTGGTGAAGCCCAACTCCCCCACATTTGGGGCAGGGAAACAGGGCTATGACTTGTCAAGGCTCCTGCAGGAGCAGAGGGAGAGCCAGTCCTATGACTTCCTGCTCAAATGTGCCCAGACTGGGGCCAGGCCGATGCTGAGATGAATCAGACACAGTCCTCCCTCAAGGGGCTAGAGGCTGGTGGGGAGGGGAGTCAGCACGTGAACAGAAAAGTATAACCAAGTGTGGTAGAAGCAGCAAGCACAGTGTACTATGAGTGCCAGGAAAGTGCCACTAGCCCAGCCAGGTGGTCAGGAAGGCTTCCAGGAGGAAATGATGCTGGGGCTGATTTTCAAAGGGTGAGTAGAAGTTAGACCAAAGAGGGTGGGGGCAGCAGGGAAAGGCATTCCAGGCAGAAGGAACAGTATAAGCAAAGGCTCAGAGTAAAACCGGTGAGGTGTCTGTGAGCCACAGCAGTTCAGTGCTGAGTAAGTAGGTCCGCAGGGCCTGGTTTTCTAGGTCCTCATGTGCCACGTCAAATGGTTCGACTTGGCAGTTTGGGGGAGAGCCATGTTCTAATCCGGACTCCATGTGACCATCCATCCTTTGGTCATTCAGCTCACTGAGCAGCAGTGTGACCTTGGACAGGTCACTTCCTCAGGAGCAGCCTCCCACAAGCATACCCTGACCTGGGCTGCCTGGTCCACCTGAGGTTCTCTAACATCCTAATGTCACTGGGCTGGGGTGGGGCAGCGTGTGCATAAGCTGTTCTTAGTTCCAGAATATTGAGAAATGGCATGGGGGACAGAAGCTTGAAAGAGATGGTTTCTGCGTGGAAAACAGGAGATCTGCTTCCACAGCGGCATTGCTGAGCACATCAGCCTTGCCTGGCTTAACAGGGACCTCCTGTTATGGGGAAAAACCAACCCGCTCTCTGTTACTTGTAGTCAAATGCATTCCTAAACTGATTCAAGCTCCTTACTTCAAGCTGAAAAATACAGAGTATTAAATACAGTCCAAGATCTTTCACATCCACATAAAAAGATTTTCCAGAGAAATGAGACTCTTTCTTAAATACAGGATACACTCTTTGCCTTTATTTCAAATAACTTTAAAGTGTTTACTGTAGAAATTTGGAAATACAATAAAAGACAAAGTACTAAAAATTTAAAAATCACTCTAAATCCCACCACCCAGAAATAAATAAGGTGAGCGTTTTTGTGTTTTCTGTCTGTTTTTTCCTTATATGTTGTGAAATGAAGTCGAGCTCACAGCAGTTAGTTTTTCCTTTTCTCTTTTTATTGATGTAATATATATGCAAATACCATTTTGTATCCTGGTTTTATACCAAAAGCATTTCCTATGTTATTACAATCTTTCATAAGCATCATTTTTAGTGACTTCATCACATTCTGTCATAGGAAGGTGCTGTGATTCGTTTCACCAAGCCCCAAGCCCCCAGTGCTGAACACTGAGGCAGTGGCCAGTTTTCCACTATTCCGTGAGTTGCAGTAGACATCTGTGGGCATAAGTCTTTATTTATACCTAGCTTGCTTTAACAAAATGTCCTACAAATGCAGCCTCCACTTGTATCAAGGCATTCAGCAGTGACAGCCAGGACAGCATCCATGGGTCCTGTGACCAGCCGCCTGGCAGTGCCCACAGGTGGCCTGTGGTTATACAGTGGCTCTGGGTCCTCCCTTAGAGTGCGCTACAAATGTTGTTAAAGCCAAGTCAGCAACTGTGGTTTGCGTTTGTTTTATGATAAGAATAATTAAATACAAGACAGACCCTCTCGGCAAATGTTTTGAGTTTTAGCAACTATTTCCCTCGTTCTGGACCCTCCCTCCCCCCCTCCATGCACGTTTCTAATGATCTTCTTCTTTTCTGCTCTGATCTAGGAAATCGAAGCACCACAACTGCATCAAAAAGTAGAGGGGCTTCCCTGGTGGCGCAGTGGTTGAGAGTCCACCTGCCGATGCAGGGGACGCGGGTTCGTGCCCCGGTCAGGGAAGATCCCACATGCCGTGGAGCGGCTGGGCCCGTGAGCCATGGCCGCTGAGCCTGCGCGTCGGGAGCCTGTGCTCCTCAACGGGAGAGGCCACAGCAGTGATAGGCCCGCGTACCGCAAAAAATAAAAATAGAAATAAAGGAGAAGAAATGGGCTCTGAGTGGGGCCGTGAGGGGCTCCCCAGGGAGAAGTGCCTGATGGGGGTGTAGGGACTCCAGCAAGACCCTCTGAGCCTCAGCCTCCTGAGAGAATTTCGCATGCTCCGCCCCCCTCACGGGGTCCTGGCCCCATGGAGGTCCTGAGTGCAGGCCTAGCCCAGTCTCCCTGCCAGCCTCCTGCATCACGGAGACAAGTCCTGAGGCATGGGGCGGGGGTGCAGGGGTGCTGAATGAGCCCTGAACAGAAGGGGCATGGCGGCTGTGGCCGCAGAAGGCCTGGGGAGCTGCCCAGAGCTGCCTCATCTCCTGCTCTTCACATGCCCCACGCCTGGCTCACGCCCAGGGGGCCCCTCGAGCCTCTCCACGCATCCCCATCCTTGGCTGGGACCATGGGTCGGTTGCAGCCATTCTCAGTCGGGAGGCCGGGATGTGCTCCTGGCGGTGACCAGCATCAGTGCTGGGAGGAAGGGGGACCGCCATACCCCAGCCTTCCCTTCACACCCTCCCGTCCTCCTGGACTCCCAGCAGACTCCGGGGCCCTCTTGTGGGAGAAGCTGAGGTGCGAAACTTCTGGGTGAGCTGTTGACTGGGGGTCTCGCTCTTTCAGGAAGAGCAACTGAAGCATTTTCCTACCCTCATTCCTCCCCAGCCTCCACCCAAAGTCAGGTGCAGCAAGCCTCCAAAGATCGCTGGTTGGGGGTTTACTGCTTCCTGAGGTGGAGAAATCTCCATCCAGGGCAAGGATGTCCAGGTCCCAAAGGATGACGCACTCCTCTTGCGACCTCCACTGCCAGAAGGGCCCGTCCACCCACAGGGCCGGGTCCCCAACCAGTGTGGACCAGGTCACCAGGGAACCTGGACTGACAAACCCCAAGGAACATCCAGGTTTCACACCCTGGACCAGTCGGGAGCAGCTGATGCTGCAGACAGCAACCTCCCCCAGCTTCTCACCCAAACCGCCCTCCTTCCCACTCCTGAGGCTCCCCTGCCCCTCCAAGCCCTGCTTCCCTCTACTGGCTGGGCGCCTCTCTCTCTCCCCTGGCTTTATTGACATGTAATTCACGCATCTGAAGTACACAATTCAATGTTCTTTTAGTATATTTATAGAGTTGTACAGCCATCACCACAATCATTTTAGGACATTTTCATCACCCCCCAAAATAAACCCTGTGCCCTTTAGACATCATCCCTTAACTCCCTTAACTCCCCAGCCCTAGGGAACCACCACTCTACTCTCTGTCTCTACAGATGTACCTATTCTGACATTCCAAACGGAATGTCTCTTGCCTCAGTTTCCCCATCTATAAAATGGGGATGGTAATGGTGTTCCCTCACAGGATTTGTTGGGAGAATTTAAATAATACCAGGGCTTAGGATCATGTCTGGCCCAGAGTCAACGTTGTGTAACATCTGCTGTCGACATCACCTCCAGGGCTGGGGCTCCTCCACCCACCCACATGCCTTCCACTTGCCCTATGAGCTCATTTCACCCTCATCCAGACCACCCCGCCTAGACTCCAGACCTCCCGGGCATCCCCACCCAGACACCCTAACAGTCCCTCAGACTCAGCGTGTCCTTCCTCCTCAAGCCTGCCTATCCTGCTGTGTCCCTCACTCAGGAAATGGAATGACCTTCCACCTGGTCATCCAGGCCAGAACCTAGGGGCATCCTTGATACCTCCCTCTCCCAGGCCTGCCCCCACCATCTGGTCCATCAGTCTGACTCTGTCCCCCCACCTCTCCCTGCCCTGGCGGCTGCCCTGACCTGTCTCCATCACCAGCTTAGTGGTCACAAGCTGGGCTCTGGTGTCCAGTGCAGTTCTGTCCACCACTCACTGGCCTCAGGGCCTCGGGCCAGTCACCTCACCTGTCTGATCCTCAGTTTCCTGGACGATAAAATTGGGATGACCTATAAAATACTGCCTTCTCCATTCACTTGTCTTGAAGATTACATGAATAAAATGTGTGAAGAACTTAAGCCCTTTTTTTTTTTTTCTTTTTTTTTTTGGCCACACCACACAGCACGTAGGATCTTAGTTCATCGACCAGGGATCGAACCCACGCCCCCTGCAATGGAAGCGCAGAATCTTAACCACTGGACCGCCAAGGGAGTCCCAGAACTTAAGCCCTTAATAAACACTATTGTTGTTAATATTATTCTCTCAGCTGGGTGACTCCACCGCTCCTGACCCGGGTCCCTGCCTGTGTCTTGCCCACAGCACATGCTGCTCGGGTCGTGGTGGGCTGACCACGTGCAGGACACCGAGGGAGGCCTTGCACGTGCTACTTCCTTTCACCTCCCAGGAGTCAGGTGTTGTTACCCTCGTTCTACAAGTAAGGAAACTGAGGGCCCAAGGTCCCAGTGCTGGAGTCAACCACAGCCTCAGGGTACACTGTCGTCATTCATGTATTGATTGAAAACATTTATTGAGCCCCTACTGTGTGCCCGTTACTGAGCTGGGTGCTGGGAAAACAGTCATAAACCAGACTGGCATAGATCCAGCCCATAAGATCTTTCTAGAACACAAATCCGACCCCTTTAAAATCCTTCAGTGACCACCCCACTGCCCTCAGGATCCAGTGCAGTCTTCAGGAGCCCTTCTTCCCTGCCCTCTGCATCCCACACGGCTCTTTCCCTCTGCCCAGCTCTCCCACCTTCCCTGCTCCCACTCTGCTCCAGCACACGGGCCTAGTGGGGCCTCCCCACGCCAACACATACCGCTCGCTGTCTTCCCAGCCTCACCCCCGACACCAGCTCCGTCCCCACCTTCTCTCTCAATTTCTTTGCCTGGTGAACCTTCACTCATCTTTTGAGGCTCCATGCACAGTCACCTCCTCCAGGAAGCCCTCCTTCCCCCACCTCCCAGCCTGGTGATGAGCTCCCAGGCTGCCTGTCTTGCAACATGCTGGCTCTTTACTGATATGTCACTCCTCCTGGACTGTGGCTCCTTGAGGGCAGGACTAGGGGCTTCCTTCTCCCTCTGGCCCCCTTGCTCCCCCACCCCATCCCATCCATCATCATGTCAACCGATTTTACCTCTTCTTGCCATGGACCGAAGGCCCCAGCCCAGCACGGAGGTTACAGGTGACTGCACACTGCTAGCACCGTGCGGGTGCTCCCCGAGCGGTCACTTCGCTCTGCTTCACGTCACAGTGACTGTTTCACATTACTGTAAATTCAGGGACAGCATGAGATGGAGGAGTTGGTGAATATTTGGAGAATCTGAGCACAACCTCCTCGGGCCTCTGGCTCCTGCGATTCCAGACAAGGGAACCAGCGTTGCTGGGATCTGCCTAAGTCCCCTCCCCAAGGCCCCAGACCTCTCAAGGGGTGGGTGGGCGGCAGTGTTGGAGAGAGACGACCAGGGCAGGAGTCACCTGGGTGAGCCCCAAGTCCTGGCTGGGCAGCCTCTCTGTGCCTCAGTTTCCTCATCTGAAAAAATGCGTCGTCAGCCCATCCCCACCTGCCTTGCAGGGCCGTCAGGAGAGGAAAGCAGACAGAGACCGTCTTCCCTGAGAGCAGGTACTTCAGTACCGACTGGCTTCCTGACACTCCCATCTTGGACACATTCTGTTTCATTTTCAAAAAAATTCCAGAAAACTTGGTTTTAGGTTTTCGCTGGAGCCTCAGCCCCATCCCGGTGTTTCCCGTGGGACGGGGTGCATCCTGAGGGCTCTCCCTCAGCGAGGTTTTGCGGGGAGGGGCACGCGGCTGGGTCCCGCTTCAGCACCTGGTTAGGACACTCCCGCTCCGAGCCTCAGCCTCCACCTTGGGGGGAAGATGGGTCGTCACTCCCACCCCGAGGCTGCTGTGCTGTTGGAGCGGGATGGTGGATGGGAGGGGCAGCTTGTCTCGAGGCAGGGAAGAGGCCTGGGGTGGGGGGCGGAGGGTTCCCTCCCTGGGACAGGAGGTGCACACAAGAACTTACATGGTGCCCCAGGCACCCCGTACTCTGCCCCCCGTGGCCTCCCAGAAGCCACCTGGCCGCCCGCAAGGCGGTCGCCTCGGCCACCAGGCCCTGCGCCCGCTCGCGGGGCGCCAGGGGACGGAGGGCGCCACGGCCAGGCCACGGTCACTCCTGGCGGCCCGGGGGTGCCGTGCAGGGCGGGAGGCGCGGGCAGGAGGGGGGC
>NW_020174935.1:1306751-1351699 GCF_003031525.2 Neophocaena asiaeorientalis asiaeorientalis | reverse complement strand
GGTGTGTGGGGGGCCGGGGAAGAGCCAGAGAGAGGGGCAGGGAGGGGAACAAAAGGTCCCTTTGTGGAACAGCCGGGAGAAGAGGCGCACATTACCCAATGCCCAGAAGCCATGTTGGTAACAAGAGAACCATTCTCTGCCTCGCTTGGAAAACAACTTGGAGCAGAGAGAGACAGGGAGAGAGTTAACCCCATGGGCGCGGGGCGCAGGAGCCCGAGGCCACTTTGGGAGGCGGGAGGGAGCGAGGGCCCACTGGGGGGCCTTTCCGGCCCAGAGCCCGCAATTTCCTGTCTCCCAGGCCTGGTCTGCGGTCGGAGGGCCCAGAGCCCCAAGATGGCCGCTTGGCCCGGGGCCCAGCTACCTTTAGACGGGGGACTGGAGCCGTGGCTTCCGCTGCCTGGGCCTGGCCAGACGTGTGACCCCTGCCTGCTTCCAGCCTCAGGGCCGGCCCACCCCACCCCGAGGGCACCCCTCCACTCCGAGTCCTGGCAGCACGGCCGCAGGTCCTAGGGCTGGTCCCGGCTCCAGGGCTGCCCAGCCTCCACCAGCCTCCCTCTGCTGACAGGCGGTGTATTTCCTCCTGAGGAAGTCCCTTCCGTCTTTGCAGAGTTTTGCTGTAAGTTTTTTCCAAACTTTAATTAAATCTCTTTCAGCCCCATCCAGCTTTCTCCCCTTCCCACCTCGACCCACGAGCCCGGGTTCTCAGGCCTCTAGAGACCGCATCTGTTATGAGGCACAGGGTACCGGAAGAAGCCACTGTGCTCTGGGCTCGTCACGTGTACCTCGCGGCCAGCCTGGCGGAGGTGAGCAGTGGTCCCTTCTGCTGATGCCCGTCGTTCTAAAAGCAGCTGACACTGGGCCACGTGTGGGAGGCACCCCATGAATAAGCAGGAGAAAGAGATCCTTCCTTCCTTCCTTCCTCCACAAATACACGTGGAGCCCTGTGCCCAGCGCTGACCCGGCTCTGGGGCTCAGCAGTGGACCAAACAGACCACCCTGCCCTCAGGGGGCAGATGAGGAACAAGTAAACAGGCTAATGGCAGGTGGCTACAAGCTCGATGATGACAAAGCAGGGCAAAGGGAGAGAGTGACAGGAGGGGTTGCATTAGAAATGGTGGTCAGGGAAGGCCCCTGCAAGGGTGTGCCATTCGACAAAGATCTGAATGGAGAGAGGAGGAACATCTGGGCAGAGAATATTCCAGTCAGTTGGTAGAGCGCATGCAAAGGCCCTGAGAGGGACTGTGCTGGTGAGTCTCAGAAGAGCTAGGAGACCAGAGTGGCTGGAGCAGAGTGAGCCGGGTGGTCAGATCACCGAGAAGGCTGGAGGAGCCCAGGTGTGAAGGGCCCACAGGAGCTTGGAGCAGGGCTCTTGTCGTCTGAGTTCCATTTCAACAAGGACTCTCTGGCTGCCGTGTGCGAGATAGACGGCAGAGGTCAAGGGCGAGAGCTGGAGACCCAGCAGGACTTTTGCCACAGCCCCTAACCCTGCGTGCTCCCCTCTCACACTCCTCCTCCCCGGCTTCCCACCCTCCCATCACAGGTGCAACCATTCTCTGAGTAAGTGTTGGCCCAGCACTTTCTAGGTGCTAAGAACGGGTCACATGGTCCTTGGGCCAGGCAGGGCCCTAAAGAGAGCAAGGCTTCCCCCCGCTCCGGGGTGGGGGGCATCTCACAGATGGTGGGGTCCCAGGCGTCCGAAGGGGACCCACTGGAGCGCGATCCTTGCCTGTAGACCCCTGGTCGAAGAACAAAGCCTCTTCTTCGGGCAGTTTTTCGAGCTTCACAAAGGGCTCTCGGGAGCCCCCTCCCCCCAGCCCCACTGTGTTGTGACATCAGCAAACAGCCCAGAAAAGCAGGAGCTCAGCACCCTGCCTTCCACCTCGGGCAGGTGCCTGGCCTCCCAGAGCCTCAGATTCCTCATCTGTAACACCACATCTGTACCCACGTGTGGGTACAGATCAATCCTCAGGGGGTGGAAATAGGCTCTAAGAGGTGAGAGATGGCACGTGGTCGCCAGCTGAAGGGGCAGTGCCTCCCGACCCCTAATGCTAGGCCCTGCCCTGCACCTCTGCGTGTTCGATGCCCCTGTGGCCCAGCTCAGCCCTGTCAAGTGCCGGAGCCGGAGCCGTGAAGGGGGGCTGGAGCCGTGAGGGGGGGCTGGAGCTGTGAGGGGGGCGGGGCAGTTGCCACAGAAAGTAGTGACAGTGCGAGGGGGCTTCAGACAACAGAGGGGCCAGCGGGTAGGAGAGGGAGGCTGTGAGGCCCAGAGGGACAAAACAGGACAGATTTGGGGGTTCCAACTGAACAGAAAGCACCCCAGCCGTGGTAGACACCGTGGGACAGGTGAGAGAGAGACCCCTGTGATCCTGTCTGCCCCCACTGACTTGCTGTAGGCAGCCCAGGCCTCTCAAGCCTCTGCATCCTCATTTGTCAAATGGACCTCATCCTTTCTGGCCGCAGAGGGTGGTGGTGAGGATCAGATGAGGTGAGAGCTGTGCACGCACGGGTGGGTGTAAAGCTGGCAGGGAGGCACTGTTGATGGTGGTTAATGGTCACGGGGTCCTGCTGGGTTCCAGGCCTGTGCACCACTTACAAGATGGTCTACATGGTGGATTTGTGCAACAGGCAGGGCTGCAGAGGAATGAGAGAAAACAGGAGCAGGAGAGAGAGGGAGTGGGGGAGGGAGAGGGGCATAGCCATGGCAGGGGGCCCAGAGGCTTCCTGGAGGAAGCAGGTTGTAGTTGTACATATCATGGGGGATGGGTAGGGTTTGCATAGGCCAGGAGGCACCGGAGGGCTTATGGAAGGACCAGCATAATAAAGGCACGGAGCAGGGAACCAGCTGGGAGAGCAGGAAAGGTGAGGGCTGTGCCCTGGCTGGCAAGGTGGGGTGGGGAGGCTGGAGTGGGATCCTGGGTAGCCCCAGCCCCTCCTAGGCCAGAGTCTCACCTCCACCCCTTCCAGCCTCGGGCTTAAAGCTCCCGGTTTCCATCTCCAGCCTCTGCTCAAGCCCTGCCCTCCCTGTGGAGCACCCACCCCCCTTGTCTCTGGCTGATTCTGACCCACTGTTCAGAGCTGTATGGCACAACTCCCTCTAGGAAGCCTTCCCTAGCCAGGTTGAGAATCCCGCCTGTGGGAGTAGTTCATTCCGTCCCAATGGGAAGGAACTATTATTATACCCATTTTACAGAGGAGGAAACTGAGGCTCAGGGAGCTGTCATCATCATTGTTGAGGGGTGCACAGCTGGTGTCAGAGCTGGGATTCTAACGCTGGGAGAAGCCTGGCTCCTTTGAACTCTTGCGTTACCTCCCCCACCCCGCCCTGTGCCAAGCACCTCTATCTCCTTAGATCCAGCACTGAAGCACAGAGAAGGGCTGCAATTCAACTGTTGCCACTCAGCCAGGAGGTGGCGGAGCGGATCCTGAAGCCAGGAGCAGCTGACCCCACTCCTCGCCACCAGTCTGAGAAGGTGCAAATAGGCCCAGGACGCAGCGGGGAGTGAAAGGGGAGAGGCCAGGCCTGAGGCCAGGGACCGGAGTGAGGGCAGCCCCGGAAGGCAGGAAAGACAACCAGTGGGGACGTGAGCCCAGGGTGGCCTGGCTGGGGCAGTCGGGGACCGATGGCCTGTGGCAAGGCAGCTGGAGGAGGGGGAACTGGCCATGGAGCTGAGAGGGGCAGCTGGAGAGGTCGGAGGGGAACTGGGAGAACTGGGGTCCTGGGTGCCCAGCTATGGGGTGGTGCTGCAAGCGGGGTCGGGTGGCTGTCACAGGCACTCACAGTCTAAAGTTTGGGCCCAGTGGAAAGAGCACTGGAGACGCTGCGGGTCACACGGGAAGTCACCAAGCGCGGGCCCAGTGCCCTGGCCCATGTCACACCCTCGCCAGGACGGAAGCCTCGAGGCGCTTCCACGCGGCACTGTCGTCAGTCGGGGGAGTCATGTGGGGGGCGGGCAGCAGGGCCGTGGTGCCTTCCGGTGGCCTCCCCGCCTCCACCCCGCCCCTGGGGATCCTGCCACCGGTCTTGGAAAACAACTGAGGAAATCAAGTGGAAACACAAATCCGCCACCCAGTCCCTCCCGCTTCCTCGGGCCAGACCCCTGCCCCCAGCGCACCCCAGAAGGGGGCTCCGTGGCAGAGGCTGAGCCAGACCAGCATGGTTTGCCCCGGCGAGACCCAGTGGGCACGATCCTCGGTCCAGGGCTCCCAGCAGCTGGACCTATCGGCCCATCTAGTCCCACAGAGGCTGCCCCTCCCCAGGAGGACCTGGGGCACCAGGCTTGAGCCCCCTCCCTTGCCAGTGACCTCTAGACTCTGGGATCCAGGACCAGGGAGCTTCCAGGCCTGACTCTGCCCAAGACCAGCTGGTCACCCTGGACAAGCTCCTACCCCTCTGTGGGCCTCAGCTTCCTCATCTGTAAAATGCAAGCAACAAGCCCTGTCCAGTCCCACCTCACAGGAAAGAAAGACAAGGGCCTAGGGAAGGACAGCATTGTGTAAACTGCAAAGTGTCAGGCCCACAGACTGTCACTTTGAATTTTTTACAGAGGAGTTGCCTCCGTGTCTGGGGGAGTCAGCTCCGCTCAGGGGACATGAATTACAGATGGCGATAAGGGGTCCCTGCCGTTGCTCACCCCTGGGCAGCGGGGAGCCCGTCCCTGGCCCACCCGGTCCCTCTCAGCACTGGCCACGCCGAATGCCTCCCAGCCCCTCTACCCACACCATGGAGCGGCTGCCTGCCCCACCGGAAACATCGTTGCTCAGCCGAACTACGCCTCGTCCTCCAAGACCCCGCTGAACGGTCCCTCCTCTGCGAAGCCCGTGTCTTAACCATCCCGGAGCCCCTGCCCACGCTCGGCACCACGCGTAACAAAGAGCAGAGTCAACAGGTGTGACTGAGACGTGTGCGTGGACATGCGTGTGCGTGCCAGGAGGGCTGTCTCGGGAGGTGACCCACTCGGGACATGACGGGGAAGGGTCGGCGTTTACTATGTGCACCCCCAGACTCCACGCGGGGCTCCCTCTACCCCCAAGACCGAGACCCCAGCCTCCCCCGGGCCCTCGCTGACAGTCAGGGCAGCTAATCCCATGCTGGCTCACAGCGGTGCGTTCCTAGGAGCGCACTTGTGGCATTTCCAGAGCTCTGCTGGGTGTGATGGAAGGTGAGGGGACACTGGCCAGTTAGAAAGCGGACGAAATCATCCAGACTTCAGACGGAGGGGACTAGACTACCAGGGAGGGACAACGGATGTGAGCAGCGTTTTGAAGGAAAAACTGTCGTGGCTGATGATTAGCTGCGGGGGGATGAAGGGGCGGATGAGTCGAAAATGACTCTGAAGTTTCACGCCGGGGTCGCTGGAGAACAGTGGAGCCATTGATGGGGCGGGGAAGCGGGGTGGGGGCTGTTTTGGGGGCAGGGTGGTGACTTGGGCTTGGGACATAGACTCACAGCATTTGGGGCTGGAAGCAGCCTCAGAGATCATCCAGGTCACAGGTGAGGAAACGGAGGCTCCGGGAGGAGCAGCCACTTGGCCGGGACACTGCATGGGTCGATGTCACGGCCGAGGCCGGGGACATGGCCAGGATTAGTCCCGGAGGCAAATCAGACCCAGTCCCCACCTTCAGGGGTCCGGTGTCCCCCGGAAGAGACAGACATGGCCATAATTGCAACCTGATCGAAGGGGTATCCACGAGGCAATGTGGGGATGCAGAGGGCATGGGGGAAGGGGGAGTAACAAGGAATAATAATATCACGGTTATCAGAAGTGGGGCCCCTGTGCCGTGTGCATCTCATGTAACCCTTGCAACCATCCTACAAGCTACTAGCCTCGTTGTCCCCATTTTACAGGTGAGGTTGAGAAAACTAAGCAGATGGTCCAGGGCCTCACAGGTCTGATGATGCCCAGACTCGTGCTCTTAAGCTCTGCTTCTTGGTAGAGGTGTTCCGGAGCTGAGGCCTGATGGGTGAGTGGTTTTCCAAGTGACAGAAAGGGACGGGGCGGCATCAGGCAGAGGCACCAACATGTATCAAGGCCCAGAAGCCCACCCTTCCATTGTCAGGGTTTGAGGTGTTGTTCTGTAAGCCCACCTACATACCTCTCGGCCAGGGCCTCCGACCCTGCTCCCCACCCCGCTTCCCAAGCCCCTCACTTCTCCCCAGGGAACCGTTGCCCCTGCTCCCATGGCCTTCACAGCCCAATCCTGCCCCATCCCCTCTTCCCCACTGTGCCATCTTCTCATCCCAGGAGTGATCCTGCAAAAGCGAGTCAGCACAGAGGAGGGAGGGGTTGGCCTGAGTCACCCAGCATGTGAGCAGCTGAGCTAAGGCTCAGACCCACAGGGCCTGGGGTCTCAGACTGTGGCGGACAAACCACGGAGTGGTCCCTTTCTGTACCTCTCCATCCTTGGGCTCCCATTGATGGTCACCTCGGGAGTGAACCGGGAGAGAAGCAGGGCTGAGCGCCGGAGCTACAGCTTAAAGCTCACGATACAGTAGTGTGCTGGTGTCGGCCCCTACCCGCTCGTGAGAGCCAATTGCTAAACCTTCTGGAATTTTCCAAGCCTGTTGATGTCACCTTGGAAGCTTGAAGTCGGCCCCGGTGGGAGTTTTCACAGTGTGAACACTGGCAATTCATCCCTCTATGGCCACCCCCTCCCTGACCGAGCTGGTTGTTAAGCACTTACCAGCACACCACCGTCCAGGAGTCCCACCTCCTGGCTTCCCTGGAGGCTTCTGGGTCCTCTCAGCCCAGTCTTGGGCTCTTGGGGGAGTCGCTCTTGTGCTAAATCTCGTGGGATCTCCTTCCTGCCACAGGGCAGTCCAGTCCCAGCGTCAGCCGATCTTTCATGTTGCATCTTGGACGGCTCCCTTCCTGGCCCCTGTGCTCCGGCTACAGAGAAACAGATGATCCTCGCTGAAGAGACATTTGCTTTTGTTGTTCCCTTCTTCTGGAATGCCCTTCCCTCATCTCTGCCTCTTGAAGTCCTCCTTACTCTGTCAGAGCCTGGGGCTCTGGGAAACGCTGAATCCATTCCCCTGCCTCAGGGCAGAAACACACCAATACCCTCCTGCCACCCCCAGCCTGCTTGTGGTCTCCAGCGGAATGGGGTGTTAATGGAGGACAGACTGGTTGCTGCCCTCAGGGGTGGCAAAAGCAAGAATCAACTTAAACCACCCAGGTTACCTGGAAACGAATCCCTTCATTCCCTGTTCAGCCTTTTGAACTCCTCTTCATCCTTCAAAGCCCAACTCGTATGTTACCTCTGCCAAGAGGTCTTGCCCAGATCATAGTCTTCCATCACCCCCTCACCCATCTGCCTTGTACGTTCTTTGATGGTCACGCTCATGGCTCTGGGCAGTGCTTATCTGTCCGTGTGTCCAACGTTCCACCGAACCACGGCCAACTGAGGCATGACAGGCCCTTATTTAAGGCTGAGCTCTCAGCCTGGTGCCCCACAGGCTTAGGAACTGCTTGTTGAATTGGGTCCGTCGCTGTCTTGGGCAAGTCCCTCTTCTCCCTGGGCCTCAGTTTCCCCCCTGTATGAACGAGGTAATCTCCAAGGACCCACCTCTCACGTTCTAAGGGTCTGTGAATATATCCCCCTCCCGCCCCCCATCAGCCTCTCACCTTCTAGTTTCCTTCCCTAGTTCCCCAGTGGGTGACACCCCTTCCTCTGCTGCCTTCGCCTCTCCCCGCAAACACCCTGCAGCCGACACACGGCTCGGGCTCAGGCCCCTGGACTTCATCCTCCCGGGTGCTCTTCTCCTGCGGACCAGGGGTTTCTCCGAAAGGGCAGGGGCCTTGCGCACCCACCCCGGGCCCTGCCCACAGGCCAGGCATGCAGTCAGCATCCATGAGCGCCAGTCAGCGGGCCGTGATGGAGCTGCCAGGACTTGCGAGGCCTGTGGCTAGTTTCAGCGCCCCTGTTCAGACAGGCCCGGAGCCGCCTGCCCCTCACAACCGGGCCTCCCCTGGAGCCCCCGGGGGTCCACAGCCACGTCCCGCTCTCTGCCTGTTTTGCTCCGACCTCCATAGGGTGCGTGCATCCGGGAGTGCATGTGTTGGTGGGGCGGGGTAGATGCCAGCCCCTTCCTCCCCAGCCCGCACAGAGGACTCAGGTGGCTGTGGAGCCAGTGTCCCTCTCACTCTCTGCCCTCTCCTCACCTCCCGAGAGTGCGCGTGCACACACACTCAGAGCGTCCTGAAGCGACAGAGCAGTCAACCTGAGCCGGCGTTTGGAGCACAGAGAGGTGTCACTTGTGCCATTGGGCACGTTGAGCATGAGGGAACCGGATGGGATTGTTAGAAGGGGCTCTGAATCCCTTGTTGGTTCTGAAATCCAAGGACCAAAGGCTATCCCTGCCCCTAAGGCAGCGTTGTGCAGCCAAGCCGCCCACCCTGGCCCTGCCTCTTTGTCTAAGTCACCAAGCCCCTCACGGCTCTCGTGGGGCGACACCCTGCAGCTCAACGCAGCGTCTCACAGTCTCTCACAGGCACACGGGGCAGAGTCAGGGCCCAGAGATGAAGCGAACAGAGCAAACCACAGGACGTGGGAAGGAGAACCCAGTGTGGGCCAGTCCATCCCAGAAGGCTCCAGGGAGCGGAGGCCCTTGGGCGATGCTGATGTAAGGGTCTACAGCCCAGACTCTGATGCCTCCTGTCTTGGGAGTAGGACGACCTTTAGCAAAATCCTAACCTCTCCGTATCTCAGTTTCCCCATCTGTAGAGCAGTGGCAGGTCACAGCGCCTACCTTATGTAGTTGTCACAGCTGAGTGAATTGACAGATGTGCCTGCATCTGGTGTCTGGCGTGCAGTAAGTGCTCAGGAAACAGCGCTGCTGATAGAAGTACAGAAGAGGGCCGCCCAGCCCTCCTTGCTCCATTCCTGAGCACGGCCCCTGTGCTGGGTGCTGGGAAGACACCCGAGGCCATGCCCTCCGTGAGCTTCTGAAGATGGGGGAGGGTGCAGACAGGGAAAGGGCAGCTCTCAGGCTGTCTCTGGGTGTGCCGGGGAGACAGACCAGGACAGCTGAGGGGCCGGCCCTGATGGTGGAGGGTCAGGGGCCAGGAGGAGAGGTGTGGCCTCAGAACAGAGGGGAGTGAGAGGAAGGGGTTCCAGGCGGAGGAACAGCCTAAGCAAAGGTGCTGGTGGTGAGCTCTGGTGAGGGAGGGCGTGCTGCAGAATCCCCCGGCTCTAGGACCATCACCCCGGCACAGGAGGCTGCTCCTGACCCCCTTGTGCACAAGGGCCCCATCCCCATGCAGGACGACACACCTATTTTCATGCCTCTGCACCTTCGATCACGAAGCCCCCTCCCACAGGTGTCACCTCCTCCAGGCAGCATGTGAAGTTAGTGCACTTCATTGTGATCGTCGGGGCCTCTCTATCCCTCTGGGACAGGCGCACCCGAGACCTGCCCGTGGTGGGGACTCAATAGTGATTAGCTGAATGAATGAACCAACGAATGAACGACTGAACAAAGGCAGTGACTGCCGTGTCCCCCTACACGCTGGCGATTCACCCGATGACGGACACCATCACGCACCCTGTAACCATAGGGCATAAGCCGCAGGAACTCTGACACACACCCCGCCAGGCCATCACCACCCCAGCAAGCCACGTGGAAAGCTGCTGGGCCAGAGAGGGCTCAGAGGCAGTGGGGGCAGGGGGCTGGGGGAGGCTGGGAAAGTCCAGGCTGTCTCTCCTGGGGGGCGGTGGGCGGCATGGCGGGGCGCTCGCAGTGATGAGGGAGGGAGGAGGGTCTCGGCCCGGTACAGCTGCGGTCCCCTCCCCAGCAGCCTGTCCGGGTGCAGAAAGGCCTCTTTGTTCTCCGCCTTTAAAGGGTAAGAGAAACACTTATGCATGGCAAATTAGCCCAAAAATGTATTTCTCTAAAACACCCAATTGTCTCACCAGGCCTGCAGCTGCAGGGAAGTTCCAGGGAGCCGGGGGAGGGGGCGTCTTTGGGGTGACCCTGAGGGACAGGGAGAGGTGGTGGGGAGAGAGGGGCCATTGCTCCTTCCCGCCTCTGCTCTCAGAATCTCACAGTCGAAGAAGGGCACAGCTGGGGAGGGCCCGAGGGTCAGGGAACCCCCCTCCAGTGGTACAGAGAGGGAAACTGAGGCCCAGAGAGGTGGCTGGTGGCAGAGAAAGGGCTGATCCCAAGTCCCTTGGACTCTTGCATCTGTACCCACTGCCTTGTCCATGCTGGAAGGGAAAGGGACCCAGGGAAGGGGACCCAGGTCCCCAAGGTGAACCAAGCCGGCTGCCCTAGGCGTGAAGGAGAGAGGAAGAAACTGGGCGGCTCTGCTCGTAAGCTGCCCACTCGGGGCTTCAGTGCCCAGGAGGATGGCCGAGGGCACCCACCACGCCCGCCTCCTCCCCAACCTGGTGCATCTGAAGGCAGCATGCCTGGGGCGATGGGGGATTCAGGCAGTGGCACCTGTAGGGAGGCCTCCACCAAAGCCTTCCCAAGAGCAGGCAGGAGAGCCCCCCTTCGTCTGGACCTGAACCAAATGCATGTTCGGAGAAGGTTCGGGACCCTGCATTGTTCTCCCGCTTGAGGCATGTTCCCGAGGAGCCTGCTCTGTGTGGCCCACAGGAGCACCTGGGCTCCCAAAGGTGAATCAGAGACAGCTCTGTCCCCAGGGAGCTCCTTGTCCCATGGGGGAGACAGATGAATAAACAAACCACTAGCATGAAAGAGTCCCGTGGGGAGGTGAGGCCCAAACTGAACGCCGCAAACATGGAGGACAAGGATATGGAGGGGCGTCTCCCGATGATGGCCCCAGGGCCGGGCCCTGAAAGGGAGTCTGAGAGCGGGATGGGGGGACATTCCAGACAGTGGGGACAGCACAAGGACACAACTGAGGCTCCTGAGACCACCCCTTGATGTCAGAATTCAGAATCATTGATTTAAGAGAATTTGTTTGTTTGTTTGTTTGTTTTTGGCCACGTTGGGTCTTCGTTGCTTCATGTGGGCTTTCTCTAGTTGCGGCGAGCGGGGGCTACTCTTAGTTGCAGTGCGTGGGCTTCTCGCTGCAGTGGCTTCTCTTGTTGCGGAGCACGGGCTCTAGGCACGTAGGCTTCAGTAGTTGTGGTGCACGGCCTTCGTTGCTCTGCGGCATGTGGGATCTTCCCGGACCACGGCTCGAACCCGCGTCCCCTGCAGTGGCAAGGCGGATTCTTAACCACTGCGCCACCAGAGAAGTCCTAAGAGAATTTATTGAGCATCTTCAGAGTTCCAGCCCATGTAGGAGACACAAGAGGAGAGAACATGGCTCTGACCCTGGGGTCAACTTGACGAGGTGAGTCTATGACAGGGAAAAGCCCTGAGCTGGCCGTGAAAAGTGCCGCGGGGGTCTGCAGAGTTCGGATCCGGCAGCTCCTGGGGGACCGTCAGCTCCCCAGGTGTTCGTGCACCTGTACGACGCGGGGATGGTAACAACCCAGGAAGACCGTCGTGAGGAGACATGGGAAGAGCCAAACCCAGTGACCGACACCCCGTGGTTTCTCAGTAAATGGTAGCTCTGCCCCCTCACCTCCCCAGAAGTCTGGAAACGAGAGAGATGGGAGGAAGTGGGGGAGGGGAGACTGTGTGTGTGTGAGTGTTGCGGTCACGTGTGCACGCATATGTGTGAGTGTGTGTGTGTGCACGTGAGGGGTGTCGTGTGTGCACACACGTGTGTGCGTGGTGCTGTGTGCAAGGGCACAGTGAGTGTGCGTGCACATGTGTCTGCAGAGACAGAATCACATCCAGGATGCTTGTTGGGGAAGGGGACTGAGGTAAGACTGAAATGTCAAATGCGTGAAGAGGTCAAGCAGCCGGAGAATGTCTTCTCAGGGCGGGTGGAGAGACCAGAAAGGAGACCAGCCCCCTTGGGTGGGCAAGAGGCCGGGAGACACCAAGAAGGGAGAAACCTACTGTGGGGCAGAGGCCTCCCCTCCACCCGGCCTCCCCTGGTTCAGGGAGGCACATGCAGCTGAGCCTGACCTTGGGGTGGAACAGTCTTACCTAGGTCCCCCTCCCAAGCTTATCCAAGAATCTTCCTAGCTTTCTCTTCCGTCCAGGAGAAACCTGGGTTCTTCGAAGGGTCGACTACACCCTCCATGGCCTGGTCCCTGCCCCGCTCTCCCCACTCTTCAGCCAGGTGGATTCACATGCCCTGCGTAGATGCACCACCTTCCAGCCACCCTCCGAGCTTCGCCCTCCCCACACCGTCGGCCTGGGGAATCCTGAGTCAGCCACCAAGTGCCCGTACCCCCCACTTGTCCCTTCGTCTGCCTTCCTGCGCCCTCATAATGTCTTGTGCTCCCACATACAACTGTGACCAGCCCCACGGCATGCTGTAATTTACAGAACTGTGATCACTGGACCCAGAACCACGGGAAAACTTGTCAAAGAATCCTCTCTGTAAAAGGCACCGGGAATTGAAAGCAGGGATTCGAACAGGTCTTTGTACCCCTGTGTTCATAGCATCATTATTGACAATAGCCAAAAGATGAAAACAACCCAAGTGTCCACTGACAGATGAATGGATAAACAAAATGTGGCCTATACATACAACGGAATATCATTCAGTCTTAAAAAGGAAGGAAATTCTGACACATGCTACAACGTGGTGAACCTTGAAGACGTGATGCTAAGTGAAAGAAGTCAGACGCAAAAGGAAAAATAGTGTTAGCTTCCACTCCTATAAGATACGTAGAGTAGTTAAACTCATAGAGATAGAAAACAGAACAGTAGTTATCAAGGGCTGTGGGGTGGGGGGAGAATGGGAAGTTACTCTCTAATGGGTAGAGTTTCTGTTTGGAAGATGAAAAAGTACTGGAGGTGGATGGTGGTGACGGTTGTGCCACGTTGTAAATGTACTTAATGGCATCGAATTGTACAGTTAAGAATCGTTAACATGGTAAACTTTATGTCATGTGTAGTTTACCACTGGGGGAAAAAAAAAGGCACCAGGCACAGACAGTTTTTCAAGGAAGTTCTTTTTAGAGTTTAAGAAACCATTTTCTTAAAGGGAGCCCTCCTACGCTGTTGGTGGGAATGTAAATTGGCGCAGCCACTATGGAGGACGGTATGGAGGTGCCTGAAAAAACTAAAAATAGAGTTACCATATGATCTTGCAATCCCACTCTTGGGCATATATCCAGAGAAAACCATAATTCGAAAAGACGCATGCACCCCAGTGTTCATTGCAGCACTATTTACAATAGCCAAGACATGGAAGCAACCTAAATGCCCATCGACAGATGAATGGATAAAGAAGATGTGGTACATATATAGAGAGACAATGGATGGACCTAGAGATTATCATACTAAGTGAAGTAAGTCAGACAGAGAAAGACAAATATCGTATGATATCACTTACATGTGGAATCTAAAAGAAATGATACAAATGAACTTATTTACAAAACAGAAACAGACTCACAGACACAGAAAACAAATTTATGGTTACCAAAAGGGAAAGGTGGGAGGGAGGGATAAATTAGGAGTTTGGGGTTAACATATACACACTGCTATATGTAAAATAAACAACAAGAACCTGCTGTATAGCACAGGGAACTGTATTCAATATTTTGTAATAACCTGTACGCGAAAAGAATCTGAAAAAGTATTTATGTGTGTGTGTGTGTATATATAACGGAATCACTGTGCTGTACATCTGAAACTAACACAACACTGTAAATCAACTATACTTCAATTAAAAAATAAATAAAGTTTTAAAAAAGAGAAACAGTTTCCTTTCTGTGTAACCTGTTAAGAGCAATAGAAAAAGATGAACAGACATCACCGACCCCCTTCAGGCAGATGTTGTGTCTCCTCCTTGACACCTCAGGCCCAGCACAGGGTGGGGGTGGTACAGAGGCACAGTGAAGTGTGTTGGTAACCAACGGCTCCTATGACTAGGTTCCCTCAGACCCTCTGGGATAACCACTCTGGATGCGTCCTTACCCCTCAAAACCCCTCATTTCAGCCTAGAAATCTTCCAAGAAGGGTAAGACACCCCAGGGGAAACACAAAATGACCCAGTGGGGTGCAGAAAGAAAATATTAGCATTTCTTTCCATTTAAATTTTGACTCTCTTGGGCTTCCCTGGTGGCGCAGTGGTTAAGAATCCACCTGCCAATGAAGGGGACACAGGTTCGAGCCCTGGTCCGGGAAGATCCCACATGCCACGGAGCAACTAAGCCCGTGTGTCACAACTACTGAGCCTGCGCTCTAGAGCCCACGAGCCACAACTACTGAGCCCGCATACCTGCAGCCCGTGCTCCGCAACAAGAGAAGCCATCGCAGTGAGAAGCCCTCACACTACAACCAAGAGTAGCCCCCGCTCACCGCAACTAGAGACAGCCTGCATGCAGCAACGAAGACCCAATGCAGCCAAAAATAAATAAATTAATTTTAAAAAATTTTTGACTCATTTTTTGGAAACTTCTACTTTGCATATGTTTAATATAGAGTACACATATATAATTTGTAAATAAATAAACAAACAGGTGCACCTTGAGATCTGACTTAGGAACTGAATAGATTCTGTTCTAATAGATTCTGTGATATCTTTCATACCCCAAACTCAGGAACCAAACGTATTTCAATAATGGCCTCAGTAATCAAACTTGGCATTGGATTCTTGCCATTCAAACTCAGGAGCCAGACAGATTCTGATAGTGAGGACTATTTGTACACATTTGGGACATTGTGCCCCCCACATTTTTACTGAGAAGGACACACAATCAAAAAAGTCAGAGACAGGGACTTCCCTGGCGGTCCAGTGGTTAAGTCTCTGCACTTCCACTGCAGGGGGCACATGTTCCATCCCTGCTCTGGGAACTAAGATCCTGCGTGCTGTGCGGTGCGGCGTGGAGAAAAAAAAAAAAAGTCAGAGACAGCTGCTTGGACCGTTAGAGTAGTGAAGTCTGTGGCCCCATTTAAAGGATGGAAGAGGTGAGACTGTCATTTTCACACTTCTCACAGGAGACAGATGCCATTATGCCCTTTTATAGATAATGAAACTGAGGCTCAGAAAGTTTCATTAGCGGGACTTCTCCGGTGGTCCAGTGGTAAAGAATCTGCCTTACAATGCAGGTGACAAGGGTTCGATCCCTAGTCAGAGAACTAAGATCTCACATGTTGCAGGGCAACTAAGCCCGCGCTCTCTCAGCTAGAGCCCACGTGCTGCAAACTACAGAGCCTGCGCGCCACAACTTGAGAGAGAAAACCCGAACGCCACAACTAGAGAGAAGCCCGCACGCTGCAACGAAAGATCCCACATGCCACAGCTAAGACCCGACACAGCCAAAAATAAATAAAATAAGTAATAAATAAATCTTTTAAAAAAAGAAAAGAAAAAAAGGTTCATTAGCTTCTCCAAGGTTACAAGGCTAGAAAGCATCGCCTGGGTCTAACCCTTGAACTATACTATTTCTTCTGGAGTTCCTCCCCACGAACCATGAGGAGGAGCTCGGCAAAGCAGCCCCGAGGCCAAGCTCCCTCTTTATCAGCAAGCTCTGGGCCACTCCCCGACAACACACACACCCTGCCTGGCCTTTCCTCCTTATCTGCACACCTGAATAAGGTTCAAGGATGCCTTTCCCCAGCTGGGCAGTCCCCTAGCCCAGCCCTCCCTTGCTGGCTGTTGTCCCCCAAGGTGGCAGTGGGCTCCCCGAGGATCCTCCTCTGTGCCCTGGATGCTTGGCCGGGGGCCTGGTACACGATAGGCCTCAGTGAGTTGTTGAGTGAAGGGGCAGGAGTGACATACACAGAGCAGCCCTCTTACTCGGGGCCCGCACTTGTGGATGTGGCACTCAAGTCCCTTCAGACAATGACACCCTATAATGACCCTGAGGTAAGTGAATGTGCAGCTGACCTTTGGATGAGAAAGAAACCCCAGAGATCTGGGGGAAGGGGGGCTAAGAAAAAGGAGATGGAGAACACAAGAGGACGAGGGCATAGAAACGTCCAGGGGCCATCTTCCACCTATTCAGCTACTGGACGGTGATGGCAAAAAAGAACCAAGAAAACAGTGGCAATGGAGGGGGGGACAAGCAGCAGACCTTCAGATCCCGCCTGACCTTCTCAAAAGGCACTGAAGATCCCGCTGCAGTGAGCTGCCACACCCACGTGATGAAGGGATGCCACCTTCCTCCCTGACGGTGGCCTGGCCTCAGCTGGTGCCCCCACTCTGTGCCCACCCTTGTCCTCCCATAGGACTCCCTCTGTTTGCCTTGGGCTGGTCTATTTCCCTTGACAGGTTCCTGTGAATTTAGGTTGTGCTTGGGTGATCTGGGAGGTGTGTGGTCCACAGGGTCATAACCAGGACCCATAACCTGAGAGTCTCACTCCCCCATCGCCTCCTGAGGATGTTCTTGGCAAGGTCATGGACTGTTCCAGAGAGGACTGCTCCTGGAGTGCTTCCTGCTACCAGACAGTGGGTCATGGGCTCTCAGCTGATGGGTTGTCAAGGGCTCAGATGCCAGTCATGTGGGATGGCCAGGACCCTCGGGGGATGCAGAGGCTGAGGGCTGAAGAAGGGGCACCAGCAGCTTGGGGATGGAGGGAATGTAGAGGGTGGAGGACAGTGTCACCCTACCCCCATGATGACACCACCCACAGCCATACACGAGCCCCCCCAAACACATGCATGCTGTTACCATCACACTCCCAGACATAGGCACATCCATACACACAAGCCCACAGGCACAAGTATTTCCCCATCAACACACTCCCAGCCCACGTACCTGCACACATGTCTACACACACATTCACGATTCACCATGCAAGGCACGTCTGCATAGAAAGAAGGGCCAGATGCCCCTGAAATTGCTCTTTCTCTCCTGTTCCACCCTCTTCCACCCCGTCCCACCCTGGCCACTCTTCTCCACATCAGCCATGTTTCCCAACCCCAAACCACCCCCAAGAATCTGTTGGAAATCCTGAGGGCAGTGGCCTGGTTCTCACACCTCTGGAGAGTCTGGAGAGGATTTCACCTGCCCAGGCCATCTTGACCCTGACCTGTATCTGACCCCCAGCCTCCCCTGCTCACATATATCAATCGCACTCTGGTCTTCTCCCGTGGGCCGCATGGAGAGATGTTGCCTCACTGGCAACCCTTGTGCTGTGTGCTCTCCTGGCACACCCTGGTGCTGCCAGCTCTGGTGATGGCTTCTGGAGACTGGCGTCTGCCATGAAAAACCTTGGTGAGCTGAGCCATTAGAAAGCGAGATGCAAAAAAAAAAAAAAAAAAAAAAAAAAAAAAAAAAAAAAGCATATTCAAGAGTTCAGCCCCAAACAATGTCACCTAATAGTAAAAAACACAGCCTCCGACTGAGTCCTGACCCATAGCCACAGACGGAACCTTGACTCCAGTTAGAGATTGTCCATCAAACCAGGGTGATAGTCTGAGCCTCGATCCCAGCCTGCGCCTGAGGCCTGACCCTGACCCTGACCACAACCAGAGGCCTGACTCTAAACCCGAAATGGACGCTAGTAAAGCCTTCTTGGCCACAGATTGGATCCTCATCCTGGCACCAAAAACGAACACTTCCCCTCTTCACAGCCTGAGCCCCAACCCCAGACTGAGTCGTTACTCTAGCTTCAGGATAAACTATCTCAGACACTATCTATAAACTGAGCCCTGTTCCAAACCATAATGATCCTGGTCTTGACCCCAGAATGAACCCTTATCCTGGGTCAAGCTTGAATCCTGACCTTGACCCCAGACGGAGCCCTTACCCTCTCCCAGAATGAACTCGCCCCAGCTGCAGCCCGAGCCGTGACCCTGGCCCCAAACTGAGTACTAATCCTGACTACAGCCTAGCCCGGATCCTGACCGAAGCCTGGGGCCTCACCCTGAGCTAGTCCTCTCAGAAAACTCTGCCTTTATTTACAGAAGCAACGGCCTCACCTTCCTTTCCCAAGGACAGGAAACCCTAGATGAAGCCTAGGAAAATCTGGAGAACTTTCCACAAGAGCCACATGACAGCCTTTGCCACGTGGCAGGAGGGCAGGGACGATCCTTCTCATTTTACAGGCAAGGAAATCGATTCTCAGGGAGGCTTAACTTGTTCCCTGCAGTTCCAATGAATAGAACTGGAACCATAAGGCAGAAGCTATAGGGAGACACGTTTCAGAAAGAACTTCCCCAAATTCTGGGCTGGGCAAGGACAGAGCGAGCCATGTGCAGAGGCCTGAGCTCCATGTCGCTGGAGGTGTGCCAGCAGAGGTGGGCGACTTGTTGGCCGGTGCTATGGAGAGGCTTGCGGGAAGCGGAGGGCCCCTCCAGCCCCGAGATGTCAAGGAGGCTTCATGCCTCATTCAGATGCTCTGAACTCTTCCTCCCAACCCAGCAGGCCCCTAGATACAGCCCAGGTGGCCACACCTGGAAGGCCCAGAGTCCTACCATCTGAGGAGGGAGAGACCCAGCCCAACCAGGTGGAACCAGAGCTCCACCCTCCCCTGCTCAGGCGTAGATGGGAGATGAGGCCCACCTTGCCAAGCTGGCAACAGGCACTGTCACTCTCGGGCAGTGCCAGGCTCTCTGCCCCAGTGTGAGTCCCCACTCCGCCGCAGGCTCAGAAGTACACACCCAGGACTGGGAGGACGTGCCACCATTTTCAAAATGCCAGAGCAGTCTTTCTCCCCCATCATCCTCATTTTGTAGACCTTGGACACCAAGACCCAGAGAGGCTCAGTGGCCTGCCTTGGGTGGCACAGCGAGGCAGGGGCACATCAGGATGTGGACCCCAGACCCTGGCACCTCTCCCACTCACATGGCCCCACAGCTGCCCCAGGAGGATTGGAGGATGGTGGGGGGACCTGGTGCCAGGCGGCAGAGGCTGGCATGGGGGGCTGCATGGCCCCTTGCGCCACCGCCCCCCAGGCACCCCGGCCTGGCTCCATCCACCGGCCGCCCAGCTGCCGGCACATCCGCCCAAGCCCAGACATCAATCCACACCAGGGCCCTTGCTCCCTCTTTCTCTTCTGCCCTCCTCTTCCCTCCCCAACTCACGTCTTTTTTTCCCTCCTCTCTCTCTTCCAACATGTCATTACAGTAGAAACAAAAAGCGCGGGAACAATGCGGGCATTGACGAGGGCCCCCTCCCGGCCCCCTCCCCCCACGGTGCGTGCCAGCACTCTTTCCACCCGCCCAGGGCTGGAACCACTGCCAAAGGAGCCCTGCTAATAAACAAGAGGAACCAGATAAACCAGGAACACAATAGAGGGATTTGTTGCACTTAGAATGGTGGGAACAATGTCAACGTCGCGCGCAGCTGCTTCTAAGCCCCCACCCCACCAAGTCCTGCCAAGCAGCCCCCTCGTCCCCTAGCCCCTCTGATTTATGAAAGGTCAGAGGGCATCATGGCTAAAGGGCCCCTTCCTCCCATCCCTCGTTAACCCTTCGGACACAATGGTCCCTTCTCTGGGAGGTGGCGAGTGGGGGCGGGTGTCATGCACAGTACTTCCTGGAGCATCCTGGAGTTGGCTGGCGCAAAGGGAGGAGGAGCAGACTCCAAGATGCCTTCAGGCCAGGGGCTTCGTCTGGAGTCACGGCCTCATTGGTGGAGGCCTTCTTCTTAGTGACCCCCCAAGGCTGTGACCAGAGCCACAATTGGGTCTACAAGATGGCGACCTGGGCTCCTGCCTGAGTAGTGCATTCAGGGCAAAAGATTCATTCTCTGATGTCTTAGTGGGTGCTGAGATGTGAGGATAAGCCAGACATAGTCCCTAATTTGGGGAAGCACAGGTGATGAGTGTGTAGGAGCCCAGGGAAGTGGGCCTGAGACTGCTGGTGCACGGCAGGTAGTAAGGAGGACAGTCAAGGGAGACTTCCAGGAGGAGGTGATGCTTGAGCTGAGGAGGCAGCACCGGCACGACAGGCAGTTCCCAGCGGGGCTCGGGAATCAGACACCCTCCTCCACCACTTTACCGCAGCTTTTTCGTTAGCAACTTGGGGATAAGAAAGATACCCATCTCGCAGCGTACTTGGGAAGATGAACTAATCCAAATAAGGTACTTAGGAAACAGCCTGGCGCAAAGCAGTAAGTTTCAATAGCTGTGACCATTTTTATTACTGTTGGTGGTGGTGATGGCTGTGGTGCTCACAGCCACCCTGAGCCTCATAACATGGTCCCATAGATGGGGCAACTTAGGCTGGGACTCCCCTTGGACCACAGCTGGCATTTACAGAGCCAGGATTCCAACCCAAGTTTCCATACTCCAAATCCAGGAATCCTGCCTACTTAACTGCTTTGGGATGGACACTCAAATTAGGAATCTGGGATTATGGGACGGAGGAGTACTAAACGACCTATTTGGGAGCTAATCCCACAATGAACTTCAGCCTGTCTTCCCTCAAAAAAAAAAAAAAAAATCACATGGAACCCTCTTAGTCCCTTCACATTTAAGCCCAAACTGGAAGAAGATGCATAAGAAAGTCTCCTGTTCACCCACCTCTCACCTCTGCTAAGCAGGGACCTCCTGACAACGCCCTGACCATTCCTGCCCCCCCACAAACCATCCCTACTACTCCTGCTGGGGCCTCAGGCTCCTTCTGTGGGCACTGACTATTCCTCCAGCAGAAGAAAGCCAGTGTTCATAATAATCACTAAATATCAATCCTTTAGGAAATCACCTTAGCTTTATCTTCAAAATATATCCAGAATGCCCAATCTCACTTCTGTTCTACATTGTACTAGAAGTGCTGGCCAGTGCAATAAAGCAAGAAAATGAAATAAAAGCCATACAGAGTGGAAAGGAAGAAGGATTACTACCTTTATTCACAAGCAACATAATCATCAATAGAGAAAATCCTAAATAATCTACAAAAAAAAACTACTATAAAAAAATGAGTGGGTTTAACAAGGTTGCAAAATACAACATCAATATACAAAAGAACAATTATATTTTTATATACTGGGAAAGCAGAAATTAAAATTTTTTACATATCATTTAAAATAAAACCATAAAATGTGAAATACTTAGGGATAAATTCATATTACAAATGCATGGGACTTCCCTGGTGGTCCAATGGGTAAGACTCCACACTCCCAATGCAGGGGGCCTGGGTTCGATCCCTGGTCAGGGAACTAGATCCCGCATGCGTGCCGCAACTAAGAGTCCGCATGCCACAACTAAGAAGCCCAAATGCCGCAACGAAGATCCCACATGCCACAACTAATACCCAGCACAGGCTAAATAAATAATTTTAAAAGTTTCTAGAAAGAAAATGAGTACTCCATTAAAAAAAATGTATGATATAATAAGACTTAAGAGGCTAGAGAAGAAAAGACCTGACCTAAGTAACTTTGTACAATGGTATTTTTCCTAGATACTGTAAAGCAAGAAACAAAAGGAACTGTATACAAATACTATACGTTGGTAAATTAGTTTTTCACAAGGCCTGGGTTGGCAATTCTGAGGCAATTTTATATGTACACTAAGTTTGAACAAATAGGTAAGTATGCTAGAGATAATGAGAGCCATATTTCTCACTGTTAGAGAAAGAAATTACAAATAAGCAATGGGGAAGCCTAGAATAAACCCTGTGGTGCTGGAAGAGGAGCTCAATTTCCCTCTCCTTGTCTGTGAGCTGGACTTAGTGACTCACTTCTAACAGATAGAGTACGAATAGGAAAAATAGTATCTTTACAGTGGAGGAACCTGGCAACCACAACCTTAACCAAATGGTCAAAGTTGACATCACCATTAATAAGGCCTATCCATGTCATGTAGCCCTTAATATGATGTGATGAGAAGGAGACATCCCCTATGCAGTGGTTTTCCCCAAAATTCATACCCTCAGATTAATAATGAGAAAATATCAGAAAAACCCAAATTGAGGGACATTCTACAAAATGCCTGACCAGCACTTTTCAAAAATGTTGAGGTCATGAAACACAAGGAAAGACTCCTGAGGAACTGTCACAGATGGGAGGAGACTAAGGAGACATGACAACTAAATGCAATGTAGGATCCTGGCTTGGATCCTGGAACAAAAAAGGGCATTAGAGGAAGCTGGATGAAGGATATACAAGGACTCTTTGTACTGTCTTTACAACTCTTCTATAAGTCTAAAATTATTTCAAACTAAAAAATGTTTTAACCTTATCACTTAATATAGCATAAAAATACTTAGGGATAAACTGGACAAAAGGTGAAACCTGTAAGACACTGTTGACAGAAATTAAAGAAGGACTTCCCTGGTGGCGCAGTGGTTAAGAATCCGCCTGCCAGTGCAGGGGACACGGGTTCGATCCCTGGACCAGGAAGATCCCACGTGCTGCTAAGCAACAAAGCCCATGAGTCACAGCTACTGAGCCTGCACTCTAGAGCCCACGAGCCACAACTACTGAGCCCGCGTGCCACAGCTACTGAAGACCCCACGCCTAGAGCCCATGCTCCACAACAAGAGAAGTCACTGCAATGAGAAGCCACTGCAATGAGAAGCCCGCGCACCGCATCGGAGAGTAGCCCCTGCTCGCCGCAGCTAGAGAAAGCCTGCATGCAGCAACGATGACCCAATGCAGCCAACAATAAAAATAAATAAATAAATTTATTTTAAAAAAAAAAGAAATTAAAGAAGACATAAATAGAGAGATATAACATGTTCATGGATTAAAAGACTCAATATTGTTATCAATTCCCCCCCCAAATTGCTCTATCAGATTAATTGAATCCTAATAAAAATCCCAGCAAGCTATTTTGGAGAAATTAACAAGCTGATTCTAAAATTTATATGGAAATGCAAAGGATCTAGAATAGTGGAAACAATTTGAAAAAGAACAAAATCAGAGGAATTATACTGCCTGATCTCAGGACTTATTATAAGGCTACAATAATCAAGAGTGTGGTATTAGCATAAAGACATATAGATGAATGGAAAAAAACAGAGAGCTCAATAATAGGCCCACACATATGGTCAACTGATTTTCAACAAAAGTGCAAAAGACAAGTCATCAAGGAAAGGAGAGTCTTTTCCACAAATGGTACTCAAACAATTGAATAGCCACTTGCAAAAAAACCCCAAAAAACAAAAGGCAAAACAAAAAAAACAAAAACAAAAATCTTGACACTTATCTCACACAATGTGCAAAAAACAAAAAACATAAAAAACAACATCTCATCACCTCCAAACAGATCACTATAAAACTTCTAGAAGAAAATATAGGAGAAAATCTGGGGACCCTGGTCAGGCAAAGATTTCCTAGATACAACATTAAATGCACAACCCGTAAAAGAAAAAATTTATAAATTGGACTTCTTCAAAATTTAAAAATTTTGCTCTTCTAAAGGCACCATTAAAATAATGAAAAGACAAGCCAAAAACTGGGAGAAAAATATTTGCAAGTTGTACACCTAACAAAAAACTCTGATCAGAATATGAAGAACGCTCAAAACACAATAATAAGTAAATAAACAACCTCATTTTAAAAATGGGCAAAAGATTTGAAGAGACACGTCACCAAACAAGATATACAGATGGCAAATAAGTACATGAAAAGATGCTCAGAGTGATTCGTCATTAGGGAAACGCAAATTAAAATCACTACACATTTATTAGATGGCCTAAAATTAAAAAGGCTGAGCATACCAAGTCTGTGGAGGAAGTCAAACTCTCATACACTGCTGGTGGGAATGCAAAATGGTGCAACTACCTTGGAAAATGGCTTGATAGTTTCTTTTTTTTTTTTTAAGAATTATTTATTTTTGGCTGTGTTGGGTCTTCGTTTCTGTGCGAGGGCTTTCTCCAGTTGCGGCAAGCGGGGGCCACTCTTCATCGCGGCGCGCGGGCCTCTCACTACCGCAGCCTCTCTTGTTGCAGAGCACAGGCTCCAGACGCGCAGGCTCAGTAGTTGTGGCTCACGGGCCTACTTGCTCCGCGGCATGTGGGATCTTCCCAGACCAGGGCTCGAACCCGTGTCCCCTGCATCGGCAGGCAGATTCTCAACCGCTGCGCCACCAGGGAAGCCCTGATAATTTCTTAAAAAGTTAAATATGCACCTTGCATACAACCCAGACATTCCACTCCTAGGTATTTACCTTCTAGAAATGAAATCATATGTGCACACCGACTTCACATGGAAGTTCACAGCAGCTTTATTTGTAGTAGACAAAATTTGGAAACAACCCAAATGTCCATCAACAGGTGAACGGATAAACAAATTGTGGTCTATCCATACAATGGCATATTCTTCAGTAATAAAAAGGATAAACTGTTGATACACACAATGACATGGATAAACTCAAAACAATTATGCCAAGCCAAAAAAAAAGAGTACACACTGTATAATTCCATTTAGATATAACTCTAGAAAATGTAAATAAATCTACAGCGAATGAAGCAGATCATGGTTGCCTGGGGATGGGGTGGGGGTGGAGGGAGGGATGACCAAGGGCAGGAGGAAAGTTTAGGAGGTGATGGATATGTTATTTTCTTGACTGTGGTGATGTTCCACACGCGTGTGCAGATGTGTCAAAACTCATCAAAGTGCACATTTTAAATATGTGCAGCTTATTGTATGTCAACTAGACCTCAAAAAAAATTTTTTATAAACTTATTTTATTTATGTATTCATTTTTGGCTGCGTTGGGTCTTCGTTGCTGCGCACGGGCTTTCTCTAGTTGCAGAGAGCGGGGGCTACTCTTCATTGCGGTGGGCGGGCTTCTCATTGCGGTGACTTCTCTTGTTGCGGAGCATGGGCTCTAGGCGCGCGGGCTTCAGCAGTTGTGGCACGTGGGCTCAGTAGTTGTGGTGCACGGGCTTAGTTGCTCCGCAGCATGTGGGATCTTCCCGGACTACGGCTCGAACCCGTGTCCCCTGCATTGGCAGGCGGATTCTTAACCACTGCACCACCAGGGGAGCCCCCAAAATAGTAATTTTTAAAAAGGAGAAACAAACACAGCCAGGAATCTGCCTACCACTCACAGCCACGCTGGCGCCACCCTGGTCATTGCTGCCACCACCTATCCTCTGAATTACCTCATCTGCTTCCTCACTGGTCTCCCGGCTCCTGCCCGGCCCCTCAGGCAGTTCTCAGGCGCCCTCACTCACTGCTCTTGTCCCTCCAACACCCCAGACACACTCCCACCTTAGGGCCTCTGTCCTGACTGCTCCCGCCGTCTGGAATGTTCTTTCCAGACACCCCTATGCCCAATTACCCCAAAAACCTCAGGTCTTTACTCAGTGAGGCCTACCTTAATCACCCCGATTAAAGCTGTGAGCCACCCTTCCCTCCACTCCTGACACTGCTTTCCCTGCTTGACCTCCCCGCTTATTACATCATATACGATTAACTTATTTGGGGTTTTGTTTGTTTCCCTCAACTGGAGTTTGTATTTTTGTTCACTGATGTAGCCTGAGGGCCCCTAGTCGGTGTTCCATAAATGTTTGTTAAAGGGATGTGTATTGTATTCCAAGTGTTCTAAGTGCTTTTCATAGATCACAGTGAGCTCCAGAAGGGGTATTGTAATTCTCCCCACTTTACAGATGGGGAAACTGACGCACAGGGAGGCTGCGCGCGCCCAGGGTTACTCCAGAGCCTTGTTCTTAACCAGTGTGCTCTGCCATCTCCTCCCCAGGGACTGGGTCGCCAGGGCTCAGCTTCTGGTCACACCTGACAGCTACACCCCGACTCCTCCCAACCGCTGGAATCCAGGCCCCGCCCCTACCCCAATTCCAGAGGTTGAACCAGATCTTATAACAACAACGACGAGAACCTTCCTGGTTTCCTCTTGGTGTTCTCTCTGCCTTGGTCCAAGAGAGACAGTAGAAGGGTCCATAAAATACAAATGGCTTCATTAAAAAGGGGGCAGGGGGGACCTCCCTGGTGGTGCAGTGATCAAGACTCCGCACTTCCACTGCACGGGGTACGGGTTCAATCCCTGATTGGGAATCTGAGATCCCACATGCTGCGTGGCCTGGCCAAAACAAAAGGGGGGGGGGGCGGCAGGGAGTTAGAGAGAGAGAGACAAGGGGGAATGTGGTAACACGCAGACCACACTCTGAGTGGGGCCTGATCCTGCCAGCGGGTCGCAGGGAGCGGACAATACTGTAATTCACAATGTTCTCAGGACAGAAATCAGCCTCGGCTACAACTAGTTTTAGTTCCCTCTCTCCCTCACTCGGGCATTCACGTGTTCACCATTCATTATTCGGCAAGTATTTACGGGACCTGCTGCGTGTGCACGGCACCTGTAAGGAGCAGAGTGCCCCAGGCCCGCCTTCTCGAGAACCAGAGGCCCCATGGCCCCAGCTCTGTCGTTTGCCCCCCACCAGAACCCCCGGGAGGCATCGCTGCCACCCTCATCTAGTAGTTGTGGAAGCGGGGCTTGGAGGCACGGCGGCTGCTCCACAGTTTGAGCCCAGCTTGACCCCCCGCCTCCGAGATGCTTCGGCTTCTCCACCGAGAAGGAGGAAGCTACCACGGCTACCACGGCTCCTGCCCCTCTCCCCACCTCCTCTGAGCCCAGGGCCTTCTTTTTTCTGGCTCATCCTCACAGGTTAAGACCCCGGTCCCTGCAGCTGGGTGCCCCCTCCTGCCCGGCAGCCACCCTGCCACCCCTCAGGGTCTGCTATGTCCCCGAGCATAGGTCTACCTGCTTCCCTCCGCCTGCCGCCTTCTCAGGAGGTGCCCCTACCCTGCAGTCTGGGGCAGGTGCTGTCAGAAGACCCAGTGAGGAAGGGGTGGGGGCCGGCCAAAGACACAGTCACTGCTGTCTTACTGCTCCCCGCAGGCTCCCAGGGTGCCCGGCACTGTGTGCTGGACCTCAGGTCAGGGGTCAGGTTCAAGTTCCCAAGCTCAGCTCACCACTGGTGACCTCAGGCTCTTCCCTGACCCTCACTGGACCTCTTGGTTTTATTCACGGAAAAATGGAGCTCTTGTTACTAGTAAAATCCAAGTTCCTTCCAGATTTTTCGAGCCTTCCCCAAAGACTTTTGGGTTTCTTGTCTCCATCCTCCAAGCTCCAGCAGCCCTTCTCCCAGCCACTTGCGCAGAAATCGGGTGCCCCACCTGGCACTGTTTTCAGTTCTGCAATAGGAAAGTGCTCTCACCCCAGGAACACTGTGAGCGGCTACTCAGAAATCCTCGAATTCCCCACAGCACAAGGCCCTGCAGACAGCGGGTGCCCACTCGTAACAATCTTTTCTTTTTTTATTTATTTATTTTTCCTTATTTTTTTCGCTGCATCGGGTCTTAGTTGCAGCACGCGGTCCCTTCGTTGCGGTGCTCGGGGTTTCCCTCTAGTTGTGACACGCGGGCTTCTTTCTAGTTGTGGCGTGTGGGTTTTCTCTCTCTAGTTGAGGCTCGAGAGCTCAGGAGTTGTGGTGCGTGGACTTCGGTGCCCCGCGGCATGTGGGATCTTAGTTCCCCGACCAAGGATCGAACCCGCGTCCCCCGCGTTGGAAGGTGGATTCTTTACTACTGGACCACGAGGGAAGTCCCTATTTTTCTATTGCATTTATTTTTAAATTTTTTGGTCATGCCGCACAGCATGCCGGATCCTAGTTCCCTGACCGGGGACGGAGCCCGGCCCCCTTTAGTGGAAGCGGGGAGTCCTAACCACGAGGGAAGTCCCAACAACCTTTTATTTTTAATGCAAGACTTTTCTCCTCTAGTCACAATAACGCTGTGAAGTGGTTATTAGTCTCTTTCGTTGAAAATGAAGATTCAAAATATTAAGGGACTCACCCCCAGCCACACACCCAGTGAATCTCAGAATCAGGATTCTAACTCAGTTCTGTTGGCCTCTGGAGTTCAAACGTTTACGTATCTACAGTGTGTATTTGTTTGCTGATGGTGAGGGCATACCAAGAAAACACCGATGACCCAACCTTATGATCTGATGAGGTTAAATTTAGGTTAAAAAGCATTAACAATGATGAGAAAGTGAAATTTATAAAGCTAAAGCTGAACATAATAAGGATATAAAAATATAAATATTTATGCACCAAATAACATAGCATCAGCATCGATAAAGTGAAAACTGGAGAAGATTCAAGGAGAAACTGAAGCATGCTAAGAATAGGGGACTTCAGCCAGCTTCTCTCAGCCCCTGACAGATCCAGTGAGCAAAAATAAGTAAGAACCCATGGGATTTCCCTAATGACGTAGCGGCTAAGAATCCGCCTGCCAACGCAGGGGACACGGGTTCGATCCGGGAAGATCCCACATGCCGCGGAGCAGCTAAGCCCTTGCACCACAACTACTGAGCCTGCGCCCATGTGCCACAACTACTGAAGCCCGTGCACCGAGAGCCCACGCTCCACAACGAGAAGCCACCGCAATGAGAAGCCGCGTGCCCCAACGAAGAGTAGCCCCCGCTCGCGGCAACTAGAGAAAGCCCGCGCAGCGGCAAAGAACCAACACGGCCAAAAATAAATAAATAAATTTATTTTAAAAAATAAATAAGGACCAGAACAGCTTGCTGCCCGTGAAGCTGATGTAAATCCAAACTCTCAGATACACACATGTACACAGATAAACCCCAAACATCTACTATGTCCTCCACCTAGAGACAAGCTCATCTACTGTGCTTTGAACTGCTCACACAGACACACAGACACATTCAGATGTACACATAGCCGCACACACACAGGGATAAAAGTGTGGAAACATTTACATCAAACTGTTACCACTCTCTGAACAATGGGATTAAGAGTGAGTTTTACTTTCTTCTTTTTGTCTCTCTATATTTTCTAATTTGTCTATATCTCAGTTACATGTTTTTTTGACTTTTTTTTTTGGCCATCCATGCAGCTTGCGGCATCTTAGTTCCCCAACCAGGGATTGAACCCTCTTCCTCAGCAATGAAAGCACAGAGTCCCAACCAGTGGACCGCCAGGGAATTCCCCAACATTTTTTTAAACGCAGGGCACCTAGGACTACGGTTAGTTGAAGGATCACACGATGCAGATTTCTGTTAAGTGAAGCCTGTCTCCTGTTATGAGGATTCAGCCAGGAGATACATCACGAAAGCGCCAGGCCCACAGAGAGCACTCGGGGAATAGCAGGTGTTGGTATTACCACCTGTTTCCAGCAGCATCTTTCACTCCAGCCACTGCCTGATTATTTTTTTTTTTTTTTTTTTTTTTTTTTTTTTTTTTTTTTTGCCTGATTAGTTCTTAAATCTCTCCTCCCCTTCTCTCTCCATCTTGGCCCTGTTCCAGCACAGGTCCTCATCATCTTTCACTGGGATTAACACCTCAGCCTCTCAACTGGCCTCCCTGCCTCCAGTCTCTTCCAGCACCTCCCTCTCCTCCCCCGCAGCATGCATCTTCCATGATGCTCTGAGAGTGAACAAGTCTGACTGTGTCACCACCCCCTCTCCTTCTTAAAATTTCTCCATGGCTCCCCACTGTCCTCAAGATAAAGTCCCCTGCCAACCTTTCTAGTGTCACTCTGGACCCTCCCCTGTTCTCCATACCCCAAGTCCAAAACACCTTGCTCTTCTCCCAAATTCTCCCTGTGCTTCCCTTTCTCTGTGCCTTTGCTTCAGTCGCCACCAGGCTGCTTCTACTTCAATTGCCATCAGGCTGCTTTTCCCTCTGTTCAACCCCTTCTCTCTAAGGTTTGCCCCCAAATATCACCTCCACTGAGAAGCCTTCCTTGATTGCCACAGGCACAGCTCCCTTTGCTAAGCACCCTCAGTCCCTGGTGTGTAGAATCATCTCATAAGAGGGTACCAAACTGATCCTACATCATACCAAATACATTAAAATGTATTCACATCACATACTATTGGGTTGGCCAAAAAGTTCATTCCGATTTTTCTGTATGTTAGTTACGGAAAGACCCAAATGAACTTTTTGGCCAAGCCAATAAATATAATCATTTAGCTTTAAACAAGTTTTAAAGGACTTTTGTGATTCTTCATCTGAAATTTTGATTAATTTCTATTTTGCCATTTTCTTCACATATTTTGAAGCTAGTGATTTTTTCTTTAGTTCTCAAACTTTTTGGGGGTCAATAAAAAGCCTTCCCTGCCAAAAGTTAAGAAGATACCCCCTGGTATTGTCACCCCCCCAAGGCTGACCACTACTGGGTACAATGAATTAGGTGTTTATCTACCATCTCCTCCTCAGGACCATGAACCTCAAGATCAAGGGGCAGTGCCTGATTCCCCTCTGTATCCCTGGTGGCCAGCAGACCGGCAGCACGGAGCAGGCACTCAGGCACTGTCCACAGAATGAGTAAATTCGTGAATTCCCCTAAAAATCTATCTTTCGTCTCTATGAATCTAAGACAATGCAACTTGTATTTATTTCTGTATCTGTCAACTGTGTCTCTATAAAATGTTTCTGTAATTTATATCCGTTATCTCCAAAGACCTCTGTTCACGTCACACTGTGTGAGTGCCCAGCGTGCAAGCACTTGAGAACATGCATGTTTTACCTTTGCTGAGTCTCAGGACAACACCTTGAAATAGATCCTATTATCCCTATTTGACAGATAAAGAAACTGAGCCTCAGAGCAGGGAACTAGCTTGCAAGTAGGAGGTCACAGAGTGAGGACATAAACTCAGGACTGCCTGACTCCCTGTCCTCGACCTCCGTCACCACCCTGCCCTCCGTCGCCACCCCGCCCTCACCGGCCTCAGGGCCCAGCCATCACTCCTCACTTACTCCACGTCCATTGCTCTGCTTCCAGGCAAGACACGGACCTTGCCTCCATCTGTACACTTCATCTTGCCAGCAGCGGGGTTGTCTCAACCATCACCCCATTCAATCCCATAAACGTTTCCCTAGTACCACGTCCCAAGCGCTAGGCTGAGAACTAGAGCTAACATAACGAGTGCCAAGGTCACCAGGCTGTGAGCTCCTCAAGGGCAGGGACTGAGCCCAGAGCAGTGAGACCGTGGGACCTCATCAGCCTGCCCTTCACTTTGAGGATGTCGGGGAATGTCACCTTCCAACACGGGGCCCACCTCCCAGGCTGGGCAGGGAACTCCTGGGCTGCCCCCGCCTCTCACCCAAGTTGAGTCTGTCCCTCTGGGAGGGGCCTCAGTCCAGCAGTCTCTGGACCTAGACCCCTAAACAGGGTTTGTAGAAGAGCACGGGGACAGGCCTGGCCAACTGCTGTCCTCCTCCCAGGGCCTCTAGGCCAGCGGGGTCCCAAAGTGGTCCTCCTGCTAACCCCCCAGATAACAAGCACTTTACAGTTTGCCAAAGGCTCCCTCTCCTTTCTTTCAGTTGACCCTCTCTCCATCCCAGCTGGGGGTATGGAATTTTCCAGGCCCACTTGGCTGCTCGAGGCAGAGTTTGGACCAGGACCCAGGAGTCTAGACTCCAGCCAAGTGCAGAGGGGCTTGCAAGCTCTTCTCATCTCTCAATACCTCAGAAAAGCCCCTCTTTTTTCTGGACCTCCGTTCCCCATCTCTACCATAAGGGGATCCGACTGGACAACCTCTAAATCCCTTCAGCTTCAACATGCCCAGAGTCTACCACGGTGAGGAGGCTGGCCCTGTTACAGCGGAGAAAATGGAGGCCTAGAGCTTTCCAGAGCTCCCAGAATGGCTGCACACTCTTTCCCTGCACCAGGCTATCGGGGGAGAGGCACCAAGTTCTAGAAGGACCAGCAGGATGAGTCACCAGGTGTGGAAATGATGCTGGCACCAGGAGGTTTGGGGGCTGGGAATCTCACCCCCACGAAAACCACAGCCCAGGAGCAGCGACCATGGGATTCCTACGATTCGCCCAAGAGGACACAGCCTGCCTGGAGTGGATTCAGGCAAATGGTGCGCAGGTGTGCCTTTCAGTCCAAGGGCAGTGGACGCTGCCCAGACCTCCAATAATAACGATAATCACAATACAAATCGCAGCAGTGCTCAGCAGCTGTACACCTGTTACCTCCTCTTACCTCACAACAAAGCTGCCAGTTGAGTGTTACATGACCTCATTTACAGAAGAGAACCCCCCACCCCCCGCGGGCTCAAGAAACTAACGAGCTCCACTCCTGTCACACAGGCAGGAAGCAGGAGCCCTGCTCCCATCGCCCTAAAGCCCCCAACCTCTGCCCAGTGGCCTGGGACGCCCTCAGTGGGGTGGAGTCAGGGCACTGGGCTGAGAGACAAATGACCCGGGGGCAGGCAGTGTCTTCCTGGGCCTCAGCCTGCAGGTCTGCAAAAACAGGAGTTTGACCTGGAGCTTCTCCAAGGCCCTTCCTTAGGCCGTGACATTCAAGATGCCTCGGAGGCCTGCAGGACCTCACCCACGGGCTACAGCTGAGGCTGACACAGAGAGGGGAGGCTGAGGCCTCGTGGTGGTTGCAGTGTCCCAGTGCCTACCACAAGCACACAGCTGAAGGTGCCTGCTGTCACCAGACAGGAATGTGTCTGAGCTGGACCTGGAGCCAGGACAGTGGACCCTGGGACAGAGGGTACACACCAGGAGCCCAGGCTGGCAGTCCATGTTTCCAGAGGGAACACCAGGGACCCTTAGGCAAACACGGACTCAGACGGGGGTCGCCCAGGAGAGCAAACCCGATGGCCCGCCCTGAGAGGCCCATAGCCCAGGCAGAGTTCCAGGCCTCAGGGAAGACAGTCACGTGGGGATGGAGGGCGCAGCCATTCTGGGAAAGAGGGAAGACAGAAGGAGGAGACCCTTGGTGAGGGAATGACGGGAGGGGGTCTCCATCCCGAGTGGGGCAGGGGCACATGTGTGACGAAAAGCCAGACTCCCATCTTAGGGCCATGGACCCACCCGCCAGGGCGGGCTCCTGTTCCCAGCGGACCCTGATGCCCTTCCTCTGACATCTCTGCCTCAGGCCCCTCCCCCCACCCCCACCCCAACTCTTTTACTCTCTCTCTCTCTCTTGCATTCCTCTGGGAGCCGATCAGGGCTTGAATGACACCCCAGATGACTCTTTGCTATTAATTCCCACACAGAGAATGGGCCCCTTGTTCTCCTCTCCCGGAGGAATAGCCGTGGCCAAAGCCATCCCAAGAGTTCCTGACTTAACCCTTCTCCTGGCCGCTCCTCTGCATGTCCCCACACCCGGGGCCATGGGGCCAGCAGGGGATGAGGTGCAGAGAGGGCATCTAGGAGAAACAGGGGCCCCTCCAGCCCAAGCTCCTGGAATGAAGTCCCCACGATGGGAGAGCAGGGCCACCCTAACCTTCCCGGGGTAGCCTGACCCCAGCCCCTCACCTGAGGCTCTTGCCAGACCCTGGTGGCCAGAAGGCCTCTCCCCCAAAGTGTGGGAGGCCCAGGATCTACAGCCTCCCCCCGGGCCAGCTTGATGTCTCTGGCCCCCTGAGACGCTCCTTCAAGGGGCGGCTGGGAGGCTTGGACACTCGGCCCTGCCCTGGCCCCGCCCTGTCCCCGAGGGGGTTAACAGGACCAGAGGCCCGACACCACCTGTCCGGGCAGGTCACTGAGGAGAGACAAGAGGTGCCCGTGGCCTCTTTTGATCCTCTGAGCCTGGAGGACAGGGAGGAACTGGCCTGGTGAGTCAAAACCCACCATCTCTTCACTCCCTGTCCTCACCCCCACCCCCACCAGTTTAGACAATGAGACTGGGCAGAGCTTCACGGGCCATCGAGGCCAGCCCCTCACTGCTCAGATGGGGAAACTGAAGCCCAGAAGGGCGAGAGCACGGCCCCCGTCCCTCCACAAGTCTGTAGCACAGCCCTGTCCCCAGGTCCCTGGCTTCTGGACCGAGACACTGTCTCCTTCCCCATACCCCCTCCGTTTCCATGTTCCACCCTCCCCTGCTGCTGTCCAAGTCCTGCAGGCCTGCTGTGCGACCTTGAGCAAATCATCTTGGCTCTCTGGGCACGGGAAAACTCGCGCACAAAGGGAACCCAAAGACCTGCTCTGCCACCAATATCTGCAACCTTTGCCTCTTGCCCCAGAATAAGGTACAGATCCTTGGGTCTGACTCAACGAGGACCGTCCCAGGGAGGCTTGAACTCATCCTCTGGCCTCATCTCCTGCCTGTCCCCAACCCAGACTCAGTGCTGTGGGAGCACGGGGCAGGGGGTAGGGGTGGGGCGGAGGGAAGGCCTCAGAGGCAGCGGCGGTGATGCTGGAAATAGAAAGAGGGAGACGAGGTGCCGGCACAGGCCCGAGGGAGCAACAGGGGGACCAGGGCATGGCAGTGGACCGGGCAAGGTGGCCTGGGGTGAAACAAGCTGGAGAGGTGGGCTGGAGCCAGGTGGGGAGGACCCTGAAGGTCGGGGCAGGAAGCCCAGCACCCTCGGCCCCGAGAGCTGCTCTGCCGCGTTCGTTCCACAAATCTCGGTCTCTCTAAGTCGTCTCTCCCCACCTTTCTCATTTTCCCAGGGCCCTCCACTCCCTGGCAGCCTCCCCAGGCTTCCCGGTAGACAGCGCGATAGGGCAGGTGAGGGACGGTAGGGGGGTGAGCCAGAGATATAGAGAGAAACAGAGAGGTAGAGACAGACAGAAAGATGAGATTCTGAGAGCAGACCGAGGCTGGATAGAGAGCATGAGGACAGAGACAACTCCAGCCAGGGGCAGAGAGGGCCGGAAAGGGAAGGATGCCAAGACAGAACCACCAACAGCAGGTTCAAAATGACGGAGCTTCCCAGAGGGGGCGGGCTGCGGACATAAAGAAGAAAAGTGGAAGTGATGGCGGGAGAGAAGGAAGTCAAAGCAGAGAGAAAAACCAGGCCGTGGACGAGAGGCGGTGACAGAAGAGGAAAAGGGAGAAAGCGAAGGTCAGGAGGAAGAGGAGGGGCGGACGCAGTGGGGGCAGCCCTGGCTGCGCTGCTCAGGCCCCTCCCAGGCTCCTCTGCGTTTCCAGCAGGTCCACACAGCCCCCACGGGCCCCTGCAGCCTGCACACCTACCGTGCTCCAGCACCACGCAGGAGGACTCGGCCATTCGCTTTGGAGGGCCTGAGCTGAGCCTCTCAGGACACAGCAGGCAGGAGGGTACCACGGAAGTCCAGAGGCGCGGCCTGCCCGAGAGGCTGGAGATTTGAGGCTGAGGATGGGGGCCTTAGAGACCATCTCTTCCAGCAGTTCCCCCACCAGCTGCAGCATAATCACAGCGGAACTTTCAAAAGGAAATCCCACCCCAATCTACGACTTGGAAGAAGACCTAGGAATCAGTATTTACAGCCTCTCCAGTGAGCTTGCAGCGACGCCAGGTTTGGACCACACCGACAGATGAGGAGGATGCTGGTGGCCAGAGAGGGGCTGTGCCCCACCCCAAGGTCACAGCACAGCTCCCTGCAGAGCCGGGCCTCACAGCGGGGCCTCCCCGGTCCCAGCCTGGGGTCACAGGGTGGTCCGCACAGTGCCAGGCACACAGGAAGGGCTGAAGCGGGCAGTGCCCTCTCCCTTTCCCTCTGTCCCTCTAGCCTCAAGGCTCTGGATCCAACTCTCCAGGGGTAGCCAGGGCAGTCGCCATCCTCAGACCCAGAAATCAAATAGGCGAGAGGAAGGCATTGGGCCAGAATGGGATTTCTATCCCCCATTTCCCTGCCCCCGTCCCCCTAGTGCCAAGGCCTGGGGCTGCCAGCTCTAGCCAGAGATGGGGGTGGAGGGTGGGGCAGGAGGGAGGGGGAGAAGACCCGCGTGCTTCCTGCCCCCCAGCCCCCCCCTACACACACCCTCTGCTCTTTCCCTCAGCCTCCTTGGGCTCAGGGCTGGGTCCCCCGGAGCGATGGTGTCTGAAGCTGACAGACTTGCCCTGTCCTTCCTGCCTGCTGGGGGAAGGGGTGGAGCAGGCTGGGAAACTGGCTCAGATGCCCCATCCCCTCCTCCCCTTCCCTACGTCCTCGGGGGCTTTAGATGTCCCACGAAACCCAGCCTGGCCCTCCAGGCGCCCCGCGTTCCAGAAGGAGGAAGAACACTGGCCTGGGAATCAAGACACTTGCCTCCATCACATGAGAGACCCTGGGCAAGTCTCCTCCTCTGACCCGCAGCCTCTCGCCTCTCATCACCTCTCCAGTCCTCCCCCCACCCAGCCTCCCCATGAGGCTATGTCTGTTCACTCATTCATTCATTCATTTACTGGGCACCTCTGCTGTGCCAGGCGCTCAACTGATCACCAGGGGTTCATGAAGCTGACATCCTTGTGGGAAGAGAGACAATGAATAAATCATCTCGGGAATTCCCTGGAGGTCCAGTGGTTAGGACTGTGTGCTCTCACTGCCGAGGGTCCAGGCTTGATCCCTGGCCAGGGAACTAAAATCCCATAAGCCATGGCACAGACCAAAAAAAAAAAAAAGAAGAAGAAGAAGAACTAAGCTCACAATAAATATATGATCATAAGTTGCAGTGAGTGCCGCGCTCTCGCCCTTCTGGGCCTCAGTTTCCCCATCTGAGCAGTGAGGGGCTGGCCTCGATGGCCCGTGAAGCTCTGCCCAGTCTTATTGTCTAAACTGGTGGGGGTGGGGGTGAGGACACAGAGTGAAGAGATGATGGGTTTTGACTCACCAGGGGGCTGTCAGAAAGGATAACTGACGCTGGAGGACTGGGGAGGTGGCTCTGCAGACCTTTAGGCTGAGCCCAAAGGAGAAGCCAACGAGGTGATGGTGGAAGCGCATTCAGCGGAGGGAGAGCATCCATGGGGGCTCAGAGGCCTGAGTTTAGGGGGGTGGAGGGTGGCCACTCTGGCTGGAGTCTGCGGTTGAGAGTGGGGCCAGGTCATGCCAGACCAGGCTAAAGATTTGGGATTTTGACCCTAGGAGCCATGAGAAGGAAACATTTATTCGATCCATCTGCAATCTGAGGTGTTATTCCCCTACACGCATGTGTGTCTGTGGCATCTAGGTGCATTAGAACAAATGGGTGAATAGCTGACCGTGGAGAGCGAACTGAGGGTCCTGCCCGCAAACGGCTAACAGGATGCCGGGACGCAGGCCAGTGGACAGGCTCTCTGGGGAGAGGAGACGTGGGGCGGGGCTGTCAGTGGGTTCTCTCCCTATGAGATTCAACTAGCACTCACTGAGCACCTGTTACATGTTCACATGCCCAGACCTTAGCAGCTGCCTCAGGGAGACAAAACCAGATACGAGCGCTTTCCTATAGAACCCCGAAACCCCTGACAGTAAATCTGAAAGCACCCCCAGATATCTCAGAGGCCAACTCCTGCATTGTACAGATGAAGGAATGAGAGGACCCAGAGAGGGTGGATGACTTGCCCAACGTCACACAGCAAGAGCGGAGACCTTGGCAGAGTCGGAAGCAGCTCCTCCCGCTGCACCTGCCAAAGCTGAGGTACGGAGACTTCCGCTCAGGGTTGTAGCCCCAAACAGGAGATCTTCAAACTCTGACTTCTCAACCTGCCACTTGGATACAAAATCCCCGTGCCCGGCAGCCTCAAGGATATATTACACTTTCTGCTTGAATCAGAGCACCCCCAGGGCTGTGCCGAGTCCTGTGCTCTTATTGCAGTAAGTACAACTCTCGCCCCTAGAAAAGGAAGAGATTTTCCTGGGTGCATTATATCCACGGCATTATTTTACCTGACACGACCTGGAAAATGCTGGGCATCAGGCAGCAGCTGAGATGCGTAGAGAAGGCAATGACCAGAAGGCCTGCCTTTTGTCCCAGGCACTGTGCTAAAGCACCCGCCCTTCCTCGTTTCTTTCACCTTTGCATTCCCTGAGGCAGGCAGTGTTAGCCTCATTTTACAGATGAGCAAATTGAGGCGGGACTGGCGCGATTACAGGACTGGCGCGAGCCCACTGCTGGTTAGTGGGGCAAGGACTGGATTTGAACCCTGGTCTCTCTGGCTCTGGGTCTCAGGCTTATCATCACTCAGCTCCCTTCTTCATTATAAAGTGACATCGACAAAGGATAAAGTCATCTCACTGTGGGGAGGCTGTCCTCCAAGCTCACACAAACACGGAAATCCCACTGGATCACCCATTTTCACTTTCAGGGAACGGAGGTAACCTTGCGAGAGCAGGGACGCACTCACGGCACCAACCTCAAATGGGCGTCCTTGGTTCCATGTACACCCAGCCCAGTCCCCTGGCATCTGGCATCCACAGCCTGGTCCTGGGCAATGCCCTGGAGGACAGGGAGGACAGAAAGGACAGGGAATCCAGAATGGGAAGACTCGGGTTTTTCCAGTCACCTCCTAAGCTGGCAAAGCTGGATAAGCCCCTCCCCACAAGCTACCCAGTTGTTGCTCAGAACAGCAGCCCCCTCCAGGGACAACACCAGGAGTCCCATCTGATGAAGGCCACCCTCAGCCCTCCTCACCCATCCTTTCTTCCCTCCACCGTCTCCAGTCTCTTCATCCTCACTCAAGTCTGCCTAATAGGTGTGTGGGAAAGTCCGAACGAGCGAACCAACTCCCGGCTCGTCCGCAAGCTCCCTGAACACAAGCTGAGCGCTCGCCTCTCTTTATTACCTCACAGACGGCAGAGGGTGGGTCTTCAGGAAACCTGGGGCAAAAAGTCCTGGCAGAGAGGTCAGGTTCCAAGACCAAACAGTCACGTGACCTCAGCCAATCACTCCCCTCTCTGCTTTTGTTCAGTGGGATGACGAACCTGCCGATGGGAGAACATCTAATAACGGCGCTTGGACGGGACCAGAAGCAGTGACTTCTATCAAACCCAAGGTCAACCGACAGCCACCCTTTGAGGCAGATCCCCGAGCTGCCATTTACTGAGCCCCATAACGTGCCAGGCACTGTCCTAAGTGTTTACACACATGATCTGCTTTAATCCCCACCCTGACTTGGAAGGAAACTGAGATTCAGAGGCATTAAGGCATTTGCCAAGGACACACAGCTAGGGAGCGGGGCTGCCAGGATTCAAAGCCTGAGCTGCCTGACTCGAGGGCACCGCACCTCGCTGCCTGTTCATCGACCTGCAGGTCATTCGTTCATCTGCACCTTCTGTGCGCCAGGCACCGTGGAGGAAGGTGAGAAAGACAGCTCACAGACCCACAGCCCCGCAGGCACAATGTCCTGCTGGAAAGGTGACGGAGTCAGGACACAGGGGAGGCTCCGTGCCTCGACCAACGGGCAAGGCGTCCTGTGGGCAGGGCTTGGCCTGCGGGGTTCGGGCCACACAGGGTGGTGGGGAGAGGAGACGTGGCTGCAGTTTCGGTCAAGGGCGGGGGTAAAGGGGGCGTGGGGGTGGTGGAGCTCTGTGCTGGCACTGAGGGGAGTGAGGAATTGAGGACCATGCCCAACGGGACACCCAGGCTCCTCACGGGAGCACCCCACCTTCTTCTTGACTCTTAGGAGAAAGGAAGGAGGAGAGAAAAGGACCAGAGTCAGAGGAAAGGCGTTAGGAGAAGGATAAGGAGGAAGAGGAGCTGGGGTATTTTAAACAAAGATCCATTTCTTGGGGCTTCGCTGGTGGCACAGTGGTTAAGGATCCGCCTGCCGATGCAGGGGACACGGGTTCGAGCCCTGGTCTGGGAAGATCCCTCATGCCGTGGAGCAACTGAGTCCGTGGGCCACAAGAGAAGCCACCACGATGAGAAGCCCGCGCACCGCCACGAAGAGTAGCCCCCGCTCGCCACAACTAGAGAAAACCCGCACACAGCAACGAAGACCCGACGCAGCCAAAAATAAATAAACTAAACAAACAAACAAAGATCCATTTCTTATCCGCAGCACTTAGAACTTTTAACACCCTCAAAGGCCTTCATCTTTAAAAAGAAAAAGTGGAAAGCAGTATTTCCCAAACTTACTAGACCACAAAACCGTCTCTTCAAGAGATGCTGATCAATGTCTAAGGAACACCGAGGCCCCTGAGGCAGCACCTTGGAAACACTGGGTCAGGCGTTGGCCTCTTGTTTTGAAATAAAATTCACAGGCTATTGAATCTGGAAATGCCCTCGGAGATAACCTAGCCTGCCTCTCATTTTATAGATTGGGAAACTGAGGCCTAGAGAGGGAAGAAGGCGACGGAGGCAACACAGGACCCCCCACAGCCCGGCTGGGACTTGACCTCCCTCACCCCCGTTTGGCCACGGAGGACCTCGGCTGTGCCAGGGTTCTGGGTTTCCACGCAGGTCTCTCTCATCAAAGTCTGAGCTCCTCAAAGCGAGGTCTGGCCTCCAGCACCTCCCTACCCCAGCTCCTGGCTCAGTGCCCTGCACAGAGGGTACATTCACAAAAGTTCACTGCAGCGTGAGAGGTCTGGGAAGACACCAGGAAGGGCTTTCCGGCAGCTGGGTTCAGATGACAGGAGCGGGCAGTCTCCGCTCAGGGCTTCTAAGAAGAGGGCAGAGGCCAACTGCCCTGAGGCAGCGCTGGGCACTGGCCCTGGCTTCCTTGTTCCCGGAGTGGGTGCGGTTGGGAGGGAAGGAAGACGCAGGCCCCAGGAGCTGCCTTCCTGGCGCAGGTCCTCAACCCTCAGCTTGGACCAGAAACAGGGACGGGAGAGAGCGCTTGTCGGGACAGGCCTGGAATGCTGTCCTCCCCGCTTCTCCCCCCGCCCCCCCCACCGCTGCCACCAGCACTCAGGCCCTCCACCTCCAGGAAGCCACTCCTGCCCACCCCAGCCTTCCTGATCTTTCTCCCCTTGGAACTCTGATGGCAACTCCACTCAGGGAAGACTCCCTGAGGTTGTGCTGGGGCCTCGAGAGGCCAAGACCAAGAGGAAGGCGTGGCCCTGCCCTCGGGAGAGCTCCCAGGAGGAAGGGGAGACGGGTCTGGATGCCCGGCTGGCTGCGCAGTGAGGAGGTGAGGCAGCTATGAAGCCATCATCCTCTCCTCCACGGGAAAGTAATACAGGAAAAGAATTCCAACCAGGGCGTGTCCAGGAGTGCGTCCCTGAAGAGAGGGCCTCTGAGCTGGGCTGCAAGCAGTGACGACGGGGAGGGGAAACGCAGAGCAAGTGCAGAGGCCTGGGGGGCGGTGGGGGGCCGTGCCTGGGGTCCAGAGGCAGTAGTAGAGCAGCATATGATCAGAGGCTGGGCTACGAGGGAAACTGCGGGCACCAGGCCGCGCCCTCCCATCATTAGCTGGGTGAGCCCGGGCTCATCACTGAACGTCTCTGTGCCTCAGTTTCCTTCCTAGAAGGAGAATAATGACAGCACCTACTGAGAGAGTTGTTGAGACTCCAGGGACAGAGGGGCCCGGAGCTGGGCCGGCCCACAGGGGGGCTGTGGAAGTGCGGGCCTTCGCTGTTGAGGGGCACAGCAGGAGAGGCCTACCCGTGAGGAGGTTATCACACACCGCCCTGGTCTGATGCTGGGATTCAACAGGCACATTACAAACTCCTGAGGCTAACCCATGGCGGCTGCTCTGTGAACACCTGTACACTTGAACTGACGCCAGCATTCCCCACCTCTCAGTCCCCAAACTACTTTTTCTAACTAACTGTGGAGCACTTACTCCACACCAAATGTGTATGTGTGTGTGTTCTTTTCTTTTTTTTTTAATTTCGCCTCCCTGCATGGGGTGGGATCTTAGTTCCCCAAACAGGGATCAAAGCCAGGCCCCAGCAGTGAAAGGGCCGAGTCCTAACCACTGGACCACCAGGGAATTCCCTGTGTATTCTTATTTAATTCTCCCATCCACTTGGGATACGGTGATATATAAAATCATCAACATTTTATACATGCAAAAACCAAGTCCTGAGAGGTTAACAGCATAATCCACCCAAGGCCATATGGATACTAGTGGCAGGATTTCCTGACTCCAAGACCAATGCTCCTTCCACTGCACCCGAACCCAGAAGAACACACCTGTCCAGAGGTGGGGGAGCTCCCACCACCCCCTGACCGTACAGTCACCCAGACTAAGCTTTTGTCTCAGTCAGTATTGTACCCTTGACCCTGACCTGTGCCCCTCAGCCCTCCCCCTTTCCAATGCACAGCCCCTCCCATGCCACACCCCACAATTCCCTGCACACCCCAGGGTCACTGCAGTTCTGGTCTCCAGCTCCGGGGTCCGGAGCCCAGCACTCTCCCCTCTCCCTGGAGATTTTGGGTCCTGCAGAGGGTCACCGCCGCCTCGGGGTTCCAGAGACCCCAGTGAGGGAAAGCAAGGCCTCCCAGAGAGCTTCAAAAAGGAAACATGTCTGGACCCCATGCCCAGAAATTCAGAATTAGCCAGTCTGCAGGGGATCCAGGCTTCAATGTTTCTTTAAGACTCCACAGTGACCCTAACGTGGAGCGAGACTTAGAAGCGGTACTCAAGGCGATTGCTGGGAGCGGGTCAGAAACGGGGAGCTGGGCCCAGGCCTGAGGAACGAGTGAGAGGACAGCCTGGCCCACGCAGGTCTCACCCCCACAGTGCCTAGAGGTGGGAAAGTGCCTTCCCTGCTCAGCCCTGGCTCGGCTGAACAGGAGATTTCGCCATCTCACCTCGGGGTGTTCTGAGAGGCAGGCCAGGCAAGATGGTCATCACCCCAGGGGACAGATGAGCCACTGGGAACCCGGACGGGGAGCCAAGGGTGGGCCTTCCACAAAGCAGGACCAGTGCCCCAAGAGGGGGACTCGGGGAGCTAAGGGGTTAAGGGTCACAGCGAACCGAAGCAGCTCCGCCAGGCAGGGGCATCAGCAGGCTTTGGGCTTTACGTTTGACTGACAGAATTTCATTTGCTCTCCTCCTCTCAGGGGCCCATCTGAGGAGTAAATCTGGGACCAGCTTCACAGAGCCCAGGTTGGATCGCAGGAAAGCCCTGCTGCTCCTGAAAGGCCTCTGCCCAGGGAAGGAAGCCTGAACCTCGCCATCATACTCTCACGTTGGGCCCTCCCTGCTGGGGAGAGAGCACAGGCCAGACGGTGCACCAGGCATCACACCTCACCCGGAATGGGCAGGTGGGATTCGGGGTGTGGCAAGGGGGTCACCAGCATCCTTGGGGAAGGGTCAGGAATGAGGGGGAAGAGGAGCCCTCCCACCCCGAGCAGGGAAGGGAGCAGAAGCGGGCGCCGGCCAGAAGCTTGTTCTGTTAAGGGCAGAGGCACCCGGTGTCCTCATCTAGGAGCCCTCCCCCTCTCCAAACTCCCTGCTCTCCAGGGATGCATATGGATCCTTCACCCTCCCCTGCTGGAGAAAGCTGGGCCCCAGGGGCCTGCAACAGATGGAGGGGATCAGAGTTGCCCGCATGGTGGGCAGTGTGTTCACAGCACGGGGTACCCCACCCACGCACAGCCTGCCCCCCTGCAGGCCCACCTGCCTCATCCAGCACCTCTCAGCAGAGAGCCCACATAGCACTGTGGAAACAGGAAGAGAGGGACAGAGAGAGAGAGAGACAGAGGGAAGGGAAGAGAGGGGCCCCTTCTGTCCAGTGTGGCTTTTCTGCAGACCCAGAGCACCCACTGCCACCCCCACCCCCATCCTGGCACAGCTGGGCCAAGGAGGGTAGGGGAGGAGGCGGGGAGTCGAAAGGGGAGCTGTGGGACCCCACACCTGGCTTCCTACCCTCCACAGCCACCCCTCCCTGCCCCAGGGGGTCTCAGGCCAAGTCACAGACGCCACAGGCACCACACCTCCTCGAGAGGAGGAACCGAGGGGTGGAAGGATGAGCGGGGACCCACCGGGATCGAGAGATGCCACGCAGGCGGGCAGCGGGCGGGCAGCAGCGAGTGTCGGAGACTGCTGAGGGTAGCCAGACACGACCGGCTGGAGGCTCGTCCCTCTGTCCCTCTGTCCATCCAGGGCGGCTCCTCTCTGGGCGGTTCTGAGGCCAGGCGGGCGCTGTTAAAAAGCTTTTTATGTGTGTGTGTGTTAATCACATGATTGCCGTTCACCTGTATTTCTCGCCGGGGGTGGCGTCGAGGAAAACTGGGGGGAGATTGTCCAAGGCCGGCGAGCGACAGAAAGAGAAAACCCTTATCAAACTCCTAATTCACTGGGCTCGGAGGGCCCAGACACACTGGCCCGATTGTCTGGCTGGTTGTGTGTGTGCGAGCGTGTGTGTGTGTGTGTGTGTTCCAGTGTCCGCTCCTCCCACCCCCAACATGCCTTCGCCTCGTGTGACTACCTCATTGTGTCCCACTACCCACCCCTCCACCCCCTTGGCCTTTCCCAAGCATGAGGCCTTGCCTAGGCCCCCTTCCCAGCCCCACTCCAGACAGGACTCCCTTGGGGTGGGCCTGGGGCCTCGCCCAGCTGCTGAGGAGCTCAGAGCCATCCATGGTCGCCAGTGCGGCCCAGGCTCCATCTGTCCTCCACACACACCCTCACCTCTGCCTCAACATCCACCTTTTGAGAAGAGAGAGGGGCTGCGATCTGTGGAGGAGAGGCCTGGGGAAGCCTTAGATGATGAGCAGGACAGAAAAATGGAGGGGTCACCCTGCTGGGGAGGGGGCTGAGGGGAGCAGTGAGCAGAGAGGAGGAAGAGAGAGGCAGGGCAACTCCCCACTCTTTCTCGGGGGGGGGGCGGAAATCATGATAACCAGGATTGAGACTCACCCTACCAGGGTGGAGGGAGTTGGGTGCCAGGAAGTGGGGCCCCAGAAGCCTTTCAGACCTACTTGGAGAGGGACCCCAGCCCAGCTCACGCCCAGCCTCCTGCATGTAAGTCCTGTCCCTCTACCTTGAGCCAGCCCAGCCCTTGCGGTGCTGGGTGTCCGGTGAGAGGGGACCAGGGGTCAAGCTGGGGCATCGGCACTGGGCAGGGGTGCGCAGCTTCTCCCCGCCTCACCAGGTATGGACCTGCAATCTTCCTCTCTTTCTGTTTAAGGTGAGAAAGAGAGGGCAGCCCGGGTGCGGGCAGGAGGTGGGGTGAGACAGGCTGGCACTCAACGAGAGGTCTTAAGTGAAGCGACACAGGCCAGCGCCCCACATGTGACAGAGGCTTTACCTGCCTTCTCCTCATTCCTCCCCAATCCTCTGCCAACTGCCCATCCCTCCACCTGAGGCAGAGGTGGGGGGTCCCAGTGGAGCCCAATTTTCCTTCAAGCTACAGGTTGTGACCCTGCCCACCTGCATCCATTGGCTTTCCTGGCCTGACCACCCCACTCCTACACCTCCCAGGATGGGCCTGGGGCAGCAGCGCAGGGAGCGGGCATGGGTGGGGGGGGCCTGGCGGAGGAGCCCTGAGTGTTGGGGA
>NW_020174935.1:1292920-1306480 GCF_003031525.2 Neophocaena asiaeorientalis asiaeorientalis | reverse complement strand
GCCCTCGGCAGCAGCTCAGCGCTCAGTCAGTCTCAGGCTGTCCGGCCAGGGTGGTTGGTGGTGAGGATTCAGGCTCCGTCCTGACAAGGCCGTGGCCTGAAGCTCAGGGCCCCCAGCCCCTCCCTCCCAGCCCACCAGCGTCCCCCACCCAGCCCCGAGCTGGACCGCACACCTTGGGACACGGTTTTCCACTTCCTAAGGACGAGCCCCAGACTGGAGGAGAGGTCCGAGGTGAGTGCGCAGCCCGCTCCTCCCTTCCGGGGCCCAGGCCTGGGACCCTGCGGTGGGGCGTGGGGTGACGAGAGGCTGACACCCGCATCTGCCCCCCACCCAGCTCCTCCAGGCACCGTCGGGGCAGGCGGAAGGGAAGAAGGAAAGGTGAGAGAAAAGGTGGGAAATTCCAGGAGCCAGGATTAGAGCAGAATAAAGAGTCCGTTTTTCTTCCTTTCCATCAACAAACCTCCACCCAAGAGGAGGTTTTAAAAAAAAAAAACCCAAACCCACCCACACCAAGAGACGGTTGGGACCAGGTGGCGGGAAGACACGGAGGCGGGAGCTAGGAGGCCGAGCCAGGGTCTAGCATGTGCGCGGGGCCCAGGGTCTGTGGTGGGTTTAGGGGGAGCCGGGCAGACGCCACCTCGGGGCCGTGCCTGCATCGCGTCCCGCGCCGCGACGCCGTCGGGGCTGCGCGCACTCCTCCCATCGCACCCGCCTTCCCGTCCAGGTGGGCGTTGGACTCTTTGCGAGGACCCCGGCGGCGGGCCCCGGGGAGGCGGCCGAGGCGGCGGCGGCCGGGGGCGACATGGCGGAGGAGCAGGACCTGTCCGAGGTGGAGCTGAGCCCCGTGGGCTCCGAGGAGCCGCGCTGCCTGTCCCCGGGGAGCGCGCCCTCTCTGGGGCCCGACGGCGGCGGTGGAGGCGGCGGATCGGGCCTGCGAGCCAGCCCGGGGCCCGGCGAGCTGGGCAAGGTCAAGAAGGAGCAGCAGGACGGCGAGGCGGACGATGACAAGTTCCCCGTGTGCATCCGCGAGGCCGTCAGCCAGGTGCTCAGCGGCTACGACTGGACGCTGGTGCCCATGCCCGTGCGCGTCAACGGCGCCAGCAAGAGCAAACCGCACGTCAAGCGGCCCATGAACGCCTTCATGGTGTGGGCGCAGGCAGCGCGCAGGAAGCTGGCGGACCAGTACCCGCACCTGCACAACGCCGAGCTCAGCAAGACGCTGGGCAAGCTCTGGAGGTGAGCGACCCCGACCCGCCTCCGGGGAGCTCCCGCGGGCCCCCTACCTGCGGGTGGATTCGGGCTAGACGGGCACTGCCTGAGCCTTTCTCCTGGGGCAGCCACCGCCTTGATGGGGGGACTGGAAGGCCAGCTGGGTGCATCGGACCCGCCCTTCCCCCAGTACCCCTTTGTGGTTGCGCTCGCTCGGATCTCCAGCGGCCTAGGCCCGGCTCCCCAGCCGGGGCAGCGGGCTGGAAGGCGCCCCCTCGCGGTTGGAATTCTGTCGGTGGCAGGCGCTCGGGCCTGGGTTTCTTGGGGCGAGAGTGAAGGCGGAAGGGAGGGAAGGCTGGTGGAGGGCTCCACACCACAGGGCTCCACTAACCCCTTCCACAGGCAAGCCACTCAAGGGTGCCATTGCCGCCGGTCAGGGGGATTCGGGGGAAACGCTTGGGAAGGAACTGAAGGCCGGGCTGGAGAGGCAGGGAAACTGAGGCAGCCAGGTGGAGGGCTGGGGGAGTGAGATGGGGTGGGGTGGGGGGGGGCAGACAAGGAATTCAGATCCGGGTCTTTGAAAGGGTGAGGGATGGAGAACTGCTGAGGACAACTCGGCCACTGCAGGATCTTGTCCTGCCTCAGCTGCCTTCTCTGTGCCCTTCTGGCCACCCTTCCTTCAGGCCGGGGGCTTTTCCCACCCGGCCCCAGAGCTGCCAGGCCCGTCTCTTCCCCTCCCTCCCTCTCCCAGTCCAGGCGCCATCTTCTTTTCCAGGGCCCCACCCAGCAGTAACCTCCTACCCCTCCAGCCCTAGACCTGAGAGCCCTGGCCAGGAGGAAACGTTGGTCCCTTGCCTACCCAGGGTCCCTCAGAGTCCCAGGTTCTCTGGAAGCAGCCCAAACCTCTGGGAAAAACAGCCCTCGAGGAGGAAGGCGGCCTCACCTCAGGTCTGGGGCTTAGGCTGGCCCCTTGGGAATATGTTGTTGACCGGGGCAACCCCGCCCCCCAAGGAGTCCTGGGCAGCTCAGATCGAGAGCAAGGGCTCCAGAAGATGTGTATCTGCAGAGGTTACCTGATTCCCCACTGGACTGCCCAAGAGATAGGCCCAGAGAGGCAAAGGGACCACCAAGGCCACGTAACAGCTTGGGGCAGAGCCAGGGCCAGAACCGAGGTCTCCTGGCTCTTCGTCCAGTGGTCTTCCCACACACCATCCTTGGTGACAGAAGTGGGTCACGCCTCCACTCTAAGACACGGTCAGGAGGTGGGGAGGGTGAGGGCAGAGAAGAGCAGGAGCGAGGAGCCTCTGAGCTACAGAAAGTTTGGGCTTTGTCAGAGGGGCCTGCCACCCTCCTGCCGCTGCCCTCCCCCTGCCGGCCCCAGCACAGTGCAGACTGGCCTAGAAGGCCAAAGGCTTAAGGTGGTGGAAGGCGCGGGAGGGCCCCCAAGAGACCTAGAGGAATTCCCATCCAGCCCCCTGGCCCCGTCCTTGGCCATGTGTCTGCTAAAGGCCTTGGTGCTCCTTCCCGTCCCGCTCTCAGTGCTCTGCTCACCCCAGCAGGCGCTGGGCTCAGTGGCCAACCTGCTGCATGGACTCAGAGGGTCTAACCCTGCCCAGGAGCAGAGGTCAAAGCTAGCTCCTCTGCCCAAGGTCCATCCACACTGTGGCAGGGCTCAGCCAGGCCAGTACCCTTGGTGCCATGGGACAGAGAACAGCAAGTGAGAGACGGACAACCAGGAGGGAGACAGGCAGACAAAACAGGCCCTGGGACCACGAGCAGACCACAGTGAGGGCATCAAAGCAAGGATGGACACCCTGCTTCTCCCCCACGCCATTGCCAAGGATTTAAAATTGGACCCTCCATCGTCCCTGTCTGTCCCCGTTCCCTTAGCCCAGGCATGGGCTACCTCAGAAGGACTTGTTCCTGGCCGCCACTCAAGCTGTGCGCACAGGGGCCCAGGGTGCCCCCCAGGGGCCAACTTGGGGTGGGGCAATCAGGAAAGCAGGCACTGCTTACTCAGGACCCAACCCCAGACAATGGCAAGGATCAAAGGCTACGCCAACAGGGGGCGGGCTACCTAGAGCCTGGGTGGGGGCCCCAGGAAACATCTGTATATGCACTGGGCTGGCCAGTCTCTCCAGGGGCTCCTCCTGGATTTCCCCCCCACCCCCGGCCCAGGCTCATGACTCCCAGGCTGTCAGGAAGGGGTATGGTTATCTGGGCAGAACTGGAAATCAGGGGCCCTACACCTGAGAAGAGAAAGACATGCACACAGACTGTGTGGGGTGCTGGAAGGGGGTTGGGGTCAGACACACCAGCGTCCAGGTCCTGGCTCCTAAATGGCTGGGGGAGCGCCGACAGTCACGCTCACCTTCGGTGCCCGCCTGGGAAAGGACTGTTAGATGTTGTTCACGTGGTGCTGGGGGTATACAGGTTGGCCCGCCTGGAGAGAATAATTACAGCAGGCTGGAGCCTCTCCCGACTCCCAGGTCCCTTCCCTGACAGGAGCAGGTGAAGTGGCAGCCAGTGCCCCACCGTGGAAGCCCCCCAGATGGGGTTCCAGTTTGGGTGGGGAACCAGCCTACCCCCTCCCCATCCCTATTCCAGACCTTGGAGACCCAGAGATGAAGTGAAGTACAGATGAGTATGAGGTTTGTAGTTAGAGCTGTGGTGACTGAGGGCTGGCGCTGGAGTCAAGATTAAGTTTGGGATTGGGTTTACGTGGTGGGGCAGGGCGGGTTTGGGGTCAGGAGAGAGCCTGAAAAGAGCCGAGATTGAAGGTCTGGGTGCGGCTGGGTGGTTTGGGGGTGAGGTTAGCATTGGGCTAAAGCTGGCCATCCCCCCACCCCGCCCCCGGGCTAGATTTCTATCGAGGTCAGGGTACTGCTGGGAACTAGCATGGGAGGTGCCAATGGGATGCAGTGTTGGAATCTTCCCTCTCTTCTGGCCTGTGCCCTGGCTCCGTGCCCCCTGCCATTTTCTTGCTGATTCACATCCGGTTGCCAGCTGGACAGAGGGTACAGGGAAGGTTTGGGGTGGAAGAGGGAGTGCAGTGTCCCCAGACATCCTGGGAGCCTCTGTGCCGGGGCCACAGCTGGCTGAGGCGCCCTCACACGCAGCTTCTCCCCTCACCATACACACACCATTGGGCCTGCCCCACCTACTCCCCTAGGCTGGCTGGGGTTGCGGGGTGAGCACAGCTGGGGTGAAAAAGGCTGCATCCCACTCCCTCACCCCTGAGGCCTTGGTCTGGGGTCTCCATCCCATCACTCAGCTAGAGGGACCCTTGGAAAGTGAGAGTTGCACTAGGGCTGGGCCGGGTGGCCGAGGGGGAGGGCAGCCAGAGGAGGCTAAGCCGCAGAGGAATGCCGCTGCCCGCTAGGAGGTGCCTGGTGTGACCACCCCCTCCCATCCTGGGCAGGGAGGGCTCAGCCTTCTGCTGACGGGGTGAAGAGGGCGCCCACTGTGGCGGGGGGGTGGGCAGCTGGAGAGAGAGGCTCTTTGGGCCAAAGGACAGAGCTGCTCCCACAGAGTGCCTTATGTCTCGGAGTCTGAGTGTGTGTTCTTTCCCCTGAGCCCCTCTTTGAGGTACCCCATCCTGCCCTCCTCACCCTGAGCAGCCAAGCCCTGAACTCCCCCTGCCCCAGCCCTGGCCTGAGGCTGGAGTACCCCTGCTTGAAGTGGGCAGGGGTACTGTCTTCAGGGGCTGCCTTCCATTGGCTGGGCTTGGACTGGGGACGAGGTCTGTCTGCCCCTGTCCAGGGTCTCAGAAGAGAGTCTAGCTTCCTTTACCCTCTGTCACCCCCCTGGACAAGGAGATCTGATCTCCCCCCAGGAGGCAGTGGCTCCTACATAGTAAGGGACACTCACATCCTGCCCCCTAGGCCCCACCACACTGGGATTCACAAAAATCCAGATTCTAGAGTTGAGGGGTTCCACGCCAGGTCCTCCTGTCCACCCACCCCACAAGCAGCATTAGAATTGCACCTGTTACTCAAGGTGCCAGTCCCCCATCCCCAGGTCTGGTGCACAGCACTTCACAGCCATTATCTTGGCCAATCCCACACCTGGTGAAGTAGGTATTATCATCCCCGTTTTATAGGTGAAGAAACTAAGGCTCAGAGAAGTGACTTGCCCACGGTCACACAGCTAGTAAGTAGCAGACACTGGGCTCTTCCCCCTCACCATGCTGCTTCTGTTTGCACACCTCCAGTCCCAGGGAGCTCACCCCCTAACGAGGCAGCCAGCTCCACTTGCAGACAGCTTTGATGACGGGAAACATTTTCTCTTCCTTGAACTGAAGGAAGCTCTATGCCTCTTGTAAGCTCTATTCTAACTCCATGCTCAGGGGCTGCCAGGAGCAGCAGGCTGATTCCTCTCTCAGACTCCAGCCCCCGAGAGATTTGGGGCAGAGATCACTGCCCTCTGAGGCTGTGGTGCCTTGGGCTCACATCCTCCAGTCCATAAATCAAATGGCACAGCCCCCTGCCCGCTGGGCTCCCCGTCCCGGGGCCTCATTTCTTCCAGGGCAGACACTCATGATGTCTCCCCCCTCTGCTGCCTCCCCCAAACACCCCACCCCAGGCTGCTGAATGAGAGTGACAAGCGCCCCTTCATTGAGGAGGCCGAGCGGCTCCGGATGCAGCACAAGAAGGATCACCCAGATTACAAGTACCAGCCGCGGAGGCGGAAGAACGGGAAGGCGGCCCAGGGAGAGTCAGAGTGCCCAGGCGGGGAGGCCGAGCAGGGCAGTGCTGCTGCCATCCAGGCCCACTACAAGAGCGCCCACCTGGACCACCGGCACCCGGGCGAGGGCTCCCCGATGTCAGATGGAAACCCTGAGCACCCCTCGGGTGAGCACGGAGCTGGGAGCTTGGGTTGGGGGAGGCTGGGCGGTGGGGAGAGGCAAAGGCTGGCTGGCTTGAGACCCGAGGCTCTGGGAAGGGCTGGCCGGGCTGGGTGGTTGCCCAGCTAGGGTGCAGGGGCCCAGAGGGAGCTCGGTGAGGACTCAGGTGTCAGGCGAGGCGGCTGGGCAAGAGGGCTCTGACCAGGACTGATAGAAGGGGCACTGCTTTGGGGTGAAGAGACCAGTTAAGGAGGCCATGGAGGCCAGTGGGGGAGTTACACCAAAGAAAAGTGGGACAGGACGATTTTGAGAAATGGGAGAGCAGATGAAGGGGAGATCACTGCCTCTTTCCCGCCTCCCAGTCTGGTGGGGGAGACACGGCATGTGACATTGAGCACATGCCACGGATGAGCCAGACACAGGGTATCTATCCTGTTTCCTTCTCATGAATGATAATAACAGCTACCATTAACTGAGTACCTACCGTGTGCCAGGCACACATCCAATCACTCTAAACTGTGATGAGGCAGTCACACTGCCTGAGGTGAGACCTCAGCTCTGGCAAATTACTCTCATTTTACAGAGAGAAAACTCTACAGAAAACTGAGGGTAACTTGCCATACAGCTGAGGTCTAAGCCCAGGTGGTCTGGCTCCGGGGCCTCTGCCGGCACCACAGCTGCCTCACTTGTGTCCGTAGCATACAGAACACCGTGCTTGGGGTCAGGCACGTTGGTAAGTCTCAGTGAGCAGAGCTCTGCCTTCAGAAGACACGCTCCGAGTACCCCTTTGTGCCAGACCTGGAAGCAGACACCAGGCATACAAACGAGAAGCCACGGTCCCTGGCCTCAGGAGCCCACTCTAGAGGGATGAAAACAACTGAATTAGCACAGGGTGAAACGAATACACACAAAGCCCATGAGGGGGCATGACCTCTAGGGAGGAGGCATCGACCTGTCCACCCAGTCGGTCTCCAAAGATACCCAGCTACCCACCAGACTCTGGTCAAGGAAAGCTTCCAGAAGGAGGCCATGTCTGAGCTGCTTGGTATCACCTTTGTTTTACTAATAAGGAAACTGATGAGAAGATAGGGGGTCTGCCCAGGGTCACACAGTAAGTGACAGAGCCGGGATTCAAACTCAAAGTCTAGACACTCTGGCCAGCACAGGACTCAGCATTGCCTCTGGTCTGATGAAGGCACAGGCCTGCCCTCAAGGAGCGTCTGGTTTCCGAGACCATGAACATGTTCTCTCTCCGATGGGATCCTCAATCCAGCCATTCCGCCCTCACACTCCTTCGGAGATTCAGGGACACACCGGAAGACCTTGGACCTTGTACAGAACAACCAGTTCACTATATTACTGTGGGCCTGGGCTTCCTCTTCCCCTTCAACAGCTCAGCTACTCCTCCTCAGTGAGACCTTGCCCACGTCCCCAGGGCAGGGTGAGCAGCTTCCTGCGCTGATCCCCGAGCCCTTCACACATCCCCTCATCACAGCACTTCGGATGCTGCCCTCTAGCCGTGTGTGGGTCCCTGGATCTCCCCCAAGACTAGGAGCTTGTGCAGACAAGGACCCATTTGATTTACATTTGTATCCCCTACGCCTGGCACAGTGCCTGGCACTTAGCAGTGCCCCCTAAGTGTTTGCTGAATGAATGTGTGAATGAGCAAATCGACAGACAAAGGAACGGGGTAGAGCAGGTCACTTATCTCATTGCTCTCCTGAACAGGCAGGGAGAAAGCTGGAGGAACAATGGGACAGCGCGGTGTGTGATGGGAGCTGAGAGCATGGTCGGGGGCACTGGATCACAGGGAAGGTTTCCTTGAATAAGGGGCACTTGAGGTGGCCTTGGGAGGAAGGAGGGGGTTGGAGGTGACACATCGCTGTTCAGGGCCCAGGGCTGGAGGAGGCCCAGGCGAGCCAGCAAAAGCGATGAGGGCGGCAGAGGTCAGCAGAGGGAGCGGCCAGCAGAGGCTGTGTGCTTAAGAGAGAACAGGCGAGCCCAGACCCACAGGCCAGACCCCATCGGGCTCAACAGTTAAGGAACAATGGGAGCAGGGAGGGAAGCCAACTTCAGCTGGTGTGAGGAAGAACTTTCCAATGGGAAGGGCTTTGCAAAATGAAGCAGGCCTCTCCAGGAGGTGGGTGACGTGGGAGTCCTATTTTGGTAGGAGACAGGACTCATTCCTAAGATTGGGGAACTTCATAAATAACTGGAGATCAACCCAAGATCATTACATGCCACCTCGGGCTGCCCAAACATGTAAAACTTGCAGGGTCATGCAGTGATCAGTCCTCAGCCCCTGGAGGCATCTTGTCTGAAAGTGAACCATCAGAATCCAGCAGCCTCTGACCTCGGTTCCTGCTTCCTTTCTCTCTGTCTCCCTCCCCCGCAGGCCAGAGCCATGGCCCGCCCACCCCTCCGACCACCCCAAAGACAGAGCTGCAGTCGGGCAAGGCAGACCCCAAGCGGGATGGGCGCTCCATGGGGGAGGGCGGGAAGCCTCACATCGACTTCGGCAACGTGGACATCGGTGAGATCAGCCACGAGGTAATGTCCAACATGGAGACCTTTGATGTGGCTGAGTTGGACCAGTACCTGCCGCCCAACGGGCACCCGGGCCATGTGGGCAGCTACTCGGCAGCTGGCTACGGGCTGGGCAGCGCCCTGGCTGTGGCCAGTGGACACTCTGCCTGGATCTCCAAGCCTCCAGGTGTGGCTCTGCCCACGGTCTCGCCACCTGGTGTGGATGCCAAAGCCCAGGTGAAGACGGAGACCGCGGGGCCCCAGGGGCCCCCGCACTACACTGACCAGCCGTCCACCTCGCAGATCGCCTACACCTCCCTCAGTCTGCCCCACTATGGCTCTGCCTTCCCCTCCATCTCCCGCCCCCAGTTTGACTACTCTGACCATCAGCCCTCAGGACCCTATTATGGCCATTCAGGCCAGACCTCTGGCCTCTACTCGGCCTTCTCCTACATGGGGCCCTCACAGCGGCCCCTCTACACGGCCATCTCTGACCCCAGCCCCTCAGGGCCCCAGTCCCACAGCCCCACACACTGGGAGCAGCCAGTATATACGACGCTGTCCCGGCCTTAAAGAAGGCCCCGTCACCACCACCCTCGCCCTGCCCCTTCCCCCAGCCCTCGCGCCCTGTTCCTCGCCCATCTCAGGCCCGGTGGCGGCTGTGGAGGCAGCTGCAGAGGCTGACAGCTGAGGGAAGGCCTTCTGTCTGGCCCACTGCCTTTGATGACCCCACCCCGTCCTATCCAGACTCCAGCCCAGGCACAGCCCTGGGCTACTCGGCTGGGCAGAGGAGAAGGAGGTTGCTTGTTGCCCCAGACTGAAAAACGAGGGGCTGCACCTTCCCCCCAGGAATGACCCTCGATCCCAGGATCTGAGCAGGCCCCGCTCACCCTCCTCTGGGAGGAGGGGAAGCATCCAGGGTCAGATGGGAATTGGAGGCCTTGCCACTCCTGTGCCCATGTTTCCTCTTTCGTGGGCAATAAGGGGACTGACATAACCCGTGTCACCTGCGCCATGTGCCTAAGAGCAAGGCCAGCCAGAGACCTGCGTCAGTGCCTGCAGCAGGCTCCGTCCGCCCCTCAGGGGCTGAGGACAGTTCTGAATAGCCTCGAGGGAGAGGGGGTGGGGGGGGAGCTCAGAGGGAGGTCTCCTCAACCCTTCAGTGCCCCCTCCCCTCCTGAACACAGGAAGGGATTGGCACAGAGGCCCCCAGATCCAATTTCATGCCAGTAACCTCATTCTTTGTCTAACGGAGAGAGAGGACCCAGGTCCTGCTCCACTACAAGCTCCCAGCTCTTGAGGTACATCCCAGGAGATGAGGAGGCAGGGACCCCAGGATTCGGAGACAATTCACAGAGCCTTCCTCCCGGCTCCCCGCCAACTCCCTCTCCCCTCACCAGGCTCTGTGGCCCCTGCTCTGTCAGCCCCAACTCCTTGGGCTTTCCGGAGTTAAAGGCTGCTCAGGCCCAAACCCTCAGCTCCAGGGGGAGACCCAGGGCCCAGCACCCAGGTTGCTGGCAGCAGGCTGAAGACACTAAGCTCCTGACATGTACATTCTGCCCTGGCCTTTTGCCCTTTGCCTCCCAGTGGTATTTGAATAAAGTATGTAGCTCTGTTCTGCCCCTATTTTCCTGTTCTGCAGCCCCCCAATCCACATGTAACTCATTACTGCCCCCCTCTTATTTATCTCAGTAGCTCCCTCTCCCCCTTCCCCTCTGCTAGGTACTCTAGCCCCTATTAACTCTGCATTAAGCATTCTACATAATAAAATTAAAGGTTCCGGTTACCTGCTTGGTGGGCCTGACCTGGCCTGTCTCTTGGTCTCTTATCCCTGTACCTGTGCTTTTTCAAACACTTTCTGAAAGTAGCTAGGGGTAGAATGCAAAGAACAGACAATCCAAAGGTCTCCTCTCTCCCAGTGCAGCAGCTTAGGACAACTGGCATCACAGTGGGGTCAGTGTGTGCTCAGAACTGAGGCCTCAGATAGGAGCTCTGCCCCCAGCCCAGCTGTGCCCACACTGCAGGTGGGCCACTTGCTGACCCAGCTGGAACTCAGCGAGAGCGCCTTCCAAGCAGCCCTTTCTCGCCCAGCAGAGAGGGGGCCTTGCAAAGAATTCAAGGAACAAGTATTTGAAAGGTAGATCAGGCCTCATGTCTTGCTGTCTGCAGTCAGCAGGCCTGGTCCTTTAGGATGGGTGGATGGGCCTTCTCTCACTGTACCCTCCACTTGCCACCTCCCCCAATAACACACACAGGCGCGCGCACGCACACACACACGCACGCACACACACACGCACGCACACGCACGCACACACGCACACGCACACACACACACACACACACACACAACTTGTCCAACACCAGGATCTAGCCGAGTCCTCGTAGCAGCTGCCTGTGTCTAAGTGTAAACCAGGATGGCAGACGTGCCATCTAATCCTTCAGGGTTTCCTCCCCAAAAGCTCTTTCCTCAACGGAATTCCAACCTGCACTCTGGCGCCAGGAGCTCCTCCACCACAGGGACAGGGAAATCTCTTCCCCTCTTCCCCGTGCTCCATTGATAGACACCTCCAATGGCTGGAAGTCCTTCCTTAAACTCAGCTCATAGTAACAGTAATAGCTACCATGTACTGGGCGCTCCCTGGCCAAGTGCTTTATATCCTTCAGGCCTATGAGGGAGTGGGTCCAATCGTTATCCCCATTTCCCAGATGGGGACCTGACACTTTGCGAGGTGGGTGCTGAGAAGTGCTGGTGCAGATTTTGAAGCCAGCTGACTCCAAAGCTTGCGCCCTTAACCATCTCTTCCACCTGCCCTACTTCCGCTTGTAATCTAAAGCGATGATGCTTTCACGGCTCCAGGCCAGCATCCCCAGATCTTGTATCTATTTCTTCTGTCTGTGGGCTCCAGCCCCTCACCTCCTAGTCAGGACCTTGGGCGGGGTAGGGGGCACCAAGAACTAGCCCAGTCCTCCCGAGTGGCCAGACTGCCATCTGGAAGCTATGTCACACAAGCTCTTCAGGCCACTTCGCCAAAACCGCTGGCTCCCAGGAAGCGGAGTGGTAACTACAAACCCCTGCTCTTGTAGCTAAAACCTGCGGCCAAGTCAGACCACCTGTATACAAGTGGTTTTCTAGTGTTTTGTTGATGTTGTTGTAGATAAATGCAGGATTTTATATTGATCTTTAACAGATTTCATCTTGTTGCATCTGACCGTTTCCCCACCTATATTAAATCCTTCAGAATTCCGAACCCAACTTACAGTTTTCCTGAGCTTTATGTCTGAAACTTGAATATCCTCATTCAGGTCACTAATGAACAAAGGTTGGGATGAAGAGGGACATGCCCTGTGTACACCACTAAAAACCTCTCCATCCATTCTGTTAACTATACTCTTAGGGAAAAGACTGTCCAATCAATTCTGAATCTAATTTTATCACCTTGAAGTACACGCTTCTCCATCATAGCTGCACAGAACGACTGCCTGATGCCTTGTTAAAATCAAGGTTCACTGTATCTGTGGCATTCTTCCAACCTACCAGACCAGTAACCATTGAAAACAGAAAATTTGGTTCACTTGGTGATATTCTTAGAAACCCTATGCTAGCTCCAGGATCCTTTTATTATCCAAGTGTTTTCAAATATGCAATAGCCTATTCTAGAATTTTGTTAGGGATCAATCAGTACCAACCTTATGTGCTCGTAATTCTGACAACACACCCTTTCCCTCTACTGACAAGCAGGACATTAGTCCATTTCTGGTCTGTTCAGTATTTCCAGTCTTCTCCTGTGCTCAGTGGGATTGTGGACACGGAGCTGGCAGGGCAGGTGGGAGGGGCTACATCAAGAAGATGAAATCACCACCTCCAGGACCTCGTGAGGCTCACTGGAAAGTCACTGGGGATACGGGAGAAGGGGAAATGGCCCAAAAGAACAAATAACCCGACAGAAGTCGGGAGACCTAGCTTGTGCTCATGCCTTAGACCTGAACTTCTGGATGAGCTCAGGCCTCAGTAGTGGCTCCACATGTAAACAGAGAAGGGGCAGGTGTATCGGGAGAGGGCTGAGGAGACTATGCCGTGGCCTGGCCAGCTGAGCAGGAAGGGGCTGACTCCATGAAAGAGCAGCAGAATGGGAAGGGGGAAATGGGAGGAAAAACACCCCTTTCTCCAACTCCTCTACACCCTATCCCCGAAGGGTTAACCCCCTCCCTCTCCCAGCCACTTCTCTCCTCCTCCACCCAAGCCCCATCTCCCTTTAATCACATCTGATACTGAGCGGCCCAGCAGGAACAAAGAGACCATTTAGAGAAACGGGGCCAAGAAAGTGACCCCCGCACTCTGGGGCGGCCGCCTGGATGCCAGCACAAAGGCGGCATTTCAGAGCTGAAATTTCAGCACCCAACTTGATTAAAGGATTCCACAGGCTTGGAGGAGGGTGGAAGGGGGTGCGAAGTCCACTGCTCCCCCAAATTAACCCTTCTCCAGAGCAGCAAACACCCCTCCCGCTCATCACTCCCACCCTGTCCAGGGGGCACCCACACCCAGGGTCCCTGCCTCTTGCAGAGGTCAGGCAAGCTCCTCCTCTTCGTGGAAGGGGAGCTGGCAGCAGAAGGGAGGTCAAGGCTGGAATATTCAGGAAGCCCGTTTTCCCTTCTATCCCTGTTGGTGTCAGTATACACCCTCTCCCTGTCATCTGTTCCCCCCACCCGCCAACCCCGAGAAAGGGAGGAACCAGCATGATTGATTGAGTAAGCAGAGTGAAGAGAACAGGACCCATCAGAACCTAGGGCAGAGAAAGGGGAGCTCCAGTCCTGATTTAATGTCACGCCTTGAACCCAGAAGCCCTGCTCCCCTGCCCACCATCATCCCAGCACCCATCCTAGTGAAGGCCTCTGAGGAGCAGTGGCCCCACACAGAAGGGGAAGGACATCTTCCAGAAGCTGGGAAGGAGAGGGTATGGGTGGGGCAGACCAGAGAGGTG
>NW_020174935.1:1248879-1292820 GCF_003031525.2 Neophocaena asiaeorientalis asiaeorientalis | reverse complement strand
GGGCAGGTGCTCGGCCCTTGGTCCAGCTGCTGACTTGCCCGGCAGGGCTCTCTCGGGGAGGGCAGGAGATCACTGCATCCCCAAGCTTCCTGCTGGGGCACTGGCTCCTGAAAGGGGATCCGAGCCCACGATAAGAGGCTCGAGGCAGGTCCTTAGGAAACAATGGGTGGCTTGATGAGACCTGCTCTGTGATACTCCTGAGAAGGGAGAAGCCCCTGCAGCCAGTCCCCACTGGAAAGGAAATTGGGGGTTTCCGTGGCAACCAGCTCCCTGGGCACAAAGGCTTGTCTGTCTGCTGGGAAGGCAGCTGAGGTGTCTCCTGCAGCAGCCTCTGCTCTGGTGGACTACGAGATGGAGGGAGGGACGTGGGGGAGCCACAGGGGGTCAGGGCCCCTGGTGCTTCCTAAAGAGCTGACGGTCGCAGGGCCACTGGGATGGGCGCACCCTCCAGGCAGCAGGGCGGAAGAAGTGGGTAGGCCTCCCAGGCAGCTGGAGGCGGAGGGGTTGCAATGTTGAAGAATTTATTATTTACACGTATAAAGAACACGAGACTAGGCACTGGGGCTGAGGCACAGGCGGGAAGGTGATCCCGGCTCAGTCGGTGATGATGAGCTCGTCCACCCCCCAGTCTTCGTAGCTCCCGTCGGGCAGGTAGCGGCGAATGATGATGGGGATCTTTCGGGCCCTGTGGCAGGCGAGAAGTCGAGGCACATGAGGGCCGGTGACCCCAGCCCTGCAGCAGAGGGACAGAGTGTGCAGGATGCAAGGCAAGAGAAGCCTTAGCAGCATCCTCTCGAGACCATGAATGCACTTTGCAGGAAAGGAATTACAACAAAAAAAGTTCCCGCACCTCTGAGTGTGGCACTTCAGTCTGGAAGGGCTCTGCCATCCCATGGCTGAAGGGAGGAGGGGGAAACGTAGAGGGATGTTGGTAAGGCCAACTGCAGTAGGAACAGGGAAATTCGGACAGACAGCGAAGGTCTCATCAATGTCCTCCCCTCCCCCTTTGCCTGCCCCCTCCTCCCCCTCCCTCCTCCTCCCTGCAGGGCTGACTCCCAAACAAACTAAGGGTCTACAGGAACAAGAACCACACTTCCCCATCAGGGAAGTGGGGGAAGGGTGTGCAGCAGAGAACCCAAGGGTTGCCTCCCAGGGCTCTGGAGCAGTGAACCATGATCTGGGTGACTTACTTGAGCTCTTTCATGGCGATGAGCAAGGGATCTGTCTCCCCCTCCAGCTCCACCATCACGGGGGCACACATCCTGTAGGTACAGGGACAGGTGTTGGGGGAGACTACAAACACAGGGAGAAAGGCCCAGCATGAAGTCGGGGGGTAGCTTCACAAACAGGATCAGATCAGCATCCCAGTCCTCACCCAGAAAGGGCACCTTCCAGGTAGGCGGGCACAGCGGATGCGGAGCGGCAGTTCCGGGGCACTGACAGCGAGGGTACGCGAGCGGGAGCCTGTACACTAGACTTAAACTTTGCCTCCAAAGATACTGAATTTCTTCCCCAAATCTCACTATCTTCATTTGAAAATGAAGACAAAAAGCCCTGCCACACCTACACAACAATGATGCTAAAACACTACTGGAACAAGCAAAGAGTAAGTGCCATAGCTGCTCTCAGCCCTTCACAGAGTACTGTATCTGAGGTAAGTACGCTTGTTACTTCCGTCTTACTGATGAAGAAACTGCGGCACAGACGGTCAGTAACTTGCCTAAGGACCCACAGCCAGTAAGTGGTAGAACCAAGATTTGAACCCCGAAGGCTCCGCCCTACTGTGCTACACCACCTCCCATTATTTTTAAAAGCTGGTGATTCACAAACTGAAGACCGGTACTGTGAACGGGACAAGTGTGAGCTTTCATCACTGGGCCGTGTGACATGCGTCATGTCAGCTCCCCTGCCAAGGGCCTCCCCCAGGGCCCATCACAGACTCCCGAGCCTGCAGCCACAGCAGAGGGCTCCAGCACAAAGGACCCGCACGTGCAAAAGCTCACCCTTCTTACCACTCTAACTCGACCCCCCAGCCCTGCCTCGGGGCCCAGCTCGCCTCATTTTCCTTCTCTGACTTGGCAATACCCCCTACAAGGGTCCTGCTCCTCCAGCCTCTACACAGGGCCTGTGATGGGGCGCTCACCTCCTTACCACCCTTCCATGACACCCCACAGCCATCAGGCAGGCAGAACCTCACCTGGCCCCTGCTTACCTTTCTAGTACCTTCTCATGCTACCTGCCTATATTTACCCCACATTCCAGCCATACCAAATTACTACAGTTCCCTAGACATACCCTGTTGTTTCCTTTTTTGCATCCTCGTACAAGCTCTTCCTCTCCCTACAGGCGGGCAAGAGGCTCAAATGTCTCCACTCTGGAAAGCACTTGCTGAAGCCTCAGTGCCCTGACTCATTCTACATACGCTTCTCTTGGCACCACTGTGACTACTTGATTGAAGTTTTCCAACGAGACCTGGTGGCCCAGGACCCCAAGCCCTAGCACAACACTTGGCCCACAGCAGAGGCTCTAGAAACAAACAGGCCAGTTCTAGGCCCACCTCCTCTAGGAAGCCACACTTATTGATTCCAGCTCAAGTTTACACTAATGGATCCCAAACCTAATAATCATCAGAATTACTGGGACAGTATGCTAAAAATACAGGTTCCCAGGTCCTTCCCCAGACCCTTCCCCCTCACTCTCTAGTGAAGGATCCTGAGAACCTGCATTAGCAAAGCTCCCCAGGTGCTTCTCATAACCAGCCAGTCTGAGAGCCACCAGTTCACACTAAATAATCTACTAATTTCATCGCTAAATATTCTGATGTCTGTTACTCCCCAAAGCCTGAAAAATTCCCAAGGGCAGAGACCAAGTTCTTTAACTTTCTCTATATCCTCTCTCAATAATTATTTGAACTTCCCCAAAACGTAAACCTTTAAAGAATGGGGCAAAATGCTTTCCCCGATCTGCATATGCCTTATTTCTTTCAAGATACGAATAACTCAACAGCATTCATTCATCCAGCCCTACTATGTGCACAGGAAGTGTGAGAGTGTGCCCGGAACGTCTCCACCTGTGGCAACCATTCAGCCACCAGGTGGGGCTAATGAACCAGAGAGAGGTTTCATCCACAAATATCCAAGAAACATCTGTTCAGCATCTACTAAGTGCAGAATTGCAGGCCTCGTACTCAGGATAAGCTCCAGCCCTGGCTGTCCAAGGGCTTACAGCAGCCGGGGAACCACCAGACAGCACCCTAGCCCTCAGTCGGAAAGAGCACTATAGACTAGACTAAGCTAGACCGAGGCTTGCTCCCCAAGGAAAGCAGGACCTGGGCCTCGGTAGTGTTTGAAATGCCTGCTCCCTACTGTCCGCCAAATGCAAGCCCACCTTCTGAACTTGTCACTCAATGAACCAGTGACATCTTTTCCAGTCTTGTGCCCCAAGCTACTTGCCATTCCCCCACTACAATCCATACATGCCTGCCTCTACCTGGACCTTTCCTAGTGCTGTTTCTGGCGCCTGGGATACGTTCGAAACCACCTCACTTTAATTCTAATCTCTTCATGAGGCTTCCCCAGTCACCCGTGCCATTATTCCCTTCTCTCTTTTGTTTCTCTTGTAAAGCAGCAATCCCATCCGCCTTGGGTTCTGGGTATTTAGAACGGGTCCATCTCTCCCACCAGACTGTAAACACCTAGAGACCTGGCGAATTGTGATCATCCCTGCATCCCCAACAGGTGCAAGCACTGTATCTTATTCGATGCTGACAGACTTTAACCTGCACACAGTCTGTTTGTTTGAAAAATAATTTAGGAATTATTCTTTCTGCTTGATCATGTTTAGCAGACGTAAGCACTGCCCAATCAGTGCTCTGCAATGATGGAAATGTCCTCTATCTGCACCACGCATTACCATAGCCATAGGGAGCTACTGGGCACATGAAGTGTGGCTAATGAGACCGAAACACTGAACTTCCATTTAGTTTTACTTAAATTTAAATGGCCAGATGTAGCCAGTGGCAACCATAGCTGCGGTGCAGGCCTAGAGGATCCTGACCCCAGCGATACCAAAATCATCAAACTGAATGCAGCTCTCATTTCACCCAGACGGGCAAGGAGCACAACCAGGCTGGCAGGAGGCCTACTGCTGCCACGTGGGTGAGGAACGACGCTGCCCGCCCATGAAGCCCTCTATCGAGGTGAACACGGTGGTCACCTTCACTCCACAAGACTGGAGGAGATGAAGCCCAATGCTGTTTAAAAACTTGGGCGGGGTGGGGACGGATGGATGCATAGATTGAGCATCACCACTCCGCCAGCACGCATCGTCCCACAACTCTGGCCCCAGCTTTCCTTTCAAGCCTAGTTTCGACTACTCCCTACTTGAAGCACCCCCTCCTCTAGGTACCCACCGTTTCCCACAGCAGCTTATAAGAGGTCTGGGGTAGGGCTCCTTTCCCCGGTATCACGTTTCCCCGCGGAGGATGTTCCACGAGAGCCACAGTAACATGCCTGTCCCCTCTCTGTCTTCCCACTTACTCTCACCACAACGGAGGAGGAACTCATCTGACAAGGGAGCCTGGCGGGGAAAGCACGCATCTGTGGTCCAGCCTCTTCAAGAGTCCCTGCTTCCTCAAAGCCGCCTGACCTGTCCTCCACGATGCCCACAAGCTTAGCAGGCAGGCTGACGCCTGCACACAAGGCCGCTGGCGGCGGCAGTGCCCACGGCTGTTGGGGTGGACACGGAAGCATCGCACGTTGCGATCCCCACCTGCCTACTGCTAGCTCCTGAATCCTGTTAGTCTTCAACTAGCTCCAAGCTTGGGAGACAAAGGAAAGGCTGCTAGTTTCCAATCCCCAACACCCCCCCCACTGCTCTGTGCTTTCACGTTTCCAGCGGGACCTCTACATGGAGGGTTCCCCAACTCCTCTGGGCTGGCCCTTGTCTATCGACTCAAGAACCACCTTAAGCCCAGGGGATGCTGCCGCAGCACCCCCAACTAAGCAGCACACAACGGTCGAGGGCTGATCTTATTTTATTTATTTATTTATTTTTGCTTCCCTAACTGACAGGCACTCGTTACACTCTGTATTCTTATCACTATTCTTCTACTGTACTGTTATCTGACTTCGCAGATGTTTATGTCCTGTTTCTCCACTGGATCACAAACTCTCTGAGGGCAGGGGGTCTAGCACCGTGCCTGGCACACAGGGACAGCACCACCCTTGTTCAGCGTGTGAGAAGGGGGAAGGTCTGTGGTCAGGTGCCAGGCCGAGCCGCATCCACAGCGTGCAGGCTCCCTGTGGCCTGTCTGATGGAAGAGATGGTGAGGAGGCTCGTACTCACGCGATCTGAAGGGCTCGGGTGCCCAGCACACGGGCTCGCTCATACTTGGTCATATATGGTGTGGTGATTCGCTTCTGGTTGGCCTGCGGTCGCTCTCCAGAAGGGAGGATCTCAACATTCTCCTGACCCTCCTGAACACCAAGGAAGAAAAGAGGGGAAAATCTCAGGATGCATTATCGGGGGTGAGGGGCAGGATGACGACGACAACGATTATAACCACCACTACGCTACTGCTTATTCCGTGCCAGTGACCATGCAACTGCCTTATTAACACCTCATTTAATCCTCACAATAACCTTACGTGGTGGGGATTACAATGCCCATTTTAGAGGCTTGGAGGGTTAGCTAACTTGGCCAAAGTCTCAGACCTAGTAAAAAAAGGACTCATGATCAGGGAGTCCAAAGCCAGCTGCCTCATCCAGAAGAGAAGTCCTTGAGCACAGACAACAAATCACCCTAAGAGGAAGAGGAACAAGCACCCCATCTTTACATATTCATATATTTAACAATCACTTCTTAAGCACCTGTCATGTGCCAGACGTCATCATAGGCGCTGAGACAGGAAGCTAAGAGCTTCTGCTCTCAAAGGATACACAGGCTGGCGAAAAAGACAAGAGTAAACAAAACAACAAGTGCTATAAAAGTATGCAAGTGTGACGTAAAAGAATGAAATTAGAACACTCCCTAACACCATACACAAAAATAAACTCAAAATGGATTTGAGACCTAAATGTAAGACCGGACACTATAAAACTCTTAGAGGAAAACATAGGAAGAACACTCTTTGACATAAATCACAGCAAGATCTTTTTTGATCCACCTCCTACAGTAATGGAAATAAAAACAAAAATAAACAAATGGGACCTAATGAAACTTAAAAGCTTTTGCACAGCAAAGGAAACCACAAACAAGACGAAAAGACAACCCTCAGAATGGGACAAAATATTTGCAAACCAATCAACGGACAAAGGATTAATCTCCAAAATATATAAACAGCTCATGCAGCTCAATATTAAAGAAACAAACAACACAATCCAAAAATGGGCAGAAGACCTAAATAGACATTTCTCCAAAGAAGACATACAGATGGCCAAGAAGCACATGAAAAGCTGCTCAACATCACTAATTATTAGAGAAATGCAAATCAAAGCTACAATGAGGTATCACCTCACACCAGTTAGAATGGGCGTCATCAGAAAATCTACAAACAACAAATGCTGGAGAGGGTGTGGAGAAAAGGGAACCCTCTGGCACTGTTGGTGGGAATGTATGTTGATACAGCCACTATGGAGAACAGTATGGAGGTTCCTTAAAAAACTAAAAATAGAATTACCATATGATCCAGCAATCCCACTACTGGGCATATACCCAGAGAAAACCATAATTCAAAAGACACATGCACCCCAATGTTCACTGCAGCACTATTTACAATAGCCAGGTCATGAAAGCAACCTAAATGCCCATCGACAGCCGAATGGATAAAGTTGTGGCACATATATACAATGGAACATTACTCAGCCATAAAAAGGAACGAAATTGAGTCATTTGTTAAGACATGGATGGATCTAGAGACTGTCATACAGAGTGAAGTAAGTCAGAAAGAGAAAAACAAATATCGTATATTAATGCACATATGTGGACCTAGAAAAATGGTACAGATGAACCAGTTTGCAGGGCAGAAGTTGAGACACAGATGTAGAGAACAAACATATGGACACCAAGGGGGGAAAGCCACGGGGGGGTGGGGGATGGTGGTGTGCTGAATTGGGCGATTGGGATTGACATGTATACACTGATGTGTATAAAACTGATGACTAATAAGAACCTGCTGTATAAAAAAATAAATAAGATTGAAAAATTAAAAAAAAAAGAAGTTCCTGTGGATGTAATCACACCTTATGTACTGTTTTCTATATAGCTTCTTCCACTCAATGTTGTATTTGTAGATTTATCCATTCTGTTGTGTCTACCAGTACTTTGTTCATTTTCACAGCCATCTAGGATTTTATTGTTGGAATATACCACAATCCATATAATCGTTCAATTATAATGAGCATTTGGACTACTTTGCTATTATGCTATGAATTTTCTTGTACATGTCTTTTGGTCAACATAAGTATGCATCTGTGTTGGGTATACACCCAGGAGCCAGATCACTGGTCCCTAAAAAATATACATCTATACTCCCCTTTAGTACACAACTCCACAGAGTTTTCCAGAGCGCTGGCCCAATTTACACTCGGACCAGAATAATATAAATGTTGCTCCAATTGCTCCACATCTTTCTTCTCACTTGGTATTGTCACTGTAAGATGTCTGCTTTGTCTGGTTTAATTTTAGCCATCTCAGTGGGTGTGGAGTGCTGTCTTGTGGTTTTACTTTCCAGTTTCCTGTGGACTAATGATGTTAAGCATCTTTTTTATATATTTATTAGCTATTTGGATATTCTCTTTTGTGATGTAGCTGTTCAAATCCCTTGCCCCTTTTTGTATTGGATTTTCTGCATTTTTATGATTGATTTGTAAGAATTCATTGTATAGATGTACTTAGTTACATGTTTTGCAAATATCTTCTTTAACTCTTTGTCTTTCCTGTTCACTCATTTACTGGTTGTAATTTAATTCATCCAATGAGTGCCATTTCACTAATTTACAGAGTTGTAATTGTGTGTGTGAGCATGTGTATTTAAATAAATAAAATGGAATGTCAAAGCACTTCAAAAAAAAAGTATGCAAGTGTGCCACAAACTTAACAAGAAAGTGAGAGACATCTACCTCATACTGGGGGTTACGAATACAGTCCAGAGATGAGACTTGGGCTGGTCCAAAAGGATGAGTAGGATCTGCCAAGCTAACAAGGAAGGAAAGGGCATTCCAGGCAGTCTGAAATGCATGCGCACAGGCACAGAGGAGGGAGAGAATGTACTAGGTCTGGACACCTAATTGTGGAGTAGAGTATGATTAGAGCAAAAGGTGTGTATAGGGTTATAGGCAGAAGAATAAATTCTATAATAAAGAATTAAGTCAACAAATATTTACTGAGCGCTTACTATATGTCAGATAGTATTCCAAGCACTTGGGATAGTGTAGTAAGACAGATAAAAATTCTTTCTCCTATAGAACTTACATTATAATGAGATGAGACAAACAATAAACAAAATTAGTTAAGTACAATGTGTAGTATAAAAACAGAGAAAAGACAGGGAGTGCCAGGGTGGTGATGCTGGAGGAAGGGGTTAATGTGGCAATTTTAAACAGGATGGTCAGGAAGGCCCCACCGAGGTGACATTTAACAAAGACCTGGTGAGGCTGAGGAGCAGGTCGCGTGCATATCTAAGGGAAAGGAAGAGGGAACAGCACAGTCAAAGGTTCTGAGCTGGGGTCTCCCTGGCATGACAGGGACGGCAAGAACAGATAAGGTCCCAGACGGAGCAGGTGGCCGGATCATGGAGGACCTCGTACATCTTTTCGGCATTTACTCTGAATGAGCTAAGAAGCCACTGGATGCAGATTCGGAACAGAGGAGAGACAAAGTGACTTACGATTTAAAAGGATCACTCTGGATACTTTGCTGAGAATATTCTGTAGGTGGAAAGGGCAGAAGCAGAGAGACCTTTTAGGAAGACCAACAGTAATCAATCACGTGGGCAGGTGAAAAAGACGACTCTGGCGGCAGAAAGGCAAACAGCAGACTGAGGGCAGGAAAACCGGCAACACATTTCTGCAGTAATGTGGGTGAAAAGCAATAAAGATCCAAACCAGGCTGAGACACGAGGAATGGAGAAACGAAAACAGGACCGAACCACACAGAGGAGGCAGAATCAATAGGACAGAGATGGAAAGGGATCAGAAGGATAGAGAAGGTTTCTGACTGTTTCTGACTCGGAGAACATATAACCTCAGAGTGCCAGGCAGACAGGAAATCCCAAGAGGGCCTTCAGCTTCCCAGCCTTAAAAAAAAAAAAAATCGAGGGATCACTCTCTCTCCAAGAGACAGAAAGCACTTCTCCTTCCATCAGTCACAAGGGACAGAAAGCCCTATTTTATCTATGACGCTAGTAACTCATTCACCTAGTTGCTCAAGCTAGAAACATGGGAGTCATCCCTGTCATCTCCCACTTTCTCAGCCCCATATCCAAACCACCAAAATATCTCTTTCATCCGTTTTCCCATCACCGACACTACCAGCACCCAAGTGCAAGCTACAGGTCTGACCTCGAGGTCTATGAGGGCTCCCTAATTGGGCTCTCTTTTACCCTTGCTCCTCCCCAATTCACTCCTCACTGGATCATGCCGCTCCCCAGCTCAACTCTTGTCAGTGGCTTCCCGATGCCTTCACGCTACAAAATCCTGCCTGATCTTGGCCCTTACCTCTCCAGCCTTACCCCAGGTCACTCTCCCCCTTGCTCTTCATGTAGCCCCACCTTGCAGAGCTCCTGGTACGTAATAAACATTCAACACGTTTGCTCAATGAATGAAGGGAATATTTCAACTGTCAGTAAGCTAACTGCCCCAGAAGCCATGCGCTGTGCTCCAAGTGGACAAAAGCCTTCAGGCCCACCCTGAGGGGCTCCAGGACTAGGACTAGGACCCAGGACTAGATCTCTCCTCACTCTAACTGGCGGTGCCCTGACCACAAACGGGAGGCAGATGCATTCAGTCAGTCATCGCTGGCCGGGCTATGCAGCAGCTCAGGCTGCAGAGAGGGGAGCCCAAGGCTAAATACTGACCTCCTCGGCATTCTCCAAGTCATCTAGCCCTTCATCCTCCTCCACGTCATCAAAGTCGTCGCCATCAAAGCTGTGCAAGAAGAAGAAGCCAGTTAGAGCACCACTTAGTAGAATCAAAGAGAGCAGAGATCTGTGTCTCATCTGAGTTACTAGCATAGGAGGCACTCAATAAATATCTACTTAGTGAGTGAATCACTTAATAAATCATTAAGTCATTTGAAGTTCCTCGTCTAAAAAAACAAACATAGCTTACTTTTCTACTCCCTCCTCACAGAGCCCTATTTCCACGCTCCCCTTGGGAGCAAAATTCTTCTAAGAGTTGTCCATCTTCACTGTTTCCGATTCTTCTCTTCCCATTCTGTCATCATCTCACTCCAAAGACTTTCACCTCCATGGTTCCACCCAAACCGTCCTTTCAAGTTTGTTAATGTTTTCCACATTGCTAAACGTGATGGACTATTCTCGTTCTCATTTAGCCTGATGTGTCAGTTGGCCCACAGGACCACTCGTCTCACTCAAAACACTCTCCTCACTTGACTGCAAGGACACCTCACACTCCTGGTGTCCTCCCACCTCACTGGCTACTCCTTCTCAGTCTCCTTTGCCGGTTTCTCCTCTCTTCCCCCGAAGCACTCCATGTTGGGATGCTCGGACACGCAGTCATCTCCTCTTCTCTACTGACACCCGCCTGATGATCTCCTCTGTTTCTCAGCTTTGACTGATATACTTATGCTGAGAACCCCCCTATTTTTATCTTCAGGATAGACCTCTCCTCCAACACCACACGTCAGGTAATCTCCTGGGCTCTAGCTTCAAAATAAATCCGGACTTCAAAACCACTTCTCACTACTTCTACTACTATCACCCTAGTGCAAGTCACTACCTTTTCTCACCTGGATTACTGCAAGCCTCCCAGACCTTTACCACCTCAAAGTCTCCCCAGACCCTCCTCGGGATTACTTCTATACTACAGATCTATTACGCAATTCACACGACCCGGCATTATGTCTATGGGCCTGCCCCCTCTTCTAGAAAGGGACCCCACCTGGAGAGCAGAGACTATACCTAATACACCTATTAGGTATTGACACAGAGCCCGACTCAGCGGAAGTTTGCTGAAAGATACCTTTTTCAGTGATCCTCTCTGGACCCTCAAGCCGGGGTCTTTCTGTGCCCAGCCTCTGGCCGGGTCTATGCTGCCGGCTCACCGCCCTACCCTTCTCCAGCTCCGCGGGCCCCCTCAGCACCCCCAGTGCCCTCAGACACTGCCCCGCGACGCCTGGCTCCTCAACTTCCTTCGACCCAGGCTCCCGCTTCACCCGCCCCTTGCGAGGCTCCGCAAAAGTCACTTCGCTCCCGCACTCACTTGTCCTCGTTGTCTGACATGACACCCGCGCCACAGCTACCGGGCTCTGCGCCCCAGACCCGAGCGGAGACCGCAAAGAGCACGCCTCCGCCTCGCTCGACGCCAAACGTACTCTGCGCCTGCGCCGTGACCTAGAGGTAATCACTTCCAGGAGGCAGGCGCGGTGATAAATGTACGCATGCGCCGCTCGGCGCGTGCGCGTTACCATGGTAGCCAGACAGACAAGCTGCGGGCTCTAGTCGCTGAGATCTCAAAAGTATTTCTACGGCGCCCCGGCGCGGGTGCTGCTTCAGAGCCCTGGTTACGATCTGCTGAGCGCAGCCTCCGCTCTCTGTGGGGAGGGACCACCCAGCCGGGGTCTTACTTTAGGGTGAGGTTTCCGTTTGGGCGTGTCACCCAGCAGGCACGGTTACCGTAACGCCCCTTTCCTCCAGAAGGGACTTCTCTGACACAGGTGCCAGGTCAGGCTGAGGTCTCTGTTCGCGTGTGGATCTGCCAGTGGATCTGTTCTGGGTGGGAGGATCGGGCACTGTCGCGATGTTCACAGACGGCATCACGATTCTCTTGCGACCCCGATCCCTGCTCCCAAACTATGGGTGGTGTTGGGGGTGTGGGAGCAGAGGTTGGATCTGGGAGACAGGGGGTGTGTCGTTGCGTTTTTCCCTCCTCAGAGCCCTCCATGGCTTCCCAGGAGAGGGTGGAGACAGTGACCAAAGGAACAGGGTTCTGGCGCTGCCCCAAGCCGACCACTTACACCCCAGAGACCTGCGAGCTGCTCAGAGGTCAGTGCGTTAAAGGACACAAGAAGAGCGGTGGTCACAGTTACTCTCTGTAACTCAGTTCTCCCCCGCATGACTTATGGTTTAGCAATTGCTGTTTCCATTTTACATATAAGAAGCCTGGAGTTCAGAAAGATTAAGGGGTCCTACAACTTGGAAGTGGCCAAAAGTCAAAGAACTAAGAATTTTAGAGTAGTTAATTTCCCTGCGTCCCTTAGATCACACTTTCAATTTCCCCAGGGAAGCTTTATTTCCTCCCCACCCGCCACCACAGTGCAACCAACTGTTAGGTTCCAGCACTCTGCCAAATACCTTTTCCTTTGTGGGCTTAGTCGTCAGATACTTAGTAGTCAATTTCCTTCATTGGCAACCTGTAGTCAGATACCTAGTGTGTCCCGTTGAATTAACATTGAATTAACATCCATCTGCCCCTCTAGTTTATGAACCCCATCAGGACAGGATGCCTGTTTTGGCTACATTTGTAGCTACAATTGTAGCTCCAGCCCCTGGCACATGCTTAATGAATTCTTGTTCATTCATTCCTTCATTCACTCAACAACAAAAAAAATTTAAGCCCACCATGTGCTTTAGACATCGTTCTAGGTGCTGAAAATACAGCAATAAAAAAAAAAAAAAAGAGAAGCAGCCGCAAGGCACAGGGATATTAGCTCGGTGCTTTGTGACAGCCTGGAAGGGTGGGATGGGGAGAGTGGGAGGGAGGGAGACGCAAGAGGGAAGACATATGGGAACATATGTATATGTATAGCTGATTCACTTTGTTATAAAGCAGAAACTAACACACCATTGTAAAGCAATTATACCCCAATAAAGATGTTTTAAAAAAAAGAAAAGAAAAACAAAAAAACAAGCAAAAATTCTTGGTCCCATGGAGCTAATATTCTAGTAGGAAGGTGACAAATAATAAGGTACATAGAACTTAGGTAGTGATGAGTGCTATAGAAAAAAAACAAAGCAGGAAAGGAAGGGAATTCCCTAGCGGTCCAGTGGTTAGGACCCGTCGCTTTCACTGCCGGGGGCCTGGCTTCAATCCCTGTTCCGGGAAACTAAGATCCCACAAGCCGCAGTGCGGGGGCGGCCAAGTACTCAGGTGCTGAATGGGGGCAGGAGGTGATACAATGTTAAATTTCAGTGGGGTGAGATAAAGGCATCTGCTTGCAGCTCAGGAGGCCTCACTGAAGTGCTTTGTCCTGCAGTGATGATGAAGGAATCCAAACTGACAAACTTCCAACGGCGCCACATCATGGACACCATGAAACGTAAGAGGCCATCTGCAGAAGCTTCCAGGGCAGAGGGATCCTGTGCCACATTTTTCATGCTTCTCCATATTAAGGAGTAGGGGATCTCATTTTAAAAGAGAAAAAAAAATTGAATAGTATTTCTGACTCTTGCTCCTGGGGAACTGACTTTGCAGGGTCTTTGCTTCTTCCCCCAACGTGGGTCACAGCACATGAGCCCCTCCTGCAGTCTGGCTCCAGCCAACCTTCCCAACAGATCACGGCCCATTCAAGACTTCCTGCCCAGCCAAATACTCTGAACGCTGTCAAGTCTACAAACTAATCCCGCCCTCTTACACACATACCATATGAGCTCGCCAGAGGAGAGGACTGTGTGTGTCTCATTCATAGATTTTTTCATTCATAGCTTAGCTGGCAGGAACAAGATTACTGGCAGGCTTCCAACTTAGGAAAAGTATGCAAAACCTTTCCACAGCTCACCTCTAACCACACATTTATTTATTTTTAAGGAAAACAAAAAAGTGAATGTACCTGGGCACAATAACAAGGTGCTCTCTAAGATCTTTTTTTTTTTTTTTTGCGGTACGCGGGCCTCTCACTGTTGTGGCCTCTCCCGTTGCGGAGCACAGGCTCCGGACGCGCAGGCTCAGTGGCCGTGGCTCACGGGCCCAGCCGCTCCGCGGCACGCGGGATCCTCCCGGACCGGGGCACGAACCCGTGTCCCCTGCATCAGCAGGCGGACTCCCAATCACTGTGCCACCAGGGAAGCCCTCTCTAAGATCTTAAAAACAACCTTGCTTTCTGAGATTTAACTGAATCAACACGTAGTGGGTCAGAACAGAGATCTGTAGAGTTACCTTTAAGAGGATGCCAGCAGGTCCAAACCTGCCAAATTTCACTTGAATCTACCAATAGCTATTGCCGTCTCTCCAGAAAGAAGGTACCTATCAGGAGGCATCTGGTCAACCACAGAGGCATAGGGATGGGAAAGTCAGAGAGACAAATATCGACAGTGCCTGCCCAGCACTGGCAGAGGGAGGGAGGCTCCGTCAGACCAGTTCAGAAGTCAGATCTCCTTCCTCATTGTAGACAAGGACAACTCAGGCCGCCATTGCCTAGCACCACAACACGGCGGAGTCACATAACTCAATCTCCATACTCAGCAGTCTACTAATCATTTAGGGTCCCCTATAACATGACTACAAAGAATATGCTAGAAATTCCACTAAAAGTAAATACCAGGAGACCAAGGACTGGGTCTGCCTTGTTCACCATGGTACCTTGGCTCCTAGGCATTCAACATTAGTTGAAGGACTAATTGCATTAGTGGTTAGGGCAACACAAGTCACCAGTTTGCCTGGAAGTTTTGTTCTCCTTAAATGTTTTTTCTTTAAAATATTGCCTCCAAGCATTGGTGTTGAGTCTGGTTTCTTCTCCTAGAATCATCTCTCTATTCCTCTCTTTTTTTTTTTTTAATTTATTTATTTATTTTTGTCTGCGTTGGGTCTGCTGCGCGCGGGCTTTCTCTAGTCGCAGCGAGCGGGGGCAACTCTTCCTTGTGGTGCGCGGGCTTCTCATTGCGGTGGCTTCTCTTGTTGCAGAGCATGGGCTCTAGGTGCGCAGGCTTCAGTAGTTGTGGCTCGCGGGCTCTAGAGCACAAGCTCAGTAGTTGTGGTGCACGGGCTTTGTTGCTCTGCGGCATGTGGGATCTTCCCGGACCAGGGTTCGAACCGGTGTCCCCTGCATTGGCAGGAGGATTCTTAACCACTGTGCCACCAGGGAAGCCCTACTCCTCTCTTCTTAAGCAAGTCCTACTTGTTGGTTTGAGGCTTAGTTTAAATTCTGTTGCAAGCCACAAATTCCTCTCCTTCACCTGAACTCCCAGAATTACTTGGGCCATAATTATTTACTGAGACTGAGCCAAAGGAAGAGGTAGCATTTGGTACTGGACAGGTAGAAATAGCAGAGAGAGTAGGAGGAACATTCTAGAAAGCACAGCATCTCTTCAGAGAAGAGAGATAAACCATGGTGTGGCCCTAGGTAGAGGGCGTGAGAAGGGAAGGGTAGTGGGGAATAATGGCAGCTCTATACTTCCGGTTCCTCAGGGCAGACACCTCAGAGACATCCTGCCTCCTCTTTCTCTTTCTCCCAGACCCCACATCCAACCCATCAGCAGTCCTGTCTGCTTGACCTTCAAACCATATCCTGACTGTGACTGCCTGTACCCTCAACCCCCAACGCTGTTTTTTTTTTTTTTGGCCGTGCCGCGCAGCTTGTGGGATCTTAGTTCCTGGACCAGGGATTGAACCCATGCCCCCTGCAGTGGAAGTGCAGAGTCCTAACCGCTGGGAAGCCAGGGAAGTCCCAACGCTGTATTTTCAAGGGCAGCTAAAGGGCTCATGTCATTCCTCTGCTCAGAACCCTCCGATGGCTTCCCACCACGCACACAGTAAAAGCCAGTCTTTCCAGAGGCCTACGAGGCCCGGTATGCGTCTTTCCCTCTGTGACCTCTGACCTCTAGTCCTACTACACCCCACCCCTTGCTCAGCCCACTCCTGGCACCCTAACCTCCTGGCTGTTCCTCAGACACTCCAGGCACATTCCCACCTCAGGTCCTTTACTCTTGCCGTTCCCTCTGCCTGGAATGCTCTTCCTTGAAATACCTGCAGGGCTGGCCTCTTACCACTTTGGGGTCTTTTCTCAAATGTCTCTGTCTCCGTGCAGCCTTCCCTGGCTACCCTATTTATAACTGTAAATCCTGCTCCGACACACCCTGTGCTCCATGGCTGTACTGTCACTAACGTACTATATATTTTACTTGTTTTATCATCATCTACACCCCAGATGTAAGTGCCATGAGGGCAGGGCTTCATCTTACACTTTACCCCCAGTGCCTTGGGCCTGGCACAGAGTACACGCTCAATACGTATTTGCCAGACGGATGATAGAAGAAGGCTGGAAATGTAAGGGAGGTAGACAGGGGCCAGATCAAAACAGTGGCTGGGGACAGGTCAATTGAGAGGAGGGGCCAGTCAACCAGGTAGGAGGTGACACATTTGGCTGGCCTGGGGGAGGAGCCCCAGGTCTGGGTGGGTCAAGGCAGTGGGGATGGACAGGAGGGATTGGTGTCTAGCACCATCCAAACCATCCCTCCCTGCCCATGGACCAAGCAGGTTTTAGGAATCCATCTATAGAAACAAAAGCACCAGGACGAAGGCTTGATGTACAAGAATGTTTATTACATCACTGTTTGAAATAGTTTAAAAAAAAACAAACTGCAAATTGCCTGCATTTCTGAAACTAGACTCATTGAATAAATAATGTTTCCACTCTAAGGACTAGTATACAGCTATAAGACATAAGTTATATATAAATGGAGTGATCTGGAAAGATGTCCATGATAGACTGTTAAGAGTCTATACTGAATAGAATACAGTATGATCCAGTGTTTGAAACATGAATCTTACACATGCACACGTATCTTTGAACATGTTTATGTAAGCAACAGTAAGAATGGGCCGAGACCGCCAACTTGTTACCGTGGCTTCTCGTAGAGGGGGGCTCAGAGGGGAGAAGGGAAGACCCTTCTGTACTGTTTGACTTGTTATAACAGGTAGGGACCACTTTTATAAACTAAAAAAAAAAAAAGCCAGGAGGGCCCCCCCACCCTGACCCTTCCTTCCGCAGGAGGAGACACTCTCCCCCTACAGTGTAGTCCAACTTCCAGCCAGAGGGTGTTGCCTTCCAAGCAGCCGGCCTCAGCCATCTACTTGCCTCCCATCCTGGCCGTCCGGTCCCACCTCCGGCCTGCCAGCATGTGCCAAGCCAACGGGGCCTACAGCCGGGAGCAGTTCAAGCCCCAAGCCACCCGTAAGTGAGGGGCCTCCACTAGAGCCCCTCTCCTACCGCCCTCCGAGGGGGTAGGGGGCAGGGAGACTTGCAGCCCGCAGAGCACTGAGCGGGCAGCTAATCAAATTCTCACGTTGTTTATACCGATGCTCTTGAACCTCAGCACACGTTAGCTTGGGAGCATTCAGGGTGCACGGGAAACCAGTTAGGTGTTCGTTTTCATACATTTTTCCAGAACTCTCTTTAACCATTAACTGGTTTCCGCCCATCTCTGATGAATGTTCGGCGGTCAGGCATCACGGCCACTGCTCTCTCAAGCTCACACGGTGCCTGGAACCCAGGGCTCCTCTGCGCTGCAGCCTATTTCAGGGAGTCGTTCCCCCCACCCGTTTCTACTTGGCACCTGACATGGCTCTTGGGCTAGCCCCTCCGACAGCTCCCAGGCAGCCTCCCCATCCCAGCTGCACTGCGGCAGTCACTGAGTTTTCTTAGCCTTGCTCTGCACCCGGGCAACGTGTGGGTTTTGACGAAGCTCTCTTGTGGGTCCTTTCAACCCCTTCCTGCCTATCGTGACTGACCAGCTCAGGGGCACCGAGGGTAGAAGGTGCTGGGTTTGCAGAAGCCCTACCCATGTTACCCTGGAGCGAGCGTGCCCAACTGGGAACACGGACCATGAATGCGGGTGCTCTTCACGCCTTAACTAGGCCATGTCCGGGCCCAACAGGAGATCTGGAGAAGGAGAAGCGAAGACTCCAAAATATTTTTGCCACCGGGAAGGAGCCAGCGGAACGGAAAAGAAAGCCCCCTCCTGTGCGACAGGAGAACCCAGCCCCTGAGCTGGACCGGTTTGAAGAACGTGAGCCCCTGATGGGCCAGTTACGCTGGGGAGGGGAGTGTGTGTGGAGGGGGGAATCCCTGAGGGGCAACCGCAGAACTGCTTCCTGTTCCCAAGAAAAGCAACCTGCCGTCCCTGCCATCCCTCCTGGGAGCCTGAGGGCCCCCGTTGCCCTGTACACTGACGGCCCTTTCCCTTTCCAGTGGTAAAGGAAATCCAGGAGAGGAAAGAATTCCTGGCTGACATGGAGGCCCTAGGGCAGGGCAGACAGTACCAAGGGATCATCCTTACTGAAATCTCCCAGGTAGGAGAAGCAACAGGGAAATGGAGCCGGCGGGGAGGGGGCGATGCACCCCTGTGAGTGTGGAGGACGAGACGTGAGCAGGAACAAAGGGTCGGCTGCGGCCACTTCGGGAGTCCGGCTCTAGCCTCCCATCTGCGGTGGCCCCTGGAGTTCCTTCCCTGATCCCCAGCTTTCCCTGATGCCCTCTGCAGAAACTACAGGAAATGGAAGACCTTGACCACAAGAGGAGTGAGGAACTTAGGAAGGCTCTTGCCACCACTTAATCTGCCTCCGGAGGGGGGCGGGGGAGCCCAACCTCTACCATTGGCGCCCACCCCCTTGCCAAGCAGGGTCACCCCCAGGTCAGCCCACCCACCCCGGCCTTCAGCCATGTAAATGGTTGTATAGCACTGCCCCCACCTAGGGCACCCTGGACATAGCACCCTAGAAAATGGACCACGTCTCAGAAAATGAGCTGATTCTCCTTGAGACTCTGCCCAGGGATCCTCGGTCAGCTGAGCCTCTGAGACCAGTCACAGATACAGACACATACACACACACAGAGTCTATTCTTGGGGAAAGAGCCCCACACACAGTGAAAGCAAGGATCCAGGTCTCACCATCTTGGGTGTACGTCTAAGGGCATCCACTGGGCTCCCTTCCCACGGCCTCGCCCACTGCGTGTCCCTGCGTCCGGCACATTAGGTTCTCTGAACTTAGTAATGAACACGATTCCTTTCTTCCTACCTGTCTTAGGACCTACTTATTTGACTTCTTACAGCTTTGGGCAAATATTTAACCCCTATGATTAACAGGCTAATAAAACACATTTAACGTAGGTCATTACGCACACCATTTTGTTTTCAGAGGGATAAACCTTATTTGTGAGGGATAAACCTTATTTGTTCAAGGGGTTAGAATTTTTCAAGCCCAGTTGGTTTCTAGCTGTTTTGCACGTTTCAAGTGAAAATGGAACGAAGGCTCCTGGAGCACCCCATGGCCGGGCACTGCGGCAGGTGCCGGTGTCACTCTCGGCTGATTCTCAATAAATGCCTGTGATGGTTCATTATCTCTATGTGAAAACCAGGGCTCACCAAGATGCTATGACCAGAGTCATTTAACTAGCAAGTAGCCCACTCAGGATTGAAAGTTAGCTTTCTGTCTTTCCACCAAACGCACAGCCCACAGAAAGAAACCCAAAGGGGTGGGAGGGACCCAGACTGAAGGGGTCCTGCTTTGGAAGTCCACTCCCAGCCTGTGTGGTCTGAGCCCAGCAGCCTCATCTCCGATGGCTCGCCTGTGCGGCCTGCCTCAAAGGGCTGCTGAGGAGACATCCGCCCACAGGAGCAGCGCCCCAGGCCTGGCGCACAGCACACGGCAGTCCCCATGCCCTGACAACCACAAGCCTTATGGTCTCCAGTATTCTGTCATTTTTCTGTCCCCATAAATCAAAGTATTTCAGAAATTTCAACCAACCATCCCACTTGGAGGGATTCACATAATCCTCTCAGGCCACATGACCCAAGTTTGGGTTTGCAGAATAAACATGGCCCTGCAGCCTCAAACAAATAAACAGAGAGGACCAGATCAAGGGCTGGGCCCTGTAACATTCCATGAGAAGCCTGTATCCACACACCCTCCAGAACCTGAGGGCCAAGGGTGCAACATGACGAGGACAGCCGCCCTCCACCTCGAAGGCCCCAGCACGTGGCCCAGGGGCAGCGAACCAGAGAACCCAGGACAGCCCAGGACAAAGTCGGCCCACCCGTGACACCACAGCAGCCTGCCCTTGATTTAAATTCTCATCAGTTGCCAACATTTACAAATCACACACACGCACCATCTGGATTTCCAGTTTCTCTTGAAAAATGGAAAGATCTGGCCCCACTGGGCCCACATCCCACAGGCTACAGTTGACTTAAATGAGGAAGAACTTCCCCTCTAGTTGCGGCATATCCACCCCCATTCACCCCAGTCCCCACCACCCGGGTGTCGGGGGCCGTCCCTCAGGACACACCCAGCCCGGTTCACGTGCGTCACCTGCCGCTGGAGTTGGTGACCCCAGCTGCAGGTCAACAGGCATGTCAGGAAGGAGGCGGCCGGGGGCTGCACAGGCGCGGGAGCCACCTGTCCCTGCAGAGGAAGGGGTCCTGCCCCGGGGGCAGGCAGTGAGGGCCAGGGCCCCCAGCGGTGGACAGCCCCTCCACGCCCTCCTGGGCACGCAGGGACGCCAGCCTCGAGGGCTGGCAGAGGCAGGGAAGAAGGCAGGCCTGGCGAGGGGAAGGCGCCTCAAGGCTGCAGGGCACTGGCGGCTGAGGTGCTCTCCATCTGTTGTCAGGGAGGAAAACCCTCTCAAATCAACAGAGTGCAACCTCTCCCCATAGGTGTGCTGAGGGAAGGGGGCCCTAGAGGCACCCCGGAAATAGCTTACAGCAACAGTGCTTTGACCAGGAGCTGCTGGGCACACTCTGTGGGGGGAAGGTGGTGGCCCCCATCGGCTCCTCCGCTCCCACAGCCATCCCAGGGGCCGAGCGACCGTGAGTCCTTCGGCAGCAACAAGTCGGGAGAGAACAGACAACAGACGAGTGTGAGAAGACAGGCTGGCGATGACCACCCGGAGTGGGCCCACTGCGCCCCAGCCCTGGGGTGGCGGGGAGAGCCTAAAGGAGGGGGCGGGCCGCAGTGTGGTAAAGGACCAGGGTTAGCACCTACGGCAGCAGCCCCGCCCGCTGCTGATCCGGCCGAGGGGCAGGGCCAGAACCGCAGCTGGGCCCTGCGTCCCCGGGACCCTCCCTGCGGGGGCTCGGCACTCGGCTCCCACCCACCCCGGCAAGGTGTCCTGGACAGAGAGACCTCCTACAGAATGAGGGGAGACGAGGGAAGCTCCTAGAACTCTGAGCAACACAGGGAGGGATCTGTCCAGGCCCATTCGTGTCTGAGGACACAGTAACTACCTCGAACTTAATTAAAAGACTTCATAAATAGAGGTCCTGAGTGAGGAGAAAGAGAGTCAGGGCCGCCTGCACCGAAAGGAAGACAGAGACTCAGAACCAGGGCCGGGGCGGGAGACCCAGGCCAGAGGTCCACCCCGGGCCCACCTCGTGGGCAGAAAGACCCAGAGACTCTGACAGGTAAGGCTCCCCTCTGCACGTGGCACAGAAGGGAAGAGGGACCAAGGAGCTGCCCGGCACGGCAGGCCAGATGCTGAGTGGGACGAGGGGCGGGTGTGCTCGGCTGCGGCCGCTCCCCGGACCCAGGAGCCAGCTCGCTCCCTGGGTCAGTCACAGCATCTGGGGTCATCACAGCCAGGCTGGGCAGGGCTGAGGCACAGCTGCCGGTGGCTCAGAGGAGAGGGAAGAAAACTCTTTGGCCCAGACGAGCCACAGGACCCTGAGGAGGGAGAGGCCATCACCCAGAGGCTCCCTCCCCTTAAGTCATCTTTCCCCTCGACTGATCCTGAAGGGAAGCTGGGCGTCCCTGGCAGAGCATAGCCCAGGGGCCGAGCCAGGAGCGGTGGCGTCCCCAGCTGGCAGCCCGCACTGTTAGCTCTTGTCTCCCGGGGACTTGCTCTTGGTATCACGCTTGTTTCCTAGCAGCTTCAGCACCTTCATGGTCTTGAACTTCCCCTTCTTCTTGCCCTCGGGTTCAGCCTCCTTCTGGAACTCTGCAGAAGGGAGAGGGGAGTCGATCGGGGCAGGGCGGGGGTGGTGGTGATGGCCTAGGAGCGCCGGCCAACAGGCTCAGCCCACCGCTACCACCTCTCCTGGAACCATGCGCACGCCCCTTCACCTTTCTGAGCCTCCAGTTCTTTGTCTCTAGGACGAGACCCTACCCCTTCCCAGTGTTTTGGCAGGGATCGGGAAACGAGCGCCCATGAAAGCAATGGGGGAGCCCTACAGCGTGGCAGACGTTCATCTCTAAAAGGCTTGGTTCCCCTAGGCTGGTGCTCACAGCTCTGTGGGTTACAACACGAACACTGACTGTCAGAGGTAGAAGAGACCTCAGAAATCATCTCGCCCAGCCCCTAACTTATTATGGACGAGGAAAATGTGAGTTTTGAAACAGACTAACACCAACCGAGCTTTTTGCGGGTGCCAGGCCCTGGACTAAGTGCTTTATACACATTACCTCAGTCATCCTCAGCACATGCCCGGGAGGTGGGTGCCTCCATCACCCCCATTCCATGGACAAGGAGAGCAAGGCCTAGAGGGGTGAAGTGGCTGGCTCAAAGCCACCCAGCTGGGAAGTGCCAGAGCTGGGACTGGAATCCAGTCTAACTGGAGCCCAGACTTAACTGCAAGGCCACAAAATGAGTCACTGGTGGAACCAAGATTAGGCCCAGGGCTCCTGCCTCCCAGCCCAGTGCTCTCTTAACCATTCTAGGCACTATCGTATCTGCGGGAGGGCCTGCTGTTTGGTCCCACAGACCCCTCCTAGACCAGCTGCAGATCTCAAGGAGGAACGCACAGTTTAAGGCAGACGCGCCCTGGGAAATGCTCCCACATGCCACCGTCCTCCCTGTGGGCACCAGGGCATCCCACGCCCACTCTCCTGGCCGTAGGGTGACCTGCCTTGCTACACACGGCCTTCTTGGCAAAACAGGGGCTAGGAGTTTGCACACACCGTCCCTGTAGCGCCCACTCCAACCCTCTGTCCAACCTACCCCCCACCCTCCAGGAGTTCAAGTGGGCCAGAGCCCCAGGAGGGGCCTCACCTTTCTTCCTGATCATGGCTTCTAACATCTTATCTTCCTCTTCCTCCCTGAAATGAGAAAGGGAAGCTGAGTGTCCCACGGGAGGTAGGACGAGGTAATCTCTCAGGCCCCTCCAGGCTCCGAGTCCACGCAGGCTGAGCAGGCGGCGCTGGGATGATTGGCAGTGAGGGCCCCGCCCCCAGGAAGCCCCGGGGAACCCCTCCCCCAGCCACGTCACCTCTGCCGGTCCTCGTCTAGGCAGTTGACGATGGCGTTGCGCTGCTCGATGAGGGTCACAAGCTCCTGCATCAGCACCTTCTCTCGGACCCGGTCCTCTTCTGTCCAGTCCTTTTCTGCCCAAGGAGAAAAGTTGGGGACGTGAGTCCCAGGAAGCGAGGAACTAACGCCTAAGTGCTAAGGGTGGCTGCAGACCAGCCCCACGCTGGACACTCTGAGGGAGGGGGCCCAGATGGGTGGGGATTACAGATTTTTGGAGAAATGAAGGTTGTCCTAGGAGAGACCAAGGATACCAGTCTGCCTACCAAAAAAGCTCTCCAAGGGGGCTCCGGGAGGTCCAGCACAATACGTGTTCTGAGAACAGAACAAAGAGTTTCCTGCTGTGTTCATGCACTCATTCAACAAATGCTCACTAGATGGTTTCTTGGGGGAAGGATTCAGGCTGGGTCTGCTGAGAGCCTCCAATGGCGAGCTGGCCAAAGCGGGGCAGGGGTGGGGAGATAACAGGGAACCCCAGGGGTCCTCATGCAGGAGAAGCAATGTGACCCAAGGGGCATATTGGGGCATTCATCTAATGCCATGAAGGAGGATGGACTAGAGGGGTCCCTGGGAGCAGGGAGCCCTGCCAGGAGGTGTCCCTGATGTGTCAGACACCTGCTGCCCCTCCAGCCTCCTCTCAAGAACCTGAGCCATCCTACAGAACCACCCTCAGAGGCCCACCTGCACCTTGGTATTCCTCTCACCCAGCCCACAGGCACTTGACCTTCCCTCCACAACATCTGCCCCTACCACCACCTCTTGCCAAAACTGGAACCGTTGACCCAGCATAGTCCTGGGGACAACGTGGGTTTCAGAGTCACCACCCCAGTTCAAATCCTACTCTGCTGCTTCCCAAATCTGGGGCCTGGGTAAGTTATGTCCCCGACCTATGTGTGGGAAAACCGAGGCTTGCGGAAGTTAAGTCCTTGACCTGGTGTCACACAGCAAGGGTGGAGCCAGTGCTTGTACCCGGCCAGCCTTGGAATGCTTTGATCCAAGCTACAGCCCTTTCAGTGTCTTATGGATCTCCAGCCCACCTGGGGCCTTATGAACAAGTCTCACCCTCCGAAGGCAACAACCAGGACAGGATGACAAGCCCCGATGTTGCCACCACACAGAGGACTGGAGAAGCAACACAAAAAGCCCAGGGCCAGGCTGGCCTGGGGTACGGAGGTGCTGTCCCCATTTCGACCACAAGGTGCCGCTGCGGCTTCCTCTGAGTGGCGGCCACGCCCCAGCCTCCAGAGATTTGGGAGTGATTCATAGGTGGCAGCAAAGAGCTGGGACATTCTGTGACTTCCTCAGGGACACTCCTGCCTCTGGGTCACATCCAGCCTCCCAAGTTCCCTGGTCAGTGGAAAAGCAGGGCCACTGTCCCAGCCGGCAGGAGGGGCTGCGTGTGCAGGGACATGCCCAAGTCAGAGACAGTGGCTAGAAGCCCAGCTCCACCACCAATGTGCGAGACTCTCAGCCTCTCTGGCTCTTCATTTCCTCATCTGTTAAATGGCAACAGCGATTCCTACCACCTGGGCCAGAGGAAGTGGTCAAAAGCCCTGGCTCCAGCCTCTGGACACTCCACAGTCCTGTGCTCTCTCTCAGCCCACAGCTGTGCTCACCCCATGTCATGGCCAGACCCCAACTCAGCCAGATAATAACCATCAGCCATCAGCCCCTCATAGGGCACAGACTGTTTCCACATGCACCGGCTCCTGGGCCTTAGAATACCCTCCCAGGCGGGCACCTTCATCCCTGTCTTACACATGAAGCCATTGAGGCTCGGTGGGGCTAAGGAAGCTGCCTAAGGGCCCCCAGCAAGTTAGCAGCGGAACGCAGGGCTGTGTGACGACACACCCAATCCTCCCATGGCCCCGCCCCATTCCCAGCACATCCCATCCCTCCCTCCCAGAGTCACCCTGAGCCACGCTGTGCAGGGGCGCTTCCACTGGCCCTCCCCCCACCAGCAGAGCCCTGCCATGCTCTGGCCTAACGGCCATGAGCCCAGAGCTGCCTCTGGACAGGTACCGTACCTGCTCTCCCTTGCTCAGCAAGGCAGCCCTGGGCCCTGGATGGAGCCTGACCCCTCCCCACCAGGAGCCCACCCACACCTTCCAGGAGAGGAGGGTACCAAAACAAGCCAGTCGAGACTTCCCTGGTGGCACAGTGGTTAAGAATCCGCCTGCCAATGCAGGGGACAAGGGTTGGATCCCTGGTCCGGGAAGATCCCACATGCTTCGGAGCAACTAAGCCCATCCGTGCACCACAACTACTGAGCCCGAGTGCTGCAACTACTGAAGCCTGCGTGCCTAGAGTCCTTGCTCCATAACAAGAGAAGCCACCGCAATGAGAAGCCCGTGCACCGCAACGAAGAGTAGCCCCCGCTTGCCACAACTAGAGACAGTCCACAGGCAGCAACGAAGACCCAATGCAGCCAAAAATAAATAAAATTCAAAAATATTAAAAAATAATACTTTATTTAAAAAAAAGGGGGGCTTCCCTGGTGGCGCAGTGGTTGAGAGTCTGCCTGCTAATGCAGGGGACATGGGTTCGAGCCCTGGTCTGGGAGGATCCCACATGCCGCGGAGCAACTGGGCCCGTGAGCCACAACTACTGAGCCTGTGCGTCTGGAGCCTGTGCTCCGCAACAAGAGAGGCCGCGATAGTGAGAGACCCACGCACCGTGATGAAGAGTAGCCCCCGCTTGCCACAACTAGAGAAAGTCCTCGCACGGAAACGAAGACGCAACACAGCAAAAATAAATTAATTAATTAATAAACTCCTACCCCCAACATCTAAAAAAAAACAAGCCAGTCTGCTCCTGGTCTCGGTGTTCTCTGCAGGCCTGCCATCCCGACACCACAGACGTCACAGCCCCACGCTGGCCATGCCGTTCCCTCTCCCGTCTTGGCTTGAGCTTATTTTTCACCTGTTATGACCCAGACAGCACCCCCTGCCCTGTTCCCAGACTCTGCCCGTGCATCCCCATCAGGGCCACTCCCCAGCCCACTCCTCCATGTCACCAGGCCCCAGGGCAGGTGTCTGGGGAGTGGGTGTGGCCACACTCACCTGGCTTGTTGAGAAGGCACCGGAGCTCATACTCCACGTCGGCCTGGCGTTGCTCCAGGTTCTGCTGCTTGAAGCTGGAAGGTGGGAATAAGGTGACTGTTAGTTCTGCGGCTGCCTGGATCCTGGGGGGAAGAGCCAGGAGCCAAGGGGAGCAAGGACTCACACATAGATGAGCTCGGACTCCCGCCGAACCAGCAGATGCTTCTCGTGGATGAGCTTGAACCAGTCCACCAGCATGTCATCCTCACGGCCCTCTGGAAACCAGATGCCCACTGAGGCCAGGGCTGGAGGCAGTTCCCACCCTCAAAGGGGCCATGGCGGCTCCTACCCTGGAAGAGAGGTTCCCCCTACCCGAGTCCCACCCGCCAGGCCCCCGGCAGCTCGCACCGTCCACTCCACCACGCAGCTTCTCCTCCAGCAGGACCCCACGGTGTTCCAGGGTATCCAGCTGACGCTCGATGGTGTCCATCTCCCCATGGATGTCCTCCTCGGGGATGTACTGGTCAGCCTGAACCTGCCCGACAGCGCCCAGTTATCTGAAGGTCAGCCCGCCCTCCCACCTGTTGGCCGCCAGGAAGAGGAACTTCCCTCTTCTCTCCGGCCAGCACTGGCCTCCACAGGCCCTGCGCCCTGGCTCCGTCCAACACCCCAGTGTGGCGAGGGATGGGTGTAGGGACAGCCACGCCCCTGCCATGCCCCTGGTCCCAGCTCCGACAGGCACGCCCAGAGGGCGATACAACTTCCTGCTTCTCTCTGGCAACTTCCTCCCCTCCTCTGCCACTCCAGAAAATATATCACAATGTGCGAAAGTGACCCTATTAGACAGAGAAACCTGAGAACACGCTAAGCTCTTTGTCACGTGAACGCTTCAGATCCTTGAACTATTATTAGTAACAATTTAAATGCATCACCCAATGCTTTTGGTCAGAGCAGCTAATCTGCTCAAAATCCCCCTGGCTGCAAGTTAATAAATCTCCCAGCTGGGCCTCCCAAGCATGCCCCCTCCAGCATCTGAGGGAAGCTGCCCAGGCAGCCCATCCTGTGGCAGAGTCCCACGGGAAGCCTGAGGCGGCCAAGGGAGGGGGCCCGGGCCCAGGCAGCCAGTGGTCTGGGGCTCCCAGCTGTACCTTGCGTTTGATGAGCGGAAAGCCGTGTCCTGGGGCAGGCGGTCTCGCTGGCTTGGAGCCTTTGCTGGCCTTCTTTACGGTTGGGGACGCTGTGGGTGATGCCTTCCGGTTAAAAGGATTCTCCTTGCAGGAAGACTAAAGGCAGGGAGACGTGGCAGAAGGTAAGTCAGGGAGGGGTCAGTAAGACCCAGGCAGCATGGGACCATGGAAAGCAGCGGGTGGTAGGAATCAGGCAGAGACAGAATCCCCCAGCAGCCAGTCTCTGAGGAACTCAGTCATTCAACAAACACTTCCACTTCCCAGCGCCTCCCGTGTGCTGCTGTCGCACTGGATACTTCTCTACATTCCTGTTCAATTCTCACAACCACTCCCCAAGGTAGGTAGTGTCGCGCCCATTTTACAGCTGAGTAAACTCAAGTTCAGAGACGTTAAGTAACTGGCTCAAGGTCACGCTCTTCCCAAGGGCCCAAGCGGCAGTGAGACTCTATTTCAGGCTGGGGCAGCCCTCCGGCGCTGGGGGCAGTGGTCAGGACATGCAGTGTAGGGTGGGACAGAGCTATAGCAGCTCATCCAGGCCTCACAACCACCCCTTTTCCAGCGGGGATTCCGGGGTTCAGCTCCTTGCCCAGGATCCCCCAGCCAGGAAGAGCAAAAACAGGGAACCTGCTATCAGTAGAGGGAGGAGGAAGGTAGCTCCCTTCCTGCCCAGGGAAGAGCCCCATCCTCTTGCATTTTTCTGTCCTTCTGGGGTAATCCCTGTCCTGAGGCCAGCACAGCCGGGCAGGCCCCCCACTGGGACAGGCCTTGCCTGCCACGTGGGCAGTGCCAGCATCTTCCAACCACCCTCCCCAGGCATCACTTGAGGCCGTGGAGTGTTCCCAGGAGTATTTACCGGGCTTTCCAACAGCTGGGGGGAGGGAGGAGCCCCACTCACCTCACCTGTGCCAGCCTGGGGGAGATTCCTTCAGGCTGGTGGCTGCTCTGGGATCTGAAGCAAGGGAAGTGCCAGGCCACAGGTTCAGCAGGGTGATAGTTTGGGCCCCATAGGGCAGCACCCGCCCAAGGGGCCTGCCTGTCTCCTGGCCCCAGTGTCTCGGGTTCTCTCTGAATCCTGGGGTTAGGGTAAGGGATGGGGCACCCCGGGAGGAAGTCCTCTTGGGCTCTGCCCACACCCTCCACAGTCACACCCAGAGGGGCCCAGCAGGGCCAAACAGCCCAAAGGCCCCTGAGTCCCTCAAGGGTTCTCAGCCACAGAACTCCTTCAGACCAACCTTTCACAGACCTTGGGACAGGAAACATGCTGAAAGGCAGCTGCCCGCAGGGGGAAAGGGAGCGGCGTCCAAAGTCAACTCCCTCCCCCACCTCCCACAGCAAGGAGCCCTGGGGCTCCTCAGAACACCCTGAGGCCCAGAGATGGGATGGGCCTTCTCCAGGTCACACAGCAGGTGGTGACAGAGCTGGACAGGAGGCCGCTGCCCAGGCCAGGGAAGGTTAAGTGGCATTTGAAAGGCGCACAGACCAGCAGCTCAGGCTCCTCCCCAGACTTATCCTCTGTCAGGTCGGTCAGACCAGGACTACAGCCGGGCCCTCAGAGGGCTGCAGAGTACGGGAAAAAAGGCAGAATCAGAACCTGGTGGTGCAAAGGGACTCTGGTGGCAGGAGAGGCCCCCTCATGAACTAGGTGCCCAGAGGAATGTCCTGACCCCTGGTTACCCCTGGTTCTTGGCGTGACACTGAGAAACAAGTGCTTCACCAGCCACAGAGGTCAAGTGGAAAACGAGCTCCCAGGGATGGGTGTCCAGCAGACCCTCCTCGTGCCCACTGCAGCCCCCAGAGGGGATGAAGCGCGGGGCCAGCCTGGGAAGGGGCCTGGGAAGGGGAGCCCACAGCACGGGCTGTCCGCACCCCTGCAGTGGCACACAAGAGAAGCACCCAGTAAAGCTGTTTCCTCGGCCCTCTGCCTGTTGAGGGCCGACCCCTCCTCTACCCGTCCCCGCCAAAAACAAACTCTACACAAGGCACAGTCATCCCAGTACCCTACCCCGACCTGTCTGTGAGCACCTGGGGGGCAGGGATCGCCACGGTCATCTCACCTCTGGAGCCCAGGCCAGCCCGTACACACAGGAGGGACTCAATGAACACCATCTGCCCCATTCTATAGGAGGGGAGACTGAGGTCTCTGGAGAAGGAAAATGACCCCAAGAAGGGAGTCATCCCCTCCCCTCTGCGCTCTACCCCAGGCGGCCTTGTAGGACAATCACCTAGGCCTGTCTCCCTGAGCAGCTTGTGAGCCCCTAGAGGGCAAGGACAAGGTCTCAATGCCACTGTGCCAGGGTCTGGCACAAATAGGACCTCAGTGAATGGAAGGGTGAACGGAAGGATGTGTGGGTTAAGTGGTGGCTAGTGGATGCGTCCCAAATGGGCACGTGCATGTGCTAGGCAGGTAAATAAGGGCTAGACGCCTCAAGACATGGAAGACCAGGCAAGTGGAGACATGAACAGATGGACGGGAGGTCTGGCTAATGGATGAAAGGATGGAGAGGTGGAGCCGTACCTCAGTGAACGCAGTGGTGAATGGGTAGATGGGCACAGCCAAGGTCACCCAACAAGTCAGGGCCAGCAACGATGGAAGGATCAGAGACCCCGCCCTGAGACCAGGCCCACGGCCACTAGACAGGACAGCAGCCTTTAGCGAGGGTGAGGCACTCACCTTTACCTGGAGCTGTGGGGACGAGGTTCCAGGGGAAGGCGCAGGGCTCTTGTCTCCAACCAGCACGAGAGGGGTGGGAGCAGCGCCACTGCAGGGCTTGGCTGGAGGGGGACCTGGGCTGCCCCTAGTATTGGGGGCAAGGCCAGGGCTGGCCTGAGGTGTCCGGTCCACACTGGGCTGCACCAGCTCCCCAGAGGAGGACAGGGAGGAGTTGGCAGAGAGGCTGGCCGAGGTCCCAGGGCTGCCCGGCGCATGGACAGCAGGCTCTGAGGAGCTCTTGGGCACAACTGGTGGCTCCAGAAGCTCCCCACTTGGGGGCTGGCTGGAGCTCTCAGATGACAGACTTTCCACGCTGAGGGCTGGCGACGGGGTGGCTGAGGGTGGCTCCGAGTGTGACAGGCGGGAGGTGTGGAGAGCTGTACAAACACACACACAAGTGGGTGCCACGTGAGGGGGCACAGTCAGGCTTTCCGGCCTCACCTAACACGCTCCACTCTCGACAGAGCTGCAGGCCCTGGCAACCCAAGTCCTCCACATCCAGACAGGCAAGAGCCCAGAGGACAGCAAAGGTGTGACTGGACCAAGGTCACTGGCAGACAAATCATCCCAAGTCACCTTGCGCTCCTCGGGCCCTGGCGTGCGCCTCACGGCACGTCACAGCCCTGGTTTCCTTACGGCCCTCGCTTCCCCATCCAGCGTGGCTGCAGCCTCCACTTCCCCTTCCACGTCTGATGTGACCCAAAGCAAAGCCAAACCGAAAAGGCCAAAAAAAGGCCTTGCTTCTGTCTGCCTTCTCTGCCTCTGACCCAAGCAGAGGTGGGAGGGAGAAGCAGGCAGCCCTGGCGGTGGCTGACGCCAGGCCAGGCACTGCCCCATGCCAGTTTCATCCTCATGCGTTGAGGGACACCATGCTTCAGAGTATCTTCTGCGCTTTCCCAGGAGGCAACAGACTCAGAGAGGAGAAGGACTGGGATTGGACCAAGCTGTGTCCGACTCAGAGCTCATCCCATTGGCTGCATCTCCCACCTGGCATCACCTCCAATCAACTGACCCGCCATGCTCAGCTGGAGGGTCCCAGGGCACCAGCAGGGGCCGGAGAGGGGGGCCTGGGCCACCTGAACACCGGCCTCCGGTCATCTCTAATGTGCCCTCGGACCCACTGTCTGAGGGGCTCCCACTGAGGTCTCAGAGGCAGCTGGACCCCAGCTGTGGTGGAAGGTGGCCAGGCACAGGGCCCGAGAAGATTGCAAGACGGCGAGAGGGAGGGCTGGGCGGAGGGAGGCACAGCGCCTGGGAGCTGGCCCACCACCTCCATATCCCGGATGGGGAGACGGAGGACAGACACAGGGGAGGAACTGCTCAGAGCCACTAGCACCCGTGCCACGCAGCCAGGTCAGAGCCCGAAGCGCCTGGCAACTGGAGGAGAGTGACTAGATGGGCAGGGCTGGAGCTAACCCCTGCCCAGTGCTTTCCACGAGCCTAACTCGGTGTTACGCACATCGATGGATAACATGTTTAATTCTCACAACAGCCCTGTGAGGTGGGTTACAAAGGGTTAAGAGTATAGCCAGGAGTCTGGGTTCACATCCCGCCTCCACTGCTTCAGCGCTGTGAGGCTTTGGGCAAATCACTTACCCTCTCTGTGCCTCAGTTTCCTCACCTACAAAATGGGGTATGATACCTACCTCACAGGTTTGCTCAAGGATTGAGGACAGACATGACACACACGGCACCTAGCCTGGAGGGGATCCTGTGGCACCACGTGCCCTTCCCTGGCCCTGGGCTGACCCAGGTGCCCAACCCCAGAGTCCCAACTGTCAGGAGAGCTCCCGAGAACGCCACTCACCAAGGGCGGATGCACTGGGTGCTCGGGGGGCGGGGCGCTTCTTTGTCCTGGGACTGCTCGTGGGGGTGATGCCGTACCAGGGGTGCAGGGACTTGGGTGTGGACTCCGGGTGAGTCGGGGCAGGGCCGGTGGCTGCACGGGGTGCAGATGGGGGCTCTTCCTGCTCCTCCTCGAAGGGGTTGTAGGGCTTGGGCTCCGGGCCAGCCACCTCATGCACACCTCCGTTCTCCACCTGCCTGCTGTCCCAGCCCGGGGGCGGCGGCCCGGGGCTGCTGCTCGGGGGCAGGGGGGCTGGCTTCTTCTTCGGCTCTGCCTGCACCAGTGTGATCCATGGGGGGTCTTTCCTGGGGGCTGGTGTCCTGGACAGAGGCAGGAAGAAGCAGAAACCGTTAGGAGGCAAGGGGGGCATGTCCTTCTCTCCCCAGACAGTCTTGAGTGCAGCCCAAAGGGGGTGGATGAGAAACTGCACCCTTCTCCTCTCCCACCCCAGCCCAGTGGGGCCAGTCTGGGCCCAGAGCTGAAACAGAAAGAAGGGGGCCTCTCCCTTCCCCTTCCTCTGTCTCTGGCTCTCTCTCCCCGGCCCTCTCTCTCATGGACCATACAGGGGAAACACAGCTCCCAAAGAGCAGCTGGCAACCGATGTCCTCGCCTACGGCACAGGGTCCCAGGGCTGGAGGATCTGAGCCAGGTGTACAGCTGAGCTCTGCTGCGTCTTCTATACTCTGCTGCTGATTCGCACAACGACTCCAGGAGCGAGGCCTAGGCCTCCCTCGTTCCACAGGCAGGAGAGGGGGTCCCAGGGGAGCCACAGGGAAGGGGATGTGGGCACAGGCTCCTGTCCCCAGAGATGAGCCCCACCCCTTCTCGGGAGGGTGTGCTGGTGGGTCATATGGCCTTGTTACCCGCCCAGACCCCAGGGTACTCCCCTTCCCCCTACCAGGGCCCTGAATCCCCTCAGGGCCAGCATACCTCTCTGACAGCTTGGGTGTCCCTCTGGGCTTGGGGATGGGGGGTTCATGCAGCTTCCCTAGATGGGAAAGGAGAATGAAACAGGTCTTCATGGGCAGCTGTGAGCCGGACAGCACAGTGGGGCACCAAGGGAGCCAGCCCAAGTGCCTGCCTTACCAAGGATGCCCTTCCGTCCCACCTGGCAGGTCATGGACTCCAGGTGGCCATGGCAACCTCACCTGCACCCTCCTACCTCCCCAGCCCAGCACTCAGGGAGATTAGATAAACACCAAAGGTGACAGGTAGAGAAGGTCAAAGGGGCAAGGCCAGGACACCTAGAGACCCCATTCGTATTTCAGTTAAGAAGGGGGAACCCTGGACTTCCCTGGTGGCACAGTGGTCAAGAATCCACCTGCCAGTGCAGGGGACACGGGTTCGAGCCCTGGTCTGGGAAGATCCCACATGCCGCGGACCAACTAAGCCCGTACACCCCAACTACTGAGCCTGCGCTCTAGAGCCCGCGAGCCACAACTACAGAAGCCTGCGCGCCTACAGCCTGTGCTCCGCAACAAGAGAAGCCACCGCAATGAGAAGCCTGTGCACCGCAACAAAGAGTAGCCCCCACTCGCCACAACCAGAGAAAGCCCATGCGCGGCAACCAAAAATAAATAAATTTATTTTAAAACAAAAGAAGGGGGAACCCAAGTGCCCCTCTGACACTTCCCCAAAGTGGACAGGAAATATTGTTTCAACTCAGCCCCAGGGTCACCTCCTCCTGCAAGCCTCCCCTGACTCCCAAGTGTCCTCCGTGAATCCCACCATAGCCTCTGCTCCCCCATCTTAACAGACATCTACATTCTACCAAAATCCTCATGTCTGTGTCCATCTCTCCCTCGAGACTGGCAGCACCTCAAAGGCACAAACAGGTCTGAACAGTATCTCTATCCCCAGCGTCCAGCTCAGGAACGGGCCTCCATGAGTGCGGAACAGAACGAACAAGTCCCAGGGGGAGACCCTGGGAGTCTCCCTCCCCTGGGCCTCCTCTGATAAGAGTTGCCCAGCACATCTCAGGTTACAAGGAACCATGTTTCCATGAGCTTATGGAAGCCCAGGAAGGTCATGTGGGAAGGTCTGACAATGAGGGGTGAGGCAGGGGTCTCCACTACAGAGCAGGCCAGCCTGGGGAGTGCCCCAGGGGCCCATCTGACCAGGGACACACCCTCCCCTACCCCCAGCCCCTGAGCTGTCCCCTGCCAGACATCCAGATGTGGACAAGCACACAGGCTGGGCCTGGGAGGGGAGGTCACCTGAGTGTGGACACAGAACCAGACACACTCGGGACACAGGCACACATGATGTACACTCCCTACACCCCGAAACTGAAGCACACAAGATGGACACAAAAGGACACACATCCTGGGCACACAGAATGGGGCAGGGATCTGTGTCCTTGCAGCATGGAGAACAGAGCGCGCACCGAGGGGCCTCAGTAACTGTTTGCTGTGTGAATTAATAACCTCAGCACCACAGTCATCCCCAGCACATCCACAGCACACACAGGCACGGACAGCACAGCCCCATGAATACTCCCAGGCACGTGTACGTTTAAACGCCAGGCACACCTCAGGAAGCGCCCAGCCCCAGTCGGGCCCTTGCTCACCATTCACCAGGCCGCTGCCGCCTCCCTGCTCCACCAAGTTCTCCTGCTGCAGGCTGGACCGGGGCCGGGGCGTGGGGGGCATCAGGGCTGTGCTCTCAGAGGCCTTCCTGGGGGCAGGTGTGGGGCGGCTGCCCGGGGTGCTGGCCAGCTCCTGTGGTTTGCCGGGAAGCTGGGGCTTAGTGGGGATCTGGGGTCGGCCCTCGGGGCTGGCCTTGGGTACGTCCACCTCGGGCCCTGCAGCTGCATTAGGGCTGGGGCCGCCTCTCTCCACATCCTTGGCTTCTTCTGTAAGTTGCTGCTGCTTTGGCTGTGGGGGGAGTGTGGGCCTGGCCCCTGACCGCCCACCAGGGCCCAGCCTGGTGCAGTGCTCCGCACACACAAAGGTGCCCTCCTCTGGCCCACTCCTGTAAGCTCCGGGGAGCAGGGTGCTGGAGCACCGCCGACACCTGCCAGGGAAAACAGGGGTGGGGTGGGATGGGGGGATCAACTTAGCCAGGCAGCCCGGCCCAGGGTGCTGGCTACCCCTCCTCCCAACTGCCAGCCTGGATCCCGTCTCAGTACCCAGAACTTCCCAGCGGAAAAGAAAAAGGGTAAATGTCAGAATCACACCAGAACAATAAAACCATGTGAAATCAGCAACATAAATTGTGAAACACGCCTTCAGTTTCTGCTGTAAGAGGAAGCAAAGGTTCCCCCAGCTCCTACGGAGGTTCCATCCAGTGTGCGGGCTGCCGCTCATTAGTGGCTCAAGAAATCAATTTAGTGGTTTTCAACCAACCAGGCGTTTTTGTTTTGTTTTGTTATGAAATAGAATAAAATAAGATACATCAGAATATATCACACTTGTTTTATGAAACTCTAATTCCGGTTGTGCATCTATTCATACACGTTTGATTTCAGGGATGTACTTAACAATTGGTCACAGTGACAAATGTATGTCACCATAAAGGGTATTTAAAACACTGCCCTGATGGCCAGACGTGACTGTTTGTGCAATGGTTTCCTTCCTCGAGATTTTTCCCCCATGACACCTCAGTTCTGCAGGTCCAGCCACCACACACACACACACACACACACACATACACCACACACCAAACCACACACACACACACACACACTGCGCACACACACACACCACACACACACACACACACATACACCACACACCAAACCACACACACACACACACACACTGCGCACACACACACACCACACACACACACACACACATACACCACACACCAAACCACACACACACACACACACACTGCGCACACACACACACCACACACACACACACACACATACACCACACACCAAACCACACACACACACACACACACTGCGCACACACACACACCACACACACACACACACACATACACCACACACCAAACCACACACACACACACACACACTGCGCACACACACACACCACACACACACACACACACATACACCACACACCAAACCACACACACACACACACACACTGCGCACACACACACACCACACACACACACACACACATACACCACACACCAAACCACACACACACACACACACACTGCGCACACACACACACCACACACACACACACACACATACACCACACACCAAACCACACACACACACACACACACTGCGCACACACACACACCACACACACACACACACACATACACCACACACCAAACCACACACACACACACACACACTGCGCACACACACACACCACACACACACACACACACATACACCACACACCAAACCACACACACACACACACACACTGCGCACACACACACACCACACACACACACACACACATACACCACACACCAAACCACACACACACACACACACACTGCGCACACACACACACCACACACACACACACACACATACACCACACACCAAACCACACACACACACACACACACTGCGCACACACACACACCACACACACACACACACACATACACCACACACCAAACCACACACACACACACACACACTGCGCACACACACACACCACACACACACACACACACATACACCACACACCAAACCACACACACACACACACACACTGCGCACACACACACACCACACACACACACACACACATACACCACACACCAAACCACACACACACACACAGTGCACACACACCACACACACACAACACACACACACACCAAACCACACACACACACACCACACCAAACCACACACCAAACCACACACACACACACACAACACACACACACAAAACACACACAACACACACACCACACAAAACACATACAACACACACCAAACACACACACACCACACACACACACACACACACACACATATTTGGTCTTCTTTGCACACAGCTCACACACCAAACCACACACCAAACCACACACACACACACACACTGCACACACACCACACACACACACGCACCACACACACACACACAACACACACACCACACACACACACATACACCACACACACCACACACACCACACACACCACACACCAAACCACACACACACACACAAACACACACACACACCAAACCACACACCCACACACCGCACACACACCACACACAACACACACAACACACACACACACAACACACACACACACCACACACACCACACACACCACACACCAAACCACACACACACACACACACCAAACACACACACAACACACACACACCACACACACACCACACACACACACCAAACACACACAGCACACAAAACACACACACCACACACACCACACACACACACACACATACACACACATACTCTAAACCACAACTGAATACACACTATAACTCCCAGTCACTGGTTTCCATGGACTATTCAATTTTCTTTGCTGATTTTTTTTCTAACATATAAATCGTTTTCATACATTCTCTAAGCTATTTATATTTTCCCTGCCTCTTATTCCATTTTTCTTAAACCTGGCTTCCCCTGGGAACCACACACTGAAAGCAAGTTGTTACTATGATTTCTTTTTTTAACTGCTTTCTTTAGAAAAAAAAAAAAAGGAAGAAAAAACTAAAATAAGATTTTTTAAATGCTTTCTTTTTTCAACAGCTCTTAGAGCACATTCTGCTCCTTAACCATCATCAGGTACTTAGTCTCAAAGAGCTCTGGCCCCATCTCTGTCTCTAATTCTGTGACTGACCAAGTCTTCTCCCCTCACTAGGCCTTCATTTGTTCATCAGTAAAATGGGGAAAAGCAAGATGCCCCAGCATGACGAGCCTGCCAAGGGGCTTGACACACCATGGTGCTGGATCTAGGGAAGCTCCCTGCCCCCCAGGGCCCGCCCACTCACCGGAAGCAGTGCCGGTGGTACAGCTTGCCGTCGGCCAGGTAACGCTGCACCAGGTGCACGTGCTGCTGGCAGGCCGCACACGTGCTGCTGGGGGTCCGGCGGGCGCCCTGCTCTGACAGGCTGCCCGAGGAACACTCATCGCCCTGCAGGGAACGGGGTGGACAGACTGGGGGTTGGGTCGGGGTCACCAGCCTTCCTGTTCAAGAACACTCCCTGTTCCCCGCTCTAACGGTGGCCATCTCCCAAGAGTGAGCAGTGCTAACACACTCCGTCAGAGCCCCAGAAGGGCAGAGGGTGGGGACTGTCACTGCTTTGCACATGAGGAAACTGAAGTCCAGAAAGGGGGAAAGACCTGCTCAAGGTCACTGAGTCAGGGTGGAAACACAAAAATCCAGACTTCCGGTTTCTGGGGCCCTGTCCGCCAGGAAGGCAGCTTCCGGCTGTATAACCCCTTCGCCTGAGCTGCTCTTGTCCCGCTCCCGTCCCCACAGGTGGGCCTTGCCTGACAGGTGGCTGCCCTCTTAGGCCCACCTCGTCTGCCTTCTCTGTCCCCCCAACTAGAACCAAGCAGATTTAAGGCCAAGTTTCTCAGCTTCTAAGCACTGTGACCTTGAGCAAGCTGTCTTCGTCTCTGAGCCTTGGGTTCCTACCTGCCAAATGGAATCCTATAACCCCTGCCTGTCTCAGCCCTGCACATGCTCACTGGACACCCACCGTGGGCTGGGCTCCCTGTCCCTCAAGAGGTCCTCCAGCAAGGCGCAGTTGGGAGCAGGTGGGAAAAGCCCTCTGCACACTGTGAAGTGCTGTCCAGACGTGAAACGCTGGTGTCATCCCCTAAGCATCTTGGAGCAGGGGGCTGGCAGTGAGGCCCCCACTTCCCAGCTGAGAGATCTTGAACAAATGACCAAACCTCTCTGAGATTCAGTTTCCTCATCTGTACGTCAGGACACACAATACCCACCTCCCAGTGTTGCTGAGAGGATTAAGCAGAATCCCCCTAGGAAGTTTAAAGCTCTGTCTCACGGGAATCAAGGGGAGAATTTGCTGTATTGCATGGGAGAGTCCTGTGAGTCCCATGATGGAGAGTCAATGCTGTGGATGCCCTGTGCCCCTCCCAGGCCTGCCATCCCCTGCCCCTACTGCCCTGGCCTGGCCTGTGAGAATCTAGTCCCAAAGCCAACGGGAAAGGGACCAAGAACACCCGCGGAACGCGGCAGTGGCAGCTGTCCCCCCACCCCACCTGCCCACCCCCGGCATCTGCCTACCTGAGCCCTGTCTCCTGGTTCCGCGGGAGTGGGTGCTTTGGATGGCGGGGAGGATGCTGCCAGGCCCTTTCTGGGTGATGAGACCCCGGCTGCCAAGAGACCAGAAAGAGACTCTGAGGCAGCTGGAGACCCTGGAGGTCCAGGAGGCCCAACCTGGCCTGAGCTTTGAGCTCCATGGCTACCACCTGAGGGCAGACCACTGACGCAGTAGGACCAGGCTCCCACTTCACACAGGCAGGGGATGCCTCCTTCCAAACTAAGTGCCAAGGGCAAGCTACCCAACCCTGCCAGGCCTCCGCAAAGCGGAACAGTGACTCCCACTGCACAGGGCAGTGTGAAAAATAAGGCACCAGGGACTTCCCTGGTGGTGCAGTGGTTAAGAATCTGCCTGCCAGTGCAGGGGACACGGGTTCAAGCCCTGGTCTGGGAAGATCCCACATGCCGCGGAGCAACTAAGCCCGTGCCTCACAACTACTGAGCCTGTGCTCTAGAGCCCCCGAGGCACAGCTACTGAACCCCGTGTGCCTAGAGCCCACGCTCTGCAACAAGAGAAGCCACCGCAATGAGAAGCCCGTGCACCACAACGAAGAGTAGCCTCCGCTCACCGCAACTAGAGAAAGCCCGTGTGCGGCAACAAAGACCCAATGCAGCCAAAGATGAATAAATACATTTATTTTAAAAACATAAAGTAAGATAAGGCACCAGGACAAGCACAGAACCATTAGCACCCAACATGTGAAAGGACGGGTAGCTTCCTTCCCACGAGGCTGAACAGGTGAAGGGAAGGAAAGAAGAGGAACCACATGGCGCCGGCCTGAAGGTTCAGGAAGATGGGCTGGCTCCCTGGGGCCGAGGAGCTGCCCCACCCAAGCCCAAGTGGGCAGGTGCAGCCCGGAACCCTGCCTGCACGCCCTCGAACCAGAAGAAACCCACCGCCCAGCCCACCCGCCTCCTCCATGACTCTGCTCCTTCACTACTTCAGCAAATACCCACTAAGCACCTACTCTGTACCCAGTGATTAAAATAAAACCCCCAAATTCAGAGAACTGTATACCAAAAGATAAATCAATACTACTGTATGCTCTTTTTTTTTTTTTTTTTTTTTTTTGCGGTACGCGGGCCTCTCACTGTTGTGGCCTCTTCCGTTGCGGAGCACAGGCTCCGGACGCGCAGGCTCCGCGGCATGTGGGATCTTCCCGGACCGGGGCACGAACCCGTGTCCCCTGCATCGGCAGGCGGACTCTCAACCACTGCGCCACCAGAGAAGCCCTATGCTAATTCTTAAAAATAAAATCCAGGGAACTCCCTGGTGGTCCAGTGGTTAGGCGCCTCCAATGCAGGGGGCCCTGTGTTGGATCCCTGGTTGAGGAACTAAGATCCTGCAAGCTGTGAGGCCCGGCCAAAAAAAATCCAAATTCCTCACTAGTCTAAGGTAGCATTGCCAGAACCTCAGGTCACAATCTATTAACGGACCCTGAAATCAACTGAGTGGACTGCAACCAGCATACTGTAAAGATGAATTAGAAGGAAATATCTGTGGGCATCTCCTGTTTTAAGGGGAAGAATCGGTTCCTGAAACTTGTTTCATTGACATATGTGTACATGAACATGGATTATAATGGGAAACATATTTCTTACCATGAGTCATGGTCAAAAATTTGGGGCCCACTCCCTACCACCACGACTACCCCACCACCCCCACCCCCTACTGCTACCCCAACCCTGGCCTCACCTCCTCCTTCCCCCTCACTCCCCTGGAGCACACAGGCCCCCTGCTGCCCCATTGCCTGGAATATTCCTCCCCAGATCTTCACATGGCCTCCTTCTCCTCCTTGTTCAAGGCTTAGCTCAAATGTCACCTTCTCAGAGAAGTCCTCCATGACTACTCACCTGAAATAGCCACTTCCCTCCTCTCGTTGCTTTTTTTTTTTTTTTTGGCGGTACGTGGGCCTCTCACTGCCGTGGCCTCTCCCGCTGTGGAGCACAGGCCCAGCGGCCATGGCTCACGGGCCCAGCAGCTCCGCGGCACGTGGGATCCTCCCGGACCGGGGCACAAAGCCGCGTCCCCTGCATCGGCAGGCGGACTCTCAACCACTGTGCCACCAGGGAAGCCCCTCTCATTGCTTTTTATACCATTACCTTATTTTGTTTGCTTATCGGACTTATCTGCAATTATATTAATTACTTTGTTCTCTCTCCCCTCCCCCATCCTTTAGACTGCAAGCTCTGTGAGTCTGTATCGTTCTCAGCTCTCTCCCTAGCACCTAGCACAGTGTCTGGCACACAGTAGAGGCGAAATAAATATTTGTTAAATGAATGAATAAGTGCCAGGTGCTGGAGTCATGTAGCAGGTCTACAGGGGAGAGGGAGTAATTGAGATACTATGACCAGAGTGTTATATGTTCACCATGGGGCAGGGGGCTATAAGAACACCTGGAGTATATCAGGGCAGGCTGCTTGGAGGAGGCAAAATGTGGGGTGAGAGGATGAGTAGGAAAGAGTGTGCCAGAGCATGGGCGGTGAGGACAGGGACTGGAGGATCACCAAGAAGAAAGGCTTAGCAGTAAAGGAATGTGATACATTCAAAGCAGCACAAGAAATTCAGTATGACTACAGGTGGGGCAGTGAGTGGCTTAAGCTAAGTCGGGAGAGGCCCTCAGGGGCCCCGCTAAGAAACTGGGCTTCATCCTGATGACACCACCCCTGTCACCCCTACCCCCTCCTCTGAGTCCCTCAGCCACTGGGCTTCCTTCCGTCACACTCTGGTTCCAGACTAGGCTGTGGCTCCTGGAGGTCAGGGGTCAGCTGACATGCCCAGGGTCACCGGCCTCCACAAAGCCTAGCACAAGATGAAAGGAGAGCACGGCACGGTGTTGTCTCAGCCACGGCCAGCTTCCAAAGTTACCCAGTACAGTGAAAGTCAAGCCTGGTCAAAATTACCCTTGAAATCTCTCCCCTCACCCAGAAAGTACAGAAGAGGACCATCTGGGGGAGCCTAAGAGCCAGCTTCGCCTCCAGCGTTGGAACACCTCGCTGCATTCCCTCTGGTTGAGCAGCAGGTGGGATAAAAATGGTTTGCATTTAGGGGCCAAGCCGTATGGTAGCACAAGCTGTGCCTTTAGCAACAGGAGTTCCCCACAGGCCCAGGGGGTGCTCTTGCCCCGGAAGAACACGGGGAGCTGGGCCACCAGGGCGACCTCACCCCCAGGGTGCCTGGTGAGGACCGGGAACAAAGTGGGCACCACCGACAGTATTACCAAGGGCCTTGCTCCACCTGCCCAGCCCGCAGGTCCCCGGAAGGAGGCCCTCCAGAGAAGAGCTTAGTAGAGGGAGATCGGGGTTTGGCCACAGGGAACCCTCCAGAAGATAAGACTGAATTGTGATTCTAGGTGAGCAAGCTAAATTCTAACCAATGGAATAAAAAAGTAATAATAATAGTAACCTTGAGTCCTCAATAAGGACCAGACACAGGTCATCCTTCCTCATTTACTCCCATTAACCCTGTGAGATGGGTGCTGTTCTTATCCTCACTGCAAAGGGGACCCTAAGCCGAGAGGTGACCCTGTGGCCCACTGTCACCCAGACAGTAAATGGCAGCACAGAAACGTTCAGTCCACGCTGCCTCTCACCAGACACTCGGCAGTTGAGAAATACTTTCATTTTTATTTCTAGTAAAATACATATAATGTTATTTGTTCAATTATAATATTAATCCCTAGCATTATGGGGGGGGATGGGGAGTAACAGATTATTTTAATCTTTTAATTTTTATGTTTTCTATGTTCTAATTTTCTACAGTAAGCATGTTTTACTCCTAGTAAGAAAAAAAAATCCTAGAATACTTTTAAAATTAAAATTAAATTAAATTTTATTAAAAATAAAATTCCTAGGGGCTTCCCTGGTGGCGCAGTGGCTGAGAGTCTGCCTGCCGATGCAGGGGACGCGGGTTTGAGCCCTGGTCTGGGAAGATCCCACATGCCGCGGAGCAACTAGGCCCGTGAGCCACAACTACTGAGCCTGCACGTCTGGAGCCTATGCTCCGCAACAAGAGAGGCCGCGATAGTGAGAGGCCCATGCACCGCGATGAAGAATGGCCCCCACTTGCCGCAACTGGAGAAAGCCCTCGCACAGAAACGAAGACCCAACACAGCCAGAAATAAAGAAAGAAAGAAAGAAAGAAAGAAAGAAAGAAAAAAAAAAAAGTAAAAGAAATGAATCCAATATGGAGTCAGATTTGTTTAAAAAAAATAAATAAATAAAAAAATAAAATTCCTAGAATACTTTTCTTTTAAGAGATGGGCTGAGATTGTCCACATGGAGAGCAGAGGCTGGAGGAAGGACCGACATGGCAGCGGAGGGGCAAGGTGCCCACCCCCAGAGGACCCCTGACAGCAGTGACACAGCGCAGGAGTCGGGACACCCGAACTTGGTTTTCCTGCTGTATGACCTTGAGCTCCTCCCTTCCCCTCTTTGAGCCCATTTCCTCTCTGCGGAAGACAAGGCCCAGGAGAGATTCCCACATGGGGACTCTCCAGGCAGGAGGCCCAGCAGCCACC
>NW_020174935.1:1243644-1248812 GCF_003031525.2 Neophocaena asiaeorientalis asiaeorientalis | reverse complement strand
CCCCCACCCCCACCCCCCTACCCCCCCCCACACAATTCCCCAGCTTCTTAGTTCTCAGGCCTTGAAGGTCACTGCTGGGGGAGATGCTACACAACAGCCCTACAGGACCACTTCCCCACCGGAGGGAAAAACCCAGGGAGGCGTCTGCAAACAGGAAGTAAGGGTGGGTGCCAGAGAGGTGAACTCACAGACAGTGGATGCACTCGTCCTGCTTTGTCTCCTCTGACATTATTAATTTTTTTTTTTTTTCCCCCCGCACCAAGTGGCTTGTGGGATCTTAGTTCCCCGACCAGGGATTCAACCCGTGCTCCCTGCACTGGGAGCGCCAAGTCCTTAACACTGGACCACCAGGAAATTCCCTCCTCTGACATTATTTCACTCAGTTACTGGTTCACGCGTTTGTTGTCTGTCTCCCCCGCCAGACTATGAGCTCCCCGAAGGCAGCGATCTCCTTCACCGCTGTGCCCCCCGGGCCCAGCACTGTGTTATTTTACTCAATTAATATTTCAGTGAGTGAATGAATGATGAGCTGCCTCCCTGTGCCTGTTTGCACCTCAGAAGACAGTGTGACACATGCCCCGCCCCCAGGGCCAGCCTCCCTGAAGGGCTGCACCCCTCTCACCTTGGCCAGGGCTGGCGAAGTGGTTGTAATATTGGGACACGTAGGTCATGATGCTGAGGCAGTCAGGGACACTCATGGAGACCATGTCACTGGGGTCCAGGAGAGCAGGGATTCCCAGCTCCTTCTCAGCCACTTCAAAGGCCTGGGGGCGTGCAGATGCCAGGTTAGGGGTGGGAGAAGGATGGGGCGTGCACAGAAGCAGTCACAAGCAGGAAGAGGAAGACGAGGCAGGGTCAGTGGGCGCCACTCTGCACAGACCCAGCTTTGCTCAGCGGGATGAGGGGGATGAGGGCAGGGGTGACTGTGACCTGGAGAAGGGGAAGGTCTGGTGCTCCAGGCACAAGTGGGCCAGAGGGGAGCAGGGGGTGGGGAGAGGAGCGGCCAGGGCCCCAGTGCAAGGCAGCTGCTCTGGGAGCTGGTCCATGAGCCCCTCACCTCAGCTCCTGCCCTGCAAGACCCCTGCCCTCCGACACACACCCTCCCAAAACACACAGCCTCGTGGGCTTCCATCTGTCTGGGGGACTCACCAAACGGTTATTCTCGAAGACATTGTCCTTGGAAAGTGAATCAAACTCTCTGCAAGAGACAAAGTGGGGGAGGAGCATTGAGGAGAGGGCTGGGGCAGGGGTGTGACCAGTGGAGGTGACCACATCCCAGCCAGCCTGGGTCTCAGCAGGGTTCGGGAGGGGTCTGTGGACTGTGGAGGAGGAAACTGAGGCAAGGAACGCGTGCTAATAGAGCGGGGGCTGCCAGGTGGGGCAGAGAATGAGCACATGGCCCCCGGGGGCCTCCAAGCAGAGGCTGGAAATCGCTCAGAAGGGGCGGGGTTGAAAAGCCCCAGCTTCGAGTTTATCCCCCAGGAAGCCATGTCCTGACTCAGTGGCAAAGACAAAACTAAGACCAGGACCAATGCTGGCGACAACAAGGACACCCACAGATTAATGACCTCACGCTGAGAACTAGGCTGAGCTCCTGTCTTGAATTTATTTTCAACTCTACTTGGCAGGTATTTACCCCACTTTACAGATAGGGTCACTGAGGCCCAGAGAGAGGAAGCCACCCCGGGAAGAGGAAGCCGTCCTGGGAATCCACATTTCTGTTCCTTCCACTGCCTGTCACAAACCTGGACAGCCACACCAACTTGCTGAAACCCTAACCCAGGCCGAAGAGGAATGTTGTCTCAGTGGGGCCGGGAATAGAACAAGTCGGAACCAGCCTGGAAATAGTACATTCTCCAGAGCTGCTGGCACGGAACGGTCGGCCAACCCCGCTGAGCCACTCCTAGGGGCACCATCCTTCGGGGAGCAGTGAAGGGTGTCCCAGTTCCTAAGCTGGGACAGGTGAGAAGTGGCAGGGCCTGCCGGAGTAACCTAGCTTTTATTTATTCCCCTCCCCACCTCCTGGCTCCAGCTGCTGGAGTGGCTGAAACCAGCGGAGGAGACCCAGCCTTCTTGCCCAGCAGCCTCCTGGGTACACCCGCCCCAAGCCTTGTCCTTCTACGGCTAGAAACTGCAGCCTGACTGCCTGAGACGTGGGCCCAGAGGCCGGAGAAGGCAGTACGGCCTCCAAAGTCTGGGTCCCAGGCCCTGCTCTTCCAGGTCAGGCTGTGTGACCTTGGGCGGGTCGGCAGTCCTCGTGGCCTTCATTCTCCCATCTGCAAACTAGGGGAAGCCCTCGTGCCACCTCCCAGGCTGGTGGGGAGGACCAGTCTTGTTAGAGGCCAGCCTCACAGACACAAGAGAGCCCTCCTCCTGCTGCCCACCTGCCTGCTAACTTCTCCAGGCAGAGATCAAGGTACAGTGAACGCGGGCCAAGGCAGGAAGGGGTAGTTTGCAAACCCCAGGAGGTGCCCAAGGCCAAAAGGCCGAGTGGACTGGGGAGGGGATTGTGTATGTACTTCAGCCCCTTTCGCCACCTCTGGCCAGACCGCTTCTTTCTCCCCTCAGCTGGGTCCCGAACTCCTCCCCTTGCTTGGCCACTGCCTAAGAGTGTGACACTGAGCAAGCTACACAACCTCTCTAAACCTCGGGGACACTGTGACAGCAGCCCAGCCCCCAACAAAAGCTTGTTCTGAGGCTGAATGAGACAAAAGCAGCTTGTCTGGGCCGTTTATTTCAGTCTCCCAGCAGTGTTCTTAGAAGGCCAGGGTCACATTTTGTTCACGGCGTGCACTCAACACCCTCCACAGTGCCCGGTACTTAGTAGGCACTCCATAAATGTCTACTGAATGCGTAAATGCCGGAAACAGCGTGAAAACTGTAAAGGTCCCCACGTACCACAATTTTTCCTCCACTTCTCCCTCCCCTACCTTCGTCCCTAATCAACATCTAGGCTTTGGAAACATATTTTCTGAGAGTTTTCGAAGGCTGGGAAGTTCTATTTGGCTCTGGGGGAGGTGAGGAGCACAAAAATGAAACCCACATGGTCCCTCAAGGGAGCTTAAAGATGCCTAGATTTGAGGAGGGGTAATGAGCCCACAGCTCGAGAAGCCTGAACCACTTTAGAAGATGGTGCTTGCCCTCGCCCCCACCCCAGCCCTACTCTCATGGAGATCCTCCCTAGCCATCACCGAGGTCCTCTCTATGCCTCTCTATGCCTCTCTGGGCCTCGGTTTTTCTCCCGTGCAATGGGCTGGCAGCCCAGATGCTGGCCTGCCTTGCAAATGAATGCCTGGACCTGATTCTGGATCTCTTCGCAGGAGGGAAGCCCCCTCCGCTCCACACGAACTCTAGCCACATCCCTCCCTGTGGCCCCATCCACCCTCCTTAGCCAGCAGGAAGCCCTAAGCACTCTGGCCCAGTCACATCTCCCAGCCCTCCCTGCCCTGTGCTATGGGCTCCAACAGTGCCGCCTGTGTCTCTGCTCAGGTGGTCCCCTCTGCCGGGAATGCCCTTCCCTCAGCCCTGACCCAGCTCCTGCTATCTCCTTGAAGTCTATGTGACGGCTGGGAGGCCTTCCCAACCTAGCCCTTTGATACAGCACTTCCCACGTGGAGTTATCAGCACTGCTTATACATCTGTTACCCCCATAGGCCATGGGAGACTGTGTGGGGTTTGCCTCTTGGTTGGTTAGTAGCTATTTCCATTACCAGGCACAGTGTCCAGCACAGAGTATAACTCTGCAGACATTTGTGGAATAAACGAAGGAATGAGACACTTTCATCATCCCTTCCTGCTTAATAACACTTCTTATAATAACTAATGTTAACTGAATGTTCACTGCCCCATTTAATTTCTCCCAACAATCCTGGGAGGTAGGTCTTATTATCAGCCCCCCTTTACTGACCAGGAAGCTGATGCCTGGAGGGATCCAGTGATTTTCCCAGCACTTTGTGCTGGCAGGCTCGGGTCCATTGCGTGGCTTAGCTTGACACCTAAGTCCTGTCACACGCTGGCCAACCCTGCCTCACCACTTGCCCCCCAGCCAAAACAGAAGACCCCTTGAGCCCTCCGCTCTAATGCGTGGGTCCAATCTGGGTGCCCTCCTTCTCCAACCTTCAAGGCGCGGCTCCTGAGCCCCCTTACCCCGTGCCACAGGCCCCACAAGAGGCAGCAGCCCACCTACATCTCCACCTCATCTCGTTCGCTTCTGCATCCACAACCCCCAAAACCCACTCCTCCAGGGCCCACCCCACCACCTACATGGTACAGAATAAGCTAAATGCATCTACACCATCGAATCCTTGAGGCAATCCTTCCCTTCCTTCCCTCCTTCATCAAAGCCTCCCAGGTGCTGTCTTTGGGGAGCACAGGAGGTGGAACAGACACACAAAGACTCCAGGCCCTGTCAGGCTTGGGGAGCCCTGTCCGAGGGGCTGTAAGCAAGACAGACAAGGACCATGACTCTTGTCCCCAGTTTGCAGATGAGACCAGAAGTACAAGGAATGGCAGCTGCCAGATAAACACGCACTCAGTGTTTTATGAATGAATGAATGAATGGAAGAGGTTCCAGGGCCCAAGGAAGAGGGAGCTGAGATAGAAACACCAAGTCAACTGTTCTGGGGTCTGAATAAATTTTCCCGTGGAACCTCACTGGGCACCTGGGGGCAAGAAGAGGCCATTTCACACCCTGGAGCAGCCCATTAGGGCTGTAGGTCAGACCCTAGGAGTCTTCATTCAGCCTCCCTGCCCCACTGAGGACAGCAGAGTCATGCGGAACACACCTGGGGAGACAGGTCTGTGTCCTAATGGGGAGGGGGTTACATCCATTCATCTGACCTCTATTAACCTAGGGTTTCCTCTGTGCCAGGCACTGTGCTAGTGCCCTGGAAACATGATCGCATGGGGGAATCAAAGCAAGGGGGCCCCACAGAGGGAACAGGCCTCAATGCCCCACGTGGAGGGGGGCTGCTCAGAGTGCCTGTTTAAGAGTTTAGTGTAAGAAAGGCCCAGGGTCCCCAAGGAGGGCTCGGTGCTCCTTCAAAGAGGCAAGGCCTTGGAGGCTTCGGTGTCCCTTGGGCGGAAATCAGTGCCCTGTGGGCGGGGCCAGGGCCTCAGCAGAAAGACCGGCATGGGGGGCGGGCTGTGTTCCAGTGGGTGGGCTCAAA
>NW_020174935.1:1204141-1243497 GCF_003031525.2 Neophocaena asiaeorientalis asiaeorientalis | reverse complement strand
CCCCTCTCCTTGGCGATCCCGGTCACCCCTTCCCACTCCCCGCCGTGGACTCCTCAAAGAACTCTGGGATGGCCCCTGAACCCCTCACCCACCGCAAACTAGCCCCTCCCCACAGTGACTTCTTCCTCCACCACGCTGCCCACCGGGAAGTCTCCTCTTCCTCCCATCCTGAGTGCTTCCCACTCTAAGGACCTGCAAATCCCCCACATTCCCCTGGCCTGAAACTTTTAGGAGGCATTCTCCCCACCCTCGGCCAATCAGGCAGTTCCCCTGCAGACCCCAAAGCACCCCCAGATGACCACTAGCTTCATTCACCCTGTCTCACCACTCCAGAACACCCTTGACCTACAGGTAGTTCTGTCTGCCACCTTCCCCTCCCCCCAGAGCCGGACCGGGAGACTCCATGCTCCCACCCATGGGACCCCGGGGCCCTTCCCATGGGACGCCCCACCACCACCACCACCACCACAGTGGTCCAGGTGTCCACTCAGTGATGTATTGAGCCTGACAAGGGGTCCTGCAGAGTTTTCCTCACCCCCCCGTGTAGGGTCAGGGATCTCACCCCTCCCCACTGGGGCATCCTGACTAGGGTTGGGGGGGTTGGGGTCCCATGGTAAGGACCTATGGGAAGCAGGCCCTTGTCTAATGGGACATTGGGTGTCTGGCCTTGGAACCTCTGCAGCCTCATTCTCCTGCTCCCCCATCCAGACCTGGGTTAGCCACCCTCCCCAGAGGCCTCTCCTGACCTCCAGCAGATGAATCAGCTTCCACTAGGCTGCCCTGGCAGTGACATCACTCTGACCAGTGCAATAGTTAGCTGGGATGAGTCTGTCGCACCACTCCCCCCAAAGGAAGGAGCGGGATCCTAGTCATCTCTGTCAGCCATCAGCCCTTGGAGGAATGGAAAGAACAGGGGTGTACCAACCCAGGCTCGAATCCTGGCTTTTCCCACTCACTCAGCCGTGTGACCGTGTGCCTCCATGAACCTCAGTTGCCACACCTTAATAATGGGGATAATTCCTGCTTTACAGAGTGGCTGAGAGGAGTAAGAAGTGCCTCACAATTAGCCTTCGCTCATAAACTCTAACTATTGATACCTGGTGCCTGGTAAACGTGATAAAATGGGTTGAAAACATTTTGTACCCAGCTTGTCCCTTGGACCTTTGTGAGTAAATTATGGAGGAAACAGGCCAACTTGGGGAATCCCACCTCCTCAAAGGTTCACTGAGTCCCAGCTGGGAATACAATTATGACCCAAGGGACCCCAGCTTGCCAGCCTGGGGCAGCCTCACACCCTGGATCTGTCCACAGCTGGGAAGCCACCATCTTGGCCCAGAACGCCAACTTTCAGGTTACCTAGGAAGGGGCTGCCATGAGCCAGGCTGCCTGGCCAGCCCCCTTGGCCCCTCACCAAGCCTTCGCTGCCACCTCCGGCCCTGTCCCTGTGGGAAAGCAACTCTAAGAAAGGAGGGTTCCAGGTACTCTCATTAAATCAGGGACTTGGGCTCACACACCCACCTTGGCCTCCAAAGACCACCAGTACTCTTCATTAAAGCCCAGGAGGGATTATATTCCTCTCCTCACCCGCCTAAGGGGCTCCCTTCAGGTCCCTGAAGACAGTTTCAGATCTGACCTTGATCCCTTTGCCATGATAGTAGCTCACCCAGCCCAGCCTCTGGGCCCTAATTAGCCATTTGTGGGGTTTAGAAACTCATTATCTGAGTCAGCTCATCATGATAGGAGGTAAGGGCCTGCATGACCACAGCTGTGTGACCACAGGCCAGACAACTCCACCCCCATGAACCCTAATTTCTTACCCTATAAAATTGGGATAATAATCTTTGCCTTGCCTGCGTCCCAAGGTTGTGGGTAATCCGGTGAGATAATGAATGGAAAAATGCCGTGCAGACTGTAAATCCAGGGTTCAGGTGGGAGGTGGGACTGTGTTTACAGGTGAGGTCAGAAGCCACAGACAGCTATGCAAGTCAGGTCACCAGCCCAAAATCATACCAAAATATCAGGATTAGGACTAAGGGATTTGGGCCCTTCGTTTGGTGTATTTATTTTTTACCTATCAGTTAAGAAGTAAATATACTCTCCTTATCAAAAATTTTAAAATAAAGCTAAAGTTCCTACTTGACTGTCTCCCTCAACCCCAGTCCCCTCCTAAGATGTAGCCACGGTTGTCAGTTTTTTGTTTTTTTAATATTTATTTATTTATTATTTATTTGGCTGCTTTGGGTCTCTAGTTGTGGCACGCACACGGGATCTAGTTCCCTGACCAGGGATCGAACCTGGGCCCCCTGCACTGGGAGCACAGAATCTTAACCACTGGACCACCAGGGAAGTCCCATGGTTGTCAGTATGAAGTCGAACCTTCCAGACCTTGTGCATGCATTTATACTCAAACATGGATTCAACAAATATTGACTAAGTACCTGCTACTTGTCTGGGGAGCTCCAGGGTAGATAGGGTGAACAAGACAGGATCCCTGCCCTCATGGAACTAACATTCTAATGGAGAAGACAGGCAGGGAACAAATAAAGCAACAAAGATCATTTTAGATGGTGAAAGGGGCTTGGAAGAGAATAAAGTAAGACACTGTGACAGAGAACCATGGGAACAGACGGGGCTTCCAGGGAAGGCCTCTTTGTGGTGGGAACATTTGAGCTGAATGACACCCATCCCCCAAGAAAGCAAGTCGGATGCGAGCCAGTGAGAGATCATTGCAGGTAGTTGGAATCCTTCTAATTTATTCCCAGTAATAGCACGAGGCAGGATCCTGGCAGGGAAGTGCTGGCTAGTGTGGTGAGTGAGACAGGCTAGTGGCTACTCTTCGTCCAGAATGATAAGGGGCAAAGGAAAAAGAAGCCCGGAGGAAGAGCAGGCGTCCAGAGGAGGGCCCTGACTAGTCTGGGAAAGGGTGCCATACTTTCCACTTCCCATTCTTCCTGCCAGCCTGCTTTGCAGGAGGGCTGTGATGGAGGGAGATGCAAAGGCAGAATGAAGAAAACCCCCGCGGGGTGGGGGTGGAGTGGGGGGAGAAGCTGATGTCAAATGAGCACTGGTGGGAATGGCTGAGTGAATGAATGACCAGCACTTACAGCTTACACTTATTTTCACACACAGATCTCAAGGTAAATTTCAGAAAGATGAAAGGGAGAGGAACGGCCATGGTGGGGACCTGGAGAGGGTGAGGGGGAAAAGAATGTCATCATTGCCTCTGGGAATCTCTGGCTGTTGAGTCCCCACCTGACTCTGCGCCTGCTCAGAGGCGGGGGCTGGGGGCTGCTTCTCTCTCAGAGCCGGAAGTCCACCTGTGTCTGTGCGTTCCTGGGTGTGGGAGGTGATGCCTGGTTGGCCCCATTTCACTCACCACCTACTCCTTTGCCACTGACTTGCTGGGAGACCCTGGATAAATATGTCACCTGTCAAAGGTTCAATGTCAACATCTATAAAAGGTGGGCCTTTGCCCACCTTGGGATGCAGCAGGCCTGTTTCTAGGCCTCTATCCTCCAGAAATACTATCCCAGGGGCCCCAAGATGCACATACAAAGATGGTCATTGTTCGCTAACAGCAAAGCACTGGGAGCAACCTAACTGTTCATGAGGGACAGCATAATTAAGTTTCAATACAGCTGGAAAACAGAAAACCACCAGCTGTTAAAAAGAGCACCCTGGGGGATTTCCCTGGCGCTCCAGTGGTTGAGACTCCACGCTCGCATTGCAGGGGGCACAGGTTCTGGTCGGGGAATTAGGATCCCACATGCCCCACGGTGTGGCCACACACAAAAAAAATATCCTGGAAACAACAAGGTCCTACTGTAGAGCACAGGAAACTATATTTAATATCCTGTGATAAACCATAATGGAAAATAATATGAAAAAAAAGAATATATGTATAACTGAGTTACTTTACCGCACAGCAGAAATTAACACAACATTGTAAATCAACCATACTTCAATAAAATTTTTTTTAACAAGTGTCATGGAAATACATCCTCAAAAGAAGTGAAAAAAGCTAGCTGTAAAATAACAGATATACTAGGATTCCATTTTTGCAAAACAAAATTTATATATATATAACATATATATCATGTATACTTATGTATATAAACATGTACATGTGCAGATATATGGAATTTTAAAACATCACAAAGAAAGGAAAAAATCTACCCAAATGCTGTCAGTGGTTCACTATGGGAGTGAGATGGGGGTGTGGCAAACTCACTTTTTTTTTTTTTAATAAACTTATGTATTTATTTATTTTGGGCTGCGTTGGGTCTTCGTTGCCGCGCGCTGGCTTCCTCTAGTTGCAGCGAGCAGGGGCTACTCTTCCCTGCGGTGCACGTGCTTCTCATTGCGGTGGCTCCTCTTGTTGCGGAGCACGAGCTCTAGGCGAGAGGGCATCAGTAGTTGTGGCACACGGGCTTAGTTGCTCTGTGGCATGTGGGATCTTCCCGGACCAGGGCTCGAACCCATGTCCCCTGCATTGGCAGATGGATTCTTAACCACCGAGCCACCAGGGAAGTCCCAGATTCACTTTTTACAAGTCATTATGGTCCGAATTTGTAACAACAGCAGGCATAACTTTTTAAAATAACAGTTTTGAGATGTAATTCACATACCATAAAGTTCACTCTTGTGAACAATTCGTGGTTTTTAGTATATTCACAGGGTTGTGCAACCATTATTTTATTTAGAATATTTTCATTACGCCCCAAAGTCTGTACCCATTAGCACTCACACCCAATACCTGCCCGCCACCCCTGCCCCACCCCTGGCAACCACTATTCTGCTTTCTGTGTATTTGACTCCTCTAGGCACCTCCTATAAGTGGAATCATCCAATATTTGCTGCTGATTAATTTTAGACTCTTGCTCTGATCATAATCTTAGCCAGTCACTTGAAAAAATAAATGAACTTTCTCATACCAACACAACATCGTTCGCAGTTTAATTAACAGTGCTAGAAGCAAAAGGGGCTCTAATTTTAAAACAAAAGCAGCCCCAAATAAGCAAGAGGAGATTTGCTCACACAGAGGGCCAGAGCAGATCACTGGAAGACAAGAAATCCAGGTAAGTCAGGTAGAGCAAGTATAACTTCATAATGAAAAAAATAACAGGTGAGGCAGCAGGACTTTAGGAAGTGGACCATCCTTCCAGTCTGGACAGCTTGGAGCCTCAGTACCTATGAGCTTCTAATTCTAGGATTTCATTTTTCTAAGCTTCTCTGACTCCAAGATCCATGTGGGTCTGACCACTGTGCTTTTCTCTCAGGGCCCTACCCAGGCCCTTGGCTCTGAGCTGCTCCCCGGGGGAGCAGGGCCCTGTGGACAATAGGAACATTGTGGGACCTGGAAGCTGGGGCCTGGAGGTATGTGGGAGGTTTCGCTTCTCTCCTGGTCCTCACTTCGCCACAGGCATGCCCTGAGCACGTCCCAGGCCGCCGGGATGAGCCTCGGTTTCCTGGAATCCCAGCAATGTCTGAGGATAGGCAGCTATTCCAAGCCATTCTCCACAGACCCTACTGTTCCCCACATACTGTATATACATTCTGGAAAATCGGTCTGGGATTGGGCAAGTAAGTTTGAATCCTTACCCCAAAATGAAACAACTCTCCAATTAAACCCTCCAGAGCAGAGAGGACCATGTGCTGCCCGTCACTGGGAGGGTTCTCTCTGAGCTGGGAGATACTCCTACTTTGCCTTCTGGGTCTGTCCCCGGAGGGGAGGCAGGTCAAAGAAGCCACTGAAATATCCAGGCTGGAAAGGACCCTTTGGGAGTATTTAGCAAAGCCCCTCAGTATACAGGAGACTGGAGCCAAGGACGGGAGGTGTTTGCCCAGGATGGTAGAGGCAGTTAGAGGGGGAGCTGGGGCTGAGCCCCACCCCCAGCCCCTTACTCTCCGTGCTACAGGATGCTTGGGAGGCCTCAGCCTGCCACGCTGTCCCCCGCCCCTTTTGGCTTCCTCTGAAACACGTATTGCTGCTGTTCCAAATCCTGCACAGGCTTCAAGGCCCAGCCCAGACATCACCTCCTCCCTGAAGCCTTCCCTGATAGGCCCAGATGGAAGCCACAACTCCAGGTCTTCTTACAGATTCCCACCCTTGAATTAGATGGAATCTAGAGGGGAATCCTTGCCAATTTCATAGAGAAATTTCCACATGCCTACCCTGGAGGGACTGGCAGGCCAGTGTGGGAGACAGACATGTAAACAATCACGAAAAACAGTCACAGAAAGACAAGACAAGGGAGGTGATATAGAGATGGACAAAGTGCTATAGCACTTCCACAAGGAGCCTCTCATCTCCTGTCCGGGGACTGAGGCTATATCCCTGAAGGCTGTGTGGAGGAAACGGCATTTGAACAGTGGCTCACACTGTGTGGCATTTATTTGTGCATATGTGCCTCTCCCCATTAGGCTGTGAGATCCGATCCTTAAGAATATTTTATCTAGTTATTTATGGCTGTGTTGGGTCTTCGTTGCTACGTGCGGGCTTTCTCTAGTTGTGGTGAGCAGGGGTTACTCTTCGTTGCGGTGCGCAGGCTTCTCAAGGCTTCTCATTGCGGTGCCTTCACTTGTTGCAGAGCATGGGCTCTAGGTGCACGAGTTTCAGTAGTTGTGACACGTGGGCTCAGTAGTTGTGGCTCACGGGCTCTAGAGCGCAGGCTCAGTAGTTCTGGTGCGCGGGCTTAGTTGCTCCGCAGCACGTGGGATCTTCCCAGACAAGGGCTTGAACCCATGTTCCCTGCATTGGCAGGCGGATTTTAACCACTGCACCACCAGGAAGTCCTCAATCCTTAGGAATATTGATGGCTGGAACATTCCTGGTGGTCCAATGGTTAAGAATCTGCCTTCCAATGCAGGGTACTTGGGTTTGTTCCCCAATTGGGGAACTGCGATCCCATGTGTCAAGGGGCAAACTAAGCCTGCACACCACAACTACTGAGCCCGCGCGCTCTAGAGCCAATGTGCCACAACTAGAGATCCCACGTGCCGCAACGATGAGCCCATGTGCCACAACGAAGACCCAATGCAGCCTAAATAAATAAATATTTTTTAAAATATATTTTAATCCAGAGCTCGAACCCGTGTCCCCTGCATTGGCAGGCAGATTCTCAACCACTGTGCCACCAGGGAAGCCCCTTTCTTTCTTTCTTTCTTTTTTTTTTAATTTTGGCTGCACCACGCAGCATGTGGGCTCTTACTTAGTTCCCCGACCAGGGATCGAACCTGTGTCCCCTGCAGTGGAATTACAGGGTCCTAACCACTGGACGTACAGGGAATTCCCATGTGGTGTTTTTCTTGTTAATGTGCATTACCTCTGGTTTCTCACAACTCTGTGAGCTTCACATGATCACTGTTTACTAATGAGGATAAAACTCTGAGAGGGTAAAGCCCTCTCGAAGCCACACAGCTGTGAAAATATGGTCAGGACGCCATCTGGCTCTTTCTGACTTCCCAAAGAACTTTCACCACAAGGATGTGCCGCTGGTGGACTGAGGCCAGCATCGTGTCTGGTTCACCCCTGCATACCTAGTTTTCACTATAAGTTCATTCACTGCTATGTACCTGTGAGCTTGGTGAGCAAGAACCTCCCAGGTGCCCCATGTCTGCAGCCCCTGGCAGGCCTGGCAGCAATGCTCCTGAAACCGTGCACCTCACACTGGGACCTGAACCTACGTGCCGGGACTCGAACCCACGCGGCCGGGACTCAAACCCAGCCCAAACCCACAGTGTTCCAACTGAGATCACACACCTGGTTTCAGGACTTAATGAAGCTCAGGTTCTTGATGTCTCATCATAGAAAGAATTCAGTGAGAGACAAAGTGGTAGGTAAGAAGTGGATTTATTTAGAGAGAAACACACTCCACAGACAGAGTGTGGGCCATCTCAGAAGGTGAGAAAGGCACCAGGGTATGGGGGTTGTCAGTTTTTATAGGGGTGGGTAATTTCATAGGCTAATGAGTGGGAGGAGTATTCCAGCTATTTCTGGGGGAAGGGGTGGGGATTTCCAGGAAGTGGGCCACTGCCCACTTTTTGATCTTTATGGCTGGTCTTGGAACTGCCATGGCGCCTGTGGATGTGTCTTTAGCTTGCTGATGTGTTACGGTGAGCATATACTGAGGCTCAAGGTCTAGTGGAAGTCGACTTGTCTGCTATCTTGGATCCGTTTGGTTTTAATCAGTTTATGTCATGTCCTCGGGCTATGTTATTCTTTCAAAGGTTGTGCCCTGGGCTTCCCTGGTGGCGCAGTGGTTGAGAGTCCGCCTGCCTATGCAGGCAAGGCGGGTTCGTGCCCCGGTCCGGGAAGATCTCACATGCTGCGGAGCGGCTGGGCCCGTGAGCCATGGCTGCTGAGCCTGTGCGTCCGGAGCCTGTGCTCCGCAATGGGAGAGGCCACAACAGTGAGAGGCCCACGTACCGCAAAAACAAAAACAAAAACGAAGGTTGTGCCCTGGCCCTTCCCTCCTGTTTCACTCCCAGCTCACTTCTGATGGCAATAAACAGGACTAGTACTGGAAGGCTAACAGGGTTGGTGCTTGGATGCAGATGGAATGTTCTAGGCCCTAAGTTGGGTTCCTGTGGCTCTGCAGTGGGGCTCAGGGGCAGAAATTTGGCAGGAAGGAGGGAGAGGGAGGCCAGAGGGGCCTGACTTAGAGTTGGGTCTGCAAAGCCAGCCCTCGTTTATGCTTGGACTCTTTAGGGGTGACTGGGGTTACAGTTGAGGTCCTGGGGCCTAGAGCCCTCTCAACTACCCCTCAGTATCAACCCGGCCAGATCTGCAAGTCAAAAGCAGGCAGGTGGGAAACAGTTTCTGAGCCTCCCTACCCCAGGAAGGTCACCTCTCCTCTGAGGACCAAGTGACAAGGAAGGGACTGTCAGGCTGGAGAGATTTCGGTCAGCCAGAAGGTCAGACCACCTGCCAAGGCTGTCAGACACTAGAAGAGGACTGTTTGTCTCCCACTTACCTGACTGTCTACATGGAACTGTGAGCAAGGCAGCTCTTCCCATTTGAAACAGAACATGAGACTTTCCTGCAGAAGCTCTGAGTGAGTTGTTTTCCCGGTAGATAGAACAGAGAGAGGTTAGCAAGGGCGAACCTCATCTCCAGGTGACACAATACAACACAACTGGGACGGGTAAGGGTAACAGCAAACACTTGTATCATACTCGACAGCTTTATATGCTGAGGCTCAGCGGGGCCCAGGGAGGCAGGTGGGGAAGAACTACTCACTCCATTTGATGGATGAGGAAGCAGAGGCCCAGAGAAGTTAAGCAACCTGCCTGAAATCTCCCAGCTTCTAAGAGGGCAGTGTCAGGACTTGTATCTAGGCCCCCTGCCTGATCAGAGAGGGGAGAAGGCCACCCTCCAGGTCCACCAGCCCCAGGGAGAGAAATGGGAGTGGGGGTGGGAACAGGAGGAAGGTACCTTAATCAAGGGTGGGGCCAGCAATACGGAAAGCTGGGTCTTTCAGCCGCAGGTCTGACAGGAATGTGGAGCCACGGAACCGGGATGACTTGCAGCTTCCCGTACCCGCCTCCTTCTCGGAAACATCAGGAAAACTGCTGGTCAGGCTTTGGATCTTCAAGTTGGCCGCCCCCTGCCTCCCTCTCGACCTCTTCCTGACGTGCTTCCCCCACACCACAGCCTGGCTCCTGACCCCAAGCAACAGCCCAGGCCGGCCCCTCTCCAGTGTGCGGGGCAGGTGGGCACGGGGATGAAAGGCCATCGGGAGGAAGAGCCAGTGCGGCACACCCACACTCTTCATTTGCCGAAGAGTGAATACATTCTTCATTTATTCGCTCTATGCATCTGCCTTCTAGAAAGGATTTAAGGCACTCCATCACTTATTGATACACTTATATCGTTTCATTTGATGAACCCCGTTGATTCACTTCCTTGTACCTTCATCATTCATTCATTCAACTAATTCTCTTTAACAGCAAAGGCCATTGCTCCCAACTGCTGCCTCCCTTTTCTCAGGTATTCGTGGAGGCTCCTGGCCCATTTAATCCTAGAATGTTACCCAGAATTCTAGAACTGCAGGGCTGCAGCCTTCGGACAACAGCAGGTCACAGTGCCTCATTTTGCAGATGAGGAGGTGGTCAGTATCCACCGAAGGCCAAGGCCATTCCGGGAAGAGAAGCCCCATCTTGGGCTTGCAGTCCAGTCCACACTGTGGAAAGGAAGCCAAGGCCACCAGAGGCTGGTCTGTGTGGCGAGGAACCAGCTCCAGCCTTGGGGTCTGAAGAGCAGGGTTCCGGCCCCAGCTGTTCACTGCCTCTGCGCAAGTCTTACACCCTGGGCATCTCCACCTGGATGTCTCACAGGGTCCTTGAACTCCTGTCTGAACCCAGTTCTCTACCCACCTTCACATGCTTCCCGTTTCAAACCTACCCACTCACCCCATCTCAATCGTCGTTCCACTGTCTCCGCAGCTGCAAAAGCCAGAAGACTGGGCATCTCCCCGCCCCTGCCCCTGCATATCTGGCCAACTGCCAAGTCCTGCCCTCTGTAACCTCCCAAATGGTTCTTGAATTCTCCAGCCTCTCTCCACCCCTGCTGCCCCCACTCTGCACGAGCCCCAGCTCCTCTACAGCTGGGCTGCTCTAGACAAGTGCCGCAGCCTCTCTGTGAACTGGTCTCTACACTGTCCCAACACAGACTTGCCTTGGGTCCACCAACGAGCAGGGAGTAGAGAAAGCCCCTGGGTGAGTCTGCAGGCTCTGAGTCCCAGCTCCACCATGAAGTAGCCTTGCTGATCCATATAATCTATGCCTGTGATTTCCAAGGTCATGGCCAGCTAATAATAATGGACTTCATTCGCTGATCACACACTACAGCCAGGTGCTGTGCTAAGTACTTTATATAGTTTAATCAAGTGAAATGCTACCCCCATTTTATAGATGAGGAAAGTGAGGCACTGAGAAGCTAAGTAACTTGGCCCATGGTTACACAGCTAGCATGTGGAGTCGGGATTCAAACCCAGGTCTGGCCAAGCCCGAGCCACACACTTTGCTGTGCTGCCTTCTCTTGCCGGTGCATGAACTTTTGGTAACTGGCACCACCCAGTGCTCCCCATTCCCTGCTAATTAAACCCTCCCTCCCTCTATGCGTGGGAGGATTATGAACCTGCTTCTTCCACTCCAGGCAGCTGGAATAAAAACCCTGCGAGCTGGCTGCAGCTGCTTAAAGCCCTGCGTTCCTCAAGCCGTACCAGGCGGAGTTCGGCTGTGCCTGCCCCCTCACAAGGGCTGCCGGCTGCCCAGCACTGCCGCGGGACATGGGCCAAGACACTGGGAAACGGCCCAAGCCAGGCTCTCACACACTGGCTCTGTGTGACCTTGAGCTCCTCAAATGGCCCATCTACTGGTAAGAAGAGTGCTGAGGCTGATGTGTATAAAACTGATGACTAATAAGAACCCGCAGTATAAAAAAACAAACAAGCAAAAGAACCACTAATACGAAACTTTCTTTGGGTTATTTGTACGGAAATATGTTAATATAAATGTTTCAGACATTGCATGAAATTTCTAAAAATCTTATATGTTCTGGTATAATGTTATAAGTCATAATTCTAGTTATTACTTTAAAATGTGTATCTCAGAAATAACGAAATTTCCTTGTCAATTGCATTATTATGACCTTTCGTCAAATCTTTAACCGTGGTCATTTTTAAGTCTTTTGTCATTTACAGACAGTTCTGGGTATACTCTGATGCTTTTGCAAAAATGTTCCTATAAAAGGGTTCCATCTTCAAGGAATTCATGGAAAAGACTCTGACAAGTACAGGTTTCTGGTAACTGACTATACTGCTGAACTGAATGAATAAGCATTTTCAGAACTCTCATGGAAAACTGATGAACTCATAAAAGTGCTAACAAAAGATCAAGATGAAAAAAAATTAATTACATGGGACTGAGTGAATTGATGAGGATGATTATAATTTTTGTGACTTTCTGTTTGAATAAAAAAAAAAATCCCACAAGGACTCAGAGGCAAAAAATATACAAATCAATTTTCACTGCAAAGTAAAGGAGCTGTTACAGTGGAGGATTCCTGGACTGAACGTCAATATTATGACACAGTGTGAGTGTGTTTCGTGTTTGGTAATTGCAATCATTGTTGCTTTTATTGTGGTCATCCACTTACAATGCTTGGTGTCAGTTTATTTATCTCTTGTAAAAATAAAATGCAGTGTGTGTGTGTGTGAAAAAAAAAGTGAATGCATGTTATATTTTATTAATAAAATACACATAAAAGGGCTTCCCTGGTGGCGCAGTGTTTGAGAGTCCGCCTGCCGATGCAGGGGACACGGGTTCGTGCCCCGGTCCGGGAAGATCCCACGTGCCGCGGAGCGGCTGGGCCCGTGAGCCATAGCCGCTGAGCCTGTGCATCCGGAGCCTGTGCTCCGCAACGGGAGAGGCCACAACAGTGAGAGGCCCGCATACCGCAAAAAAAAAAAAAAAAAAAAAAAAAAAAAGCACATAAAATATTTTCCCCCAAACCTTAAAAAAAATAAAATTAAATTAAAAAATAAAATTTACTGTTAAGAAGCAGAAAAAAAAAAAAAGAGTGCTGAGGGACCAGGTGAGACACAACACACCTTGACCTGGCATAATTTTAGTGATGGAGACAGGAGACTCTGACATGAATTATGAGACTCTGGTGGTGAAATCAAAACAAGTTAACACCGGGGGTGCTCAGGTGCGTCTATATCCTATGAGTCACCATTGCCAAATGTCAGGACTGGTTGTGGGTACAGAAGAGACGGTACTGCCTGGGCCATTCTTAACGAGGCCAGGGAACCAGGGTGTACACAGGCACTGGGGGCGGGGGGTGCAGTAAGGCCTGGCTGGCACTGGCCTGGCAATCCAAACGCTTGGCAGGATCCCAATGCTGCCACTCTTTAGACTCCAGCAAGGTAACAGATGAAGTGCCTGGAAAGCTACCAAGAGCTCTATGAATGTTTGGACTTATTACATATTAACTAAGAGGCTCTTTTGGTTTTCCTTCCTTTTGGAGGAAGGATGGCATCCCAGAGACAGCACAGGTTTTAGAACTGGGCTGACCTGGGCTCTGTCCTGGCTCCTCTTTAGCTCTGGGAACTTGGACAAGTTGTGTAACCTCCCTGGTGGAGAATGGCCTCCTAACTCAGACTCAGTCACAGCCTTTATAGTCTCGACAAGGCCTATATGACTCCCCATGATCGGGAGCTTCACTGGTCTCTGGCCTCTTCCTCCCTCGCCCTTGCTAGCTCTGCTCCAGCTGGCCTTTTCACTACATTCTCTCAACATACAAAACATGCTCTGACCTCAGGGCCTTTGCACTTGCAGTTTCCTCATTCCTAACACTTCAGGTATCTGCAGTGTGGCCTCCTTGCCCCCTGCATGTCTCTGACCAAATGATACCAATTAGTGTGATCTCTTCTGACCATCCAATTCAAAAGGGTAACTCCTACCCTTGATTTTTCTGCACAAGATACCTCGCCATCCAACATACTATACGTGCTTTACCACCTGTCTCCACTCATTAGAATTTAAGTCCCATGAGGACAAGGGCTTTTTTTCTTTATAACTTAAAAATTATTTGTTTTCTAGGGGTTTTGTTTTTTACCCACTTCCTTTTCCCTCTCGCCTAGCAGTGCCTGGCTGGCTCACTTGTAGAAAAAAGGATACAACCTTCTGTGCATAAAATCCTATAATGTGCCTGATACACAGCAGGCATTCTATTAGACACCTAGAGCAGCCGCAGCAAATTACCACAAAGTTAGTGGCTAAAACAGAAACTTATTCTCAGTTCTGGAGGTGCAAAGTCCAAAATCAAGGTGTCAGCTCTAGGGGAGAGCACTTCCTCGCCTCTCATAGCCTCTGGTGGCTCCAGGTGTTTCTTAGCTGCGGCTGCATCACTCTTTTATCTCTGCCTGTCTTCATGTGGTCCCCTCCTCCCTGTGTGTCTCTATGTCTAAGGACACTTGTCATTGGATTTAGGGGCCACCTGGATAATCCAGGGTGCACTCATCTTGAGATCCTGAACTCACATCTTTATCCAAACGTCACACTGATAAGTTCCAGGGGTTAGGACATAGACGTATCTTTTCGGGGACCAGCATTCATTAACTACTAGGAAACAAGGATACAGAAGAGCTTATGAATTCCAAGCACGGGGGAGAAATAAATAACTGAGCATCTCACTTATTCCTCACGACTGCCCAGTAAGGCAGATTCTACTATCCTTGTTTACATGCAAGGAATGGGGCTCCTGCAAGCAGGAGCTTCCACCCCAAGAGCCATACTGGTGTCCACCCGAGTGATAGGTGACACCCCAGATAAGGAGGAAGCCAATTCACCCAGCTCCAGCCACTGCCATCCCCGTGCCAAGCCCCTGGAGCAGGCCCAGCTCTGCCTGGCCGCAGGCTCTAGGGACCCTCAGGTGTGCCCAGAGGTCACATAGTAAATTAGTGAGACAATTCAGACTTGAATCTAGGTGTCATGCCTTCAAGCCAGTGGCTCTTTCCATGTTCTCAAGCTCCCTTATAACCAGAAAACTCAAGAAGGAACCAGCACAAAGCCTAGCTTGAGAATTCACGGCAACCCTGTCACTGGGTGGGGGGTAGCAGCCACGCCCATCCAAGTTCCAGGAAACATCCCCTTGCTTTGGAGCTAATACAGACCACGCAGCACGGCACACAGGATCTCACTTCCCAGACCAGGGATGGAACCCGTGCCCCCTGCAGTGGAAGCGCGGGGTCCTAACCACTGGACCGCCAGGGAAGTCCCGACCATGCAGATTTTGATGGGGTACTTATTGCTGTTTCACCTCTTGCTACCCGTCTTAGGGCAGGGCTTTCTAAAGTAAAACCACAAGTTTGAGAAACGAAAGACCTGCCTTCACTACCTACTGCTTTGGCCTTGGACAAGCTATTTAATTACTCTGAGCCTCACTTTCCTCATCAATAAAACCAGGATTCCACATCTACCCGTCTCCAGAGTGAGAAAATGCATGAACAGTGTTCAGACCATTCTGAGGGCCTTACTCCTGAATATAAAGAATCTACAGCTCCAGGGACATTTGACCTTTGATGGGTAGGTTGTGTGAGTTACCTGAGACAATGTTTCAGTAAAGTTTGTTATTATTATAGATCAGTATGATCTGTGCTGTTAGAAAAGATCAGAAATTGGCTCTGATAACAGTGTGGGCTGCAGAAGATGCCATCTCAAAGAAATACCCAAGATGGCAGATCCCATATGGTTGTCTAAGGGAGGGATGGCAGAGAGAGGGAAAAACAGACACAACTCAGCTGTGACTGGCCGTGAAGGTTCCGGCAGACAAGCAGTAGCTCCGAACCTCACTGAGGGTGGGAGAGGCTGCCCACGACATAAACCAAAGTTTTCAGTGTGAAAAGTCAGGAGACCTGGGAGCAGAAGACAGTAGAGTTTGGAGCCAACTCTTTGCTTTTCCTTATAACTACGTGATCTCGATCAAGTCACTTAACTCCCCGAGTCTGTTTCCTCATCAGTGAAATGGGGATCCCACTAAACTCGAGCTGTGAAGTATAGGCAATGTACATGGATTCCTTTCAGCACAGTCCTGGCAGTAGGTGTTCCGTAGTTCCTTCCTGAAACCCAGCACTTCCACGAACATGCACGCAAATTATGGCAGGTCATTAATGCTCACAGGAGTCTTGTGAGATGCAGATAAGATACTGAATATGAAAATGTCCTGTATACGGTATAATGCTTTATGAATCCAGGGATTAAATAATTCAAACACCAATAACGAATGCATCAGGAGGAAGTATCTCATGACAAATGGGAAATTACATATTGCTGCCCTTGTCCACAGATGCTCCCCAACAATAAGGAGATGACAAATCTGACTCTAAAGAAGATTCTTTATTGAGACCTACTTTAAAAATTTCACTCCCTGATTTAAATAAACTTCAACTCAGTTGACTGGCTGATGGCTGACCTAGGTAAAGGCTTCATGGTGGCAAAAACACTCCCCATCTACGATGACATCAAAATAGGTTCCTGAGTAGTGTCAAGTATGAATATACTCAGGGTCTCTGTCCCATCTTCTTCAGGGTTCGATTAAGCTAGAAGAGAAAGAAAAGCAAAGTCAGATATGGCTTTTTAAAATTTATTTGTTTGTTTGTTTTTGGCTGTGTTGGGTCTTCATTGCTGCATGCGGGCTTTCTCTAGTTGTGGAGAGCAGGGGCTACTCTTCGTTGCGGTGCACAGGCTTCTCATTGCAGTGGCTTCTCTTGTTGCGGAGCACGAGCTCTAGGCACTCAGGCTTCAGTAGTCGTGGCACGTGGGCTCAGTAGTTGTGGCTTGTGGGCTCTTGAGCGCAGGTTCAGTAGTTGAGGCGCATGGGCTTAGCTACTCTGCGGCATGTGGGATTTTTCCGGGCCAGGGCTCAAACCCATATCCCTTGCATTGGCAGGCAGATTCTTAACCACTGTGCCACCAGGGAAGCCCAGTCAGATATGGCTTTTTCACCAAACCGTTTCCTACAGTGTGCACGATCACCAGGCCAGGCTGCCCCTCTGACATGAGCATGAGTTGTCTACTATCATGTGTAAATGCTCGGTTAGGTCCTCCACCTGACATTCTGATGGTGTCACACAATTCATGCAGCTTATTCTATCTGCCCTTCACACTCAACAAACACACATCCCATACTGCTCTGCCCATTTTATAGACAGGAAAGGGACCCAGGGTGACTAGACTTGTCAGGGCTGTATTATTATCCTGCAGGAGGAGTCTGGTAGCATGGACCACAGCACAGCAGTGACCTCTGCTGGAGGACTCAAAGCACCAAGACGCAGTGGCTCTAGCTACGGCCACAAAAAGTGACCCACAAGACCTCTCCAAGGGCAGGATGTGGAATGCACCCAGTCTGTCAGAACAGAGCTTCATGGTCTCAGCTTGCAGAAACTGGCCAGACCTGTCTAAGTCAGAGAGTAACTGCCAAGTGGTGAGGGATGGGTAAGAGCAGGCAGTGAATCCACCCATATTAGGAAATACCAGGGAGGGAGAAGAGAGCCGGCCACCGGCCAGCGGGAGATCTTGGAAAGAGATGCTCCAGAGAAGGCTGACACAGCAACTCCTACGGGCCCAACCCCACTCCCCAAACCCCAAGCAGCCAGCCAGTCTAGCTCAGAAACTTAAAGGGCCAATTTCAGGCTTTCTTGAAAACAGAAATGAGAAATAAACAATTTATAACTCCCCACCCAGTTCCTAACCTCTGTCCCCAGCCCACACACCGCTCTCTCAGACCTCTCACCTCTTCAAATTTGTGAATCTGCCGGATGAAGAAATCCCCATAGCGCCTGGCCACCTTGGTGTCTGCAATGTGGATCATGTCCTGTGAGAAAAACAACCAGACAGGAGCGGTGAGGGAGAGCCGCTTTCGGGCCTGCAAACAGCAGTGCTGCTAAGTGCCAGACAGACCCTCTGGAAGAGCACTACCAGTCAAGAGCTGCTCTTTCTGTTTAGATGGCTGACTTTTATTTTCTTCTTGTTAATTCATTTATTTTATTTTCTAGTCTTTTTTATTTTTATTTTCTAGTCTTTTTAACGAACATGAATCTTTTGGCAATAGTAACATTTAAAATAGCATTTTATTCTTATACACTGTTTATGAGTATAAAGTTGCAAATCAGTCTAGATTTTAAATTGTTTTTTAGCTCAAAATGTTTTGTTGAGCACCATTTTACTTGTAAATTATGACATAATCTAGGTTAAGATCCAAGAACTTTCTGAATCTCTTTGATAGGATTTTTTCAAGTCAAGGATGAAAAGAGCAAAAAAAATAGAAAGTAATTTGCCAAAGACAAACCTGAACCAATAAGGAACAATAATAAAAACATGCAATTAAAAACATTTTCATGTAGGAAATTTAAATCATATTATTAATTTAACCTGAATATAACCTCACAGCAAAATTTTATTTGTAATAACCAAGTTGCTAAATCTTGGGAGAAGTATTTTATTAAAGACCATCCAGATGGTTGGGACCAGTTCAGCTGGGCCACTAAAAGGGATGGAGGGATGGAGCAAATGACTGATATTGCCAAAGAACGTGTACATGTCAGGCATTGGGAATAAATTCAAAAAGGACTTTAGTTAGCTGACATGATACTGCAGGGGATAGACAGTTCTGATATTTAAAAACATGACTTAAAAACAACATTGAAAAACTTCCCCAACAGACGTGTTTCCGCTTTTGGTGAGTCTGTTCATGGCAGGGATAGCCAAGTTCTGCCAAACACCAAGCCTTCAAAAAGCCATTAAGTCTAAAATGAGAGGATCTGGTTTAGCAAGATGAGCTTCCAAAAACAAACTACCCAAACTGGCCAAGCAATTCCACAACTAGGTATATATACCCAAGAGAATACTGTTCACACAAAACCTGTACACAAAAATTCATAGCAGCATTACCCATAATAGCCAAAAAGTGAAAACAGCTCAACTGTCCACGAACTAATGAACAGATAAAGTGTGGTATACCCAAACAGTGGAATATTATTCGGCTGTAAAAAGGAATAAAGTACTGATACCTGCTACAACCTGGATTAAACTTGAAAAGATGCTCAATAAAAGAAATCAAACACAAAAAGCCACATCTTTCATGATTCTATTTTTAGAGAATATCAAGAATAGAAAAATCCACGGAGACAGAAGGAAGATCCCTGATTTGCCAGGGATGGCGGGAGGGGGGAGGGGGGGGGAATGGGGAATGCTGTTAATGGGCAGGGATTTCTTTTGGGGATGACGGAAATGTCGTGGAATTAGATAGCAGAGATGGTTGCACAACATGGTGAACAAACTAATAATCATGGAATTATACCCTTTAAAGTGGTGAAGTTTGTTATGCAAATTTTATCATTAAAAACTGTCAGCCAAAAATTAATTTTAAAAATTAATTTTTATTGGAGTATAGTTGATTCACAACGTTGTGAAAAAAGAGTATTTAAATTAAATAAATAAAAAGTAGTTGTTAGCAATGGATAACACACACATATGTATGGTATAGGTCTTGTGAGGTTATTTGTCTCTTAGGGTTGTGCATCCCTAAGAGATGTTGTGTACATATGTGTATCGTAGGCCAACAACTTTCTGAAAGCAACCAAAAATGTAGGATATTTTTAAAAATTGCCTCATAGGCGCTTCCCTGGTGGTGCAGCGGTTAAGAATCCGCCTCCCAGTGCAGGGGACACGAGTTTGAGCCCTGGTCCGGGAAGATCCCACGTGCCGCGGAGCAACTAAGCCTGTGCGCCACAACGAAGAGCAGCCCCCACTCAGCTCAACTAGAGAAAGCCTGCATGCTGCAACGAAGACCCAACACAGCCAAAAAAACCCCAAAAACAAAAAACCCCAAAAGACACCGTTATGTGTACTGTTCAACAGCCAAAAACCACCCAAATGTCCACGAGTGGAAGAATGGAAACACCGTGGTCAGCAACTGCAGTAGAATCTGGACCATCCCACGTCACAGAGCAATAAGCATGACTGACCTACTGCTACATGTGACAACGGTGGATGGAGATTCTCTCAAGTATAATGCTGAGCAAAAGAAGCTGGACAGAAATACCACACACTGCACAATCCCACTGCATCAAGCTCAAAGCCAGGCAGCACCAGTCTAGGGTGGTACAAGTCAGGACAATGGCTTCCCACCCACTGAAGGACTTCCAGCAGTCTACTAAGCACCCTCCCCCCTGCTTCTCCGACCTCATCTCCCACCACAACCTCCTCTCAGGCCACTCCAGCCACACTGCAGCTGTCTGGGCTCGCTCCTGCCTCAGGGCCTTTACTCTAACTGCTCCCTCCACCTGGAACGCTCTTCCTCCAGGTAACTGCTTGCTAATTTCCACACCTCCTTCAAGTCTTAGTTTCAGTTTCTCGACAAAGTCTACCCTGAGCACCTTACTTAATACTGCAGCCTGTGCCTTCCACCACCATTATCCCAACTTACCCCACGGCACGTGGCAACTTCCAAACTACTACATGCTTGCTTAATTATAACACTTTTTGTCATTTTTTTTTTTTTGCGGTATGCGGGCCTCTCACTGTTGTGGCCTCTCCCATTGCGGAGCACGGGCTCCGGACGCGCAGGCTCAGTGGCCATGGCTCACGGGCCCAGCCACTCTGCGGCATGTGGGATCTTCCCGGACCGGGGCACAAACCCGTGTCCCCTGCATCGGCAGGCGGACTCTCAACCACTGCGCCACCAGGGAAGCCCCTTTGTCATTTTTTTAACACTAGAATACCAGCACAAGGGCAAAAATCTTTGTTGATTTTGTTCAATGATGTGTCCCAGATGCCCAGAACAGTGGGCATTGAGAACCTAGCCCAAGGGGCAGTCATACCTTATCGATGTAGAAGTCAACCTCAGAGGCTGACTGAAATTCGCCATCGAGGGCAGAGATGCCACTGGTCCACACCAGGTTCTTCATTTTGTGTTTGAAGACAAGAAGCTGGATTCGGAACTCCTGCTCAGTGAGGTCCAGGAAGCCGGCCAGCTTGGCCACAGGCATGGTGGTGTAGAGCTTGAGGAAGCTGCGGATGGTTGAGAGCTGGGCCTGCTGCTGCACCTCATCGGAAAACACCTTCAGCTGCTGTAAGAAGGGCTCCTTGTGGTAGTTGGGGTGTACGTTGTCGTAGTTGGGCACTACAGGTGACAGGAATTTGGGGCAGGAGTAGCTGAAAAGTTCCTCGTAGACCTGTGGGTCACCTTTCTGCATGCGTAGCATCTTGTCCCCGTATTTCTCCCGCAGCTGGAGGTGGATGCTCTCATCGATGCGCATGGGGTACATGGTGAGGGCGATGGCCAGCAGGGCGTGCATCTGTTCATTCTGCTTGTTAATCTGGGGGTGGGGGAGAGATCGGTGCAGGGCCAAATGAATGGGTTTTCTGAGGTCCCCACCATCCTCCCAAGTACACTCTGTACAGACCTCCTAACTTCTCCCTTTGTCTTACACCCTTCAGCTAACTTTCCCAATGTCTCCTCCAATCCTCCCTCTAGCTCTACGGAACTTCCGGCCTAGTTCCAGGTCCTCTGTAGTTGTTTCCTGGACTCTTTACTGGTACCTCTGCCTCGGTCTCACCAATCCGCCCTACACATCACTGGCAGGTCAATCATTCCACACCAAGTATGATCGATTCACCCAGAACTCTCTGATGGCACCTAATGCCTCCAGAATAAAGATTAAATACTTCAGCTGGGTCGTGAAGGTCACCCCAGACTCTAAGACCCCAATCGGACTGTTCTCCTGCCTTCTAGCCAAAATGATTTATTGTGCCACTACATGACCACACTTCCAAGTCTCAACACCTCCGCTCTGCTTAGAAACCGGCTCCCAATTCTATGCATGTTTTGAATCCACCCTCCTCCAGGCAAACTGCTTGAGGGCAGTACCCACATCTAACTGATTTTAAACACCCACAGCACAGTGAACCCTCTAGGCACCGCTGGGGAATAAAAGTGAAACAAAAATCCTGTCCTTATCATCAGGGTGTTAATGATCCGAAGTAATAGGTGTAACAAAGAAAACACTTAAGTAGGCTAGCCATTAAAAAATCATCCTACTGAAAAAGCACATAGAAGAGCAACATTTTGGAAGGCATTTACCCAAAAACTATTGGCACAGGTGTGTCAGCTGGTCAGAGGCCTCCTTACCATCTCATATTTGTACGTGGTCCTTTGGAACATGCTCTTGGTCCTCTGGATGTAGAGAAGGATGTTGGCAAAGACCCGGATAGCATCCTGGTATCGACGCATCATCAAATATGCAAAACCGACATAATAGTATGTGGTAACCTGGCACTCGGGCACACGAGAATACATGCTCTGTGGAAGGAGGCAGAAGCAGTAGCCATGACTCTCAAGACCAATTCATCCCAGGTAGGATCTGAGAATTGCTGGGGCCTAGTGTCGGCTGAGGTGGAAGCACTGAGAGCTCCCTGCAGAGGCCCTGAACTACCCGGAGGAATCCTGGCTCTGAAGTCAGAGGCTCTGAGTGCAGATCGTACCACTTACTGATGATGTGACCTGAGGACTCCATTTTCTTGGCTGTAACAGAAAAGGACTGGACCAGGTAACCCTAAAATTTCTTTCAGCTCTAAAATCATCTACACCTCACTTTCACATTCTTTCTTGCTTTCTAGTCCTTGCTTTTCCAAATAGCCCTATAAGAGAAAGGACAGATAAGATACACACACGTCAAACAAAAACGTACCAAGCTTCTGTGGCTAGGAAAACAACCACTGCTAACGTATCATCACCTGTGCCACCTTAGAACTAAGTAAGTCTTTCATTAATTCTTCAGTGCAAGTTGAAAAGTAAAAATCTGCCAGCATCAGTCTGGTTTGAAAACAGAATCAAAAGACTGCTGAACATTTTAAGTGTTGTTAAGCACCAAAGAGAAACCACCTGGTCCAGGTTCAGATTTTCCCTGCAGTGGTTTTCCCAGTTCTTGTCTCAATTTTCCACTGACCTGGGGAGGAATCCTCTTTTATTCTCCGTGAAATCTGTCCTAATAATAGATCAGAGTCGCTCTTGAAGCAGACAGACAGACTTTCTGGCTCTGGGAAGGTGGGCCTGAGGAAGCAGGGAATGAATTACCTTCTTGTTCAGTTCGATGTTCTCCAGCACCTTGATAGCCTGGTAGTAATCCCCCAACAGGGAGTGCAGACGCAGAAGCCCCACCAGGCTGAAGTAGCCAAGCATCTTGTAGAGGGAGTGCCGTCCATACTCCCCAGCCACACTCTCAGGGTCACCTGAGAGAGACACACGGACACTGTGAGCACTTCAGCAGAGGCAGTGGAAGGAGGGCAAGCCTGACCCTTGAAGTTTACCCTCAGTAAACTCTCCATCTACTGCCAGTCTCTAAAGCTTCCTGCAATAGGGAATAACTGCCTTAGAAAGAATACCAAGAAACATCATGCCTGGCCTTATGCTAAGCTTACATTTCTAAGTCACCTAAGGGGTGTGGCAGCCCGCCCCCCACGCCATCCATACACACCTAAGAATATGAGAGGACCCCTCTCATCAATAAGAGTTACTTGGCAAGGCCCCTCCTTTCAGGAAGTCCATGAGATCAAAGCTATCTTCCTAATAACACTATTTAGGTGTGTTCCTATTTATCTTCCTAAGATACTATTTGCCTTTCTCACTGAGTTGACATTTGCACTGATGGTGCAAAAACAACGCAGGTAAAACTATGGACAACTTAGCATCAATCGGGTAGTGGCACCAAACTCTACCGTCATCACTGTATTCTTTACCACCACTCACCTGCAATAAAAGAACCAGCCACTTCCTTTTCCCCACAAAACCCCATTTTTAATTGACAAAATAACTGATACACAGACTATGAATAGAGACATGGGTATTTTCTCAAAAATGAGTGCAGTGAGCTTGTTAAGATGCCAATGAAAACAACTGGCAGTGTTTGCTGCCAATGAAAACTTGAGCTTTTAAGTAAAAATCAGAATTTCATAAAACTTCTATCTGCCACTATGAACTCAACAGCTCCCCAATGAAGACCTATCTGATAAGGCTGATGGTCAAAGTAACAGATGTGGTTTCAAAAAACTGTATAATTGGGACTTCCCTGGTGGTCCAGTGGGTAAGACTCTGAGCTCCCAACGCAGGGGGCCCAGGTTCGATCCCTGGTTGGGGAACTAGATACTGCGTGCATGCCGCAACTAAGACCTGGCACAGCCAAAATAAATAAATAATTAAAACAACAACAACCAAAAAACTGTACAATAAAATGTGTCAACTTTCAGAAAATCTTGATAGCTCAATGAATCAGTATTTTACAAAATCACGCATGGGTAAAAAAATTCATTCAAGCTGCAGGATAAACCAATAAACTTTAATGTAACAAAGTATAAGTTCACTGATAAGGCTTCAGATTCCACACTGCAACTAACCTGTATGAAACTACCCGCTGTCAACTTCTGATGCAGAACCAGAGAAGAGCCAGGCTACCTGTAAAGGCTATTGAGTTTCTCTTCCCTGTCCCAATTAAATATCTGTGTGAGGCCAGATTTCCCTCAGATACTTCAACCAAAACAGCACATTGCCACAGACTGAGTGAAGAAGCAAGACTCCAGCTCTCTTCTATGAAGCCAGACATTAAAGAGGTTTGCAAAAACACCACTCTTCTCACTGTAACAAGATCTGTATATAGATAAACCTTGTGATTCTTAATCTTTTAAGACTGTAAAGTGGTCCTCACACCAAAAAGTTTGAGAAGTGCTTATCTAAACAAAGGCCCTGGAGAGGGAGTAGAAGTGTTTACAAACGCAGCTCTCAGGAAGTGCTTGTTCAGTCTGTCGGCCAACAGACTGCCAAGCCCAGCAGCCCCCAAATCAGCCGTCGGCTCCTGTTCACACCCAAATACCAAAGAGGAGCAGCCCATCGCTCCTCTGCACTACCCGCGGCCTCTACTCACGAGGCACAGATGGCAGGCAGCACTCACCTCCACTTGTGTACACCTCCAGCTGTCGGTTGATGTTGGACTTGTCTACAAGGGAGTGAAGGACATTGAGGACACTGTGAACATTCCAGATTTTGGGATTGGAACGAAGGAAGTCGATCTCCTCCTCTGACTTCTTGGCAGTCTTACAGCGGTACTGACTAAACGACTGAAACTGTTGAGGAAGAAGGGAAACGTGCAGCAGTGGCGTTAACGCCAAAGGGACAGCACAGCACACAACACGCTACTGCTACCACTTCTCCCGCTACACCAGTCTGTGCACTACTGGTTCTTTCAAAGCCATCTTTGATTAAGCTGTGGTTTTGTTCATTACTATGTTATTTATTCCACAGCTAAGCAAAAAGCTCTAAAATGAGAGGTAATTTGTGGAAAAAAAAACATTCAATTTGGAGTCAAACATAGTCTAAAGTTACTTAACGTCTCTGGGCATCACAGTGCCATCAGCCTGGCCGCCAGAATCAGGTGGCTTACGACAGATCTACTCATACACGGTAGAGATGGGGCAGGTACCTGCATGTGTGTCTTCCCTTCCAGAGCTGACCATTAATTCACCTGTGACAGGAACCCAGTCTGAGTCACCCCTGTCCCAACCACAGAGCCTGGACAAGTGTAAGGCACATATAGGGTACATACCACAGCTATTTGTTTGGGGCAGGGTTTCTATCTGGGACCAGCACTGGGCTGGCTCCATCTGTCACCCAGAGACTAGCATAGGAGACCTAGTTACTCTGTCAGAATTAAAAGCTCCCTGGTTGATTTCTGGTGCATACACAGGTTTGGAAACCAGGGACTTAGAATCTAGGTTCTAGATAACCTAAGATTACTTTTCAACTCTAAAATATCATCCTCCTCCAAGAGTGCAGGAGAAAACGTTTCCAAATTTATAATAAACAAATAGTATCGGGGCTTCCCTGGTGGCGCAGTGGTTAAGAATCCACCTGCCAATGCAGAGGACACAGGTTCGATCCCTTGCCTGGGAAGATCCCACATGCCGCGGTGCAAATAAGCCCATGCTCCACAAAGAGAAGCCACCGCAATGAGAAGCCCACACACCGCAACGAAGAGTAGCACCCACTCGCCTCAACTAGAGAAAGCCCACGCGCAGCAACGAAGACCCAACACAGCCAAAAATAACAATAAATTTATAAAACAAAACAAAACAAAGAATAGTATCCAGAATATAGAAGGAATTCTCATAAGCCAAAAAGAACAAGATCATCCAATAGAAAAATGGGCAAAGGATACTGATGATCACTTCGAAGAAAAACAGAATTGGTCAATTAGCAGGGAAAATGCTCAGTCTCTTCAGAGCAATGTAAATTAAAATGATTACCATTTCTTTCCTATCAAACTGCCAAAAATCAGATCGATCCCATCCGGTAGAGAAAACTTGCTCTCAAATGCTGCTGGTAGTAGTGTAACTTGACACAGCCTTTTAGGAGGGCAGTAATTACTATTCATTAAAATCCAAAGTGACAAAATGTTCCATATCTTAATTGTGGTGGTGTATACATTTGTCAAATCTCAGCAACTGTACACTTAAAACCGGTACACTTTACTGCACGCAAATTGTGACTTACATATCTGAGTTACTATAATTTTAAGGGCTTCCCTGGTGACGCAGTGGTTGGGAATCCACCTGCCAATGCAGGGGACACGGGTTCAAGCTCTGGTCCAGGAAGATCCCACATGCTACGGAGCAACTAAGCCCGTGTGCCACAACTACTGAGCCTGCGCTCTAGAGCCCACGTGCCACAACTATTGAGCCCACGTGCTACAACTACCAAAGCCCGTGCTCCTAGAGCCCATGCTCTGCAACAAGAGAAGCCACCACAATGAGAAGCCCGTGCACCACAATGAAGAGTAGCAACTAGGGAGAGCCCACGCGCAGCAACGAAGACCCAATGCAGCCAAAAATAAATAAATAAACAAATTTATAAAACAATTTTAACAGCGAATATCCTTCAGCCAACAATTCTACTTATAATCATCCCTAGAAATGGACTTTATCTGTAACACATACACCAGAAGAGTGGTACACCATGTACATGGCACAAAAGAACAAGGCAGGTCTCTATACGATGACTATCTTTCCAGACAGTAATTGACGCCTCTGCAAAGGCAAGGAAGGAAGACACTTTCACTTTACCTGCAGTTAAAAAAAAAAAATCTCAACAATAGCAACACACACATATATTGCTGCATCAATACAAATAAATGAAAAGAGTGGTGGGGAATAAGGAGCAAAAAAAAAAAAAAAAGTTTGGTTTTTTTTTAAATTTTAAAAAAGACAAAAAACAAGAATAAAGAAGAGAGCGGTGGGGAAGAGCCCCTCACCCTGTGCGGTTTAACTGGTGTTTTCTTCTTAAGCGGCTTCCAGTGCTCTCACTTTTCACAAAGACTGGCTGGGGGAATCACACCTGGCCCACACTGGACAGTCTTTGTTAGAAGCAGGAGCACTTAAACCCCTTAAGAGAACACCAGTTAAGCCCAGGGAATTAGGATTATCTTAAGACGGGATGAAGAACCTTAGCACAGATGATCCTCGCTGACTTGCTGCTAGCCAACAGGACAGCCAATCTTCTAAAATTACGCCAAATAATAAGCCAAGGAGCCAGAGAGGGCAAACAAGGCCAGTGTGGTTTGTGGCCTTCACTGCACAAAGGACTGAAGCCTGTCTTGAGCAGGAAGCCTCTCTCTCAAAGAGCCCTAGGAAGGTTTCCTCAGCTCACCAATCACAACTTATCAGCACTCTGTACTCAAAGTCTCTTTGATCCGTGGGGCTCAAATAACTGCTTTATTAGGAAACTGATTTCTCCTGAAATACCTAGTAAGAACTGTGCCATCCCTGTAAAACATGGAAAAGATGTTCTTCCAAAGTCAATTATTTTATGGTTTTTAGCAACAGCACTCTGATAGGTAATTTTTCCCTTTTGATGAAAATGTTCTTTCATTCTGATCCAACATATGCTCACATCATTAGCACCACCATCAAGATACAGACGCTTTCTCCTGTAGGCGAGGAAAGTGAGGCTCAGGGAGCTAAGTAACACGTCATCACTACAGAGCCACCACGTAGCAGCCCCCAGACAAGTACCCACTCCTAGCTGACTCCAAAGCCTGGAAACCTGTGCTCTTCCTGCCAGACCACCTCTCAAGGTCAGTTAAGAACGTGGTGAATGTCAGGAGCTCAGTTCTCCAGACTTCTGAGGTCAGAATGGAGCTCTTAGACCTCACTGATTCAAAACACCACAACATAGAGGCCACTTCCACAGGGTATTTCACACTACCCTAGGGTGGCTATATACCATGATCTTTTTAACAACACAAACAATGGTAACAGCTGCTCCTTGTCTGGACCATTTATTTCAAATTAGGCCAAGGCTGACCAGATACCTGGTAGATGAACTCATCGATGATATCCCAGAGCCACTGGTTGGGGAGTTCGAGGGGAGCAGGACCATCAGCATCTGGGCAGGAGACCACAGAAAGGTCAGACTCGATCAATGACTATATGCCCATTCAGTAACGCTGCAGAATGCATTTTGTAATTTCTCTCTTAAAAGGACTATGAACCACAAGACATCCCCCTCTTCCCACCTACACATTAAAATCTGCTAAAAAGAACTGAAGGCCAATACGAGGTCTCATAACCTCAGACTCACTGAGAATGTAGTTGAAGAGATTGCAGTAGTTGTAATAGGATTCAAACCTCTGCTCCAAGGAGGGTCCCCCCTGTAAAGAAAGCAGAGAAAGGACACATTTAATCTAAATGCGTTCTACTCATGGCCTGCCACTGACAGTAGAAAACAAATACAGCTGATCCTTGAAAACACAGCGGTTTTGGTCAAAAATCTGTGTATAATCTGTGTATAATGTATCGTTGACCCTCCACATCTGCAGATTTAACCGATGGTGGATCCTATAACACTATAAATATTTATTGAAAATATCTGCATATAAGTGGACCCGCATAGTGCCAACCCGTGTTGTTCAAGGGTCAACTATATATAAGAATTGACGTCAGCTCTCCCCTTCTTAGCATGTGAGAGCACTCGAGTGACAGGGAAGATAGTTAAGTGCTACAGCAGTTCAAAGGGGCACTGAATACCTGATGCCAATGGTCAAGTTTTATACCAAAAGCTTTAACTGACCATTCAAGATCAGGCATATAGATCTGGCAAGGCAGAGGAGTGAAGGGAAGGTGTTTCAGGAAAAACAGGACTAATGAAGGCAAAGAAGTAAAATCGTGGTGCTTGAAGGTTAGGGAGTAAGGCAGACAATGCTACACCGGGCTACATTGGGCCAGAAATGCAGAGGTCTTACAGTGCCAAACAAGAATTAAGCTGGGGGTCAGCAAATCCACCATCACCTGTTTTTGTAAATAAGAACCTTAACTGGCACACAGCCATGTGTACTCACTGTCATGGCTGCTACAGAGCTGAATAGATTCGACAGAGACCGTTACAGCCTTCAAAGCCTAGAATACTCTCTATCTGGCCCTGTACACAGCAGGCTGCTGACCCTTGATCTAGACTCCATGTGGCTGGCAACTTAGAACCACTGAAGATTTCTGAGCTGGGGAACAACGTGATGTATGGTGTATTTTGTGATGGAGTAGAAAGAACGCTGCCTTGGAGTCTTAGCCCCACTGCTTACTAACTGTGGGGTCTGACAAGGTACTTAATCCCTCTGAAAAATGAGATTATGAGGTGAAAGTGCCTAATACAGTAAATGCTCTTTCAATGAAAACCTCCCCCTCCAACTCCCCCCCATCACGTACGTGAAACTGCCCCATCTGGTACCTAGTGAAGAGATCACGGGGTCAACAAACTTCTGCTGAATCTTCATCTACAGACCAGAGGAAAGATCAGAGGTGGCAACCAGCCATACTATGTGTTCTGATGCCACGTTCTGCCAAAAGCCATGTTATACAGGCTGGCTATTACTAGCCCAGCCTGCAAAGTACCTGAGCCATAGCATCAATGGTAGAAGAGAATCTTTACTTTCTATCAAATGAGGTAGTCAGAGAGCTCACTGGGATGCCAGAAAAACATGGCCCCCCGCATTACTTTGGCAACAAGAACTCCTTCAACTACCGCCACTGATGGTGGCGGGCTCCTGGGCCAAGGCCAGAGCTCTTGTCAGGTCAAGTCACCCTCAGGGGGATGAGAGTGAGTGTGAGAAGCTGGGAACTCTTTAGATGGAAATACCCTAAGGAGACTGTGGTGGCAGCTTCTTTAATTTACACACGCACATACACGCTCCAACAATTAACGTGTCAACGTGGGGGATCAGACACTGGATTAGAGCAGCGAGCAAGACAAAGTCCGTGCCCTGCTGGAGTTTACCCTCTAGTGAGGGAAGCAAGCAAAACGCAAGTAAATAAGACAATGTCAGAGAGTGATATGTGCTCTGAAGTGTCACATAGTATGGCTAGGAGCCAAGGGAAGGAGGGAAAGATGCAGGAAATGAGACTGGCAAGGAAGTCAGGGGCCAGGTCAAGCAGGACCATGACTAGGACTTGGGATTTTATTCTAAGTATGATGGGAAGTCACGGTAGGATTGTGAGGAGGGGGGTGACTTGATGAGACTATGTTTTAAAAGGATCACCATGGTTACTAGGTTGAGAATAAACGTAAGTGGGCAAGAGTGGAAACTGACACCAGGTGAGCAGTTATGCCGTCATTCAGGCAAGAGATAATAATGCCTTGAACCAGGGTAGGTATGTGCATTTTTAAAAGATACAATGCTATATGCACACCTAACAGACTACAGTACAGTGTAGCATAACTTTTTTTTAAGATTATTTATTTATTTAAAAATAAATTTTTGGCTGCGTCAGTTGTGGCACGCAGGCTTAGCTGCCCCGTGGCATGTGGGATCTTAGTTCCCCAACCAGGGATCGAACCTGCATTCCCTGCATTGTAAGGCGGATTCCCTACTGCTGGACCACCAGGAAAAGTCCCTAGCATAACTTTTACATGCACTTGGGAACCAAAAAATGCATGGGACTGGCTTTATTGCAATGTGCACTTTACTGCAGCGGCCTGGAACCTGCAGCGCCTCCAAGGTGTGCCTGTCAACAGTGCAGACAGCATTTTAAGAGACTTAGGGCACTCTAAAATTCAGAAATCAGGAAGAAAAGAACCCAGCAAGTGCCCAAAGTTGGAAGAGTGTGGTAGAAAAAACAACGATGTCACAATAAGACAGGCCTAGCTTCAAAGAATTTTGCCATTTACTAGCTGCACGAATTTGAGCAAAAGCAACCTCTCTGCGCCTCAGTTTGCCTACTTTGCAGGATCACCATGGGGATTAGAGACATGCAGATGTGTGCCAAGTGCCTAGAATTGTGCCTGGCACACAGCGACAGTTGTATGTATTTGTCAGAGGGCAGGAGGCTCAGTGGCAATGCACTGAAGGGAAAAAGCAAGGGCATTCCAAGCGGAGGCATCCGAAGGTACCTGGGAACACACTTTTAGGATGATGTTCTGCAACCCAGTGCATGTGATAAGTGTCCAGTCAAGAACTGTGGGGATAAAGAAATTAAAAAGGATGGACAGGCTATGCAGTGGTACCATTTGCCTGAAACAGACACCCAGCTTTCTGGGTTCTATCATTCCCTCCATCCTTTCTTAAAAGAAAGCTCAGAAAACATGCCAACCACTCTTGGACACTGAACCAATATAAACTAGCAACTGTTTTCCAGGGACAAAAATGGCATAGAGTTTAAAAACTGCCAGCAACGTTTAGATACTCACACTGACTTTGGCATATATGTGCCTGTAGTATAATTCTTTGTACAGAATCAGAAAGACAGCATCTGAAAGAGATGGCAGAGGGGTGCTTTAGTAATCCACCAAACAACCGGGGTCTTCTGGCAGTTTTAGCCCGTGGTGGGAAGTAAAGTGGTAAATGTGATTTCAGAAACCAAACAACATCAAAATTCTAACACTTACACCCCAAGAATACATGCAACGAGAAACTTCATTTCCCACTTTATACTTTCAACCTCATCTTAATCTCATTCAGGCCCGTTTCCCTTCACCACTTAGATATTTTTCCCATACAGTTGTTTAACCAAGACGTAAATACTAATGGCTCCATGGAAGGCGATATGACAGGATCAAAATTGCAAATACATGGGGATCTTTGACTTAGACATCCTATTTTAAGGAATGTATCCTATTGATATGATGCAACCATTAAAAAGAAAGAAGGTGGGGACCTCCCTGGTGGCACAGTGGTTAAGAATCCGCCTGCCAATGCAGGGGACACGTGTTCGAGCCCTGGTCCGGGAAAATCCCACATGCCACGGAGCAACTAAGCCCGTGCGCCACAACTACTGAGCCTGCGCTCTAGAGCCTGTGAACCAGAACTACTGAGCCTGAGTGCCACAACTACTGAAGCCCGTGCGCCTAGAGCCCATGCTCCACAACAAGAGAAGCCACTGCAATGAGAAGTCCGCGCACCGCAACGAAGAGCAGCCCCCTCTGGCCGCAACTAGAGAAAGCTGGCGCGCAGCAACGAAGATCCAACACGGCCAAAAATTAATTAATTAATTAATTTTTAAAAAAGCGGGGATGAGCTCTTTGGATATCAATGTTGTTCAGAAGTTAACATACAGGTCTGAGACTATTAGCCTTAGAAAGGCCTGCTGGTAAAGTTGGTCCTTGCTTGGCATCTGGGACCTAGATTTCAGGAGGGTTTCCCACCAATCTCATAAGGGTGGTCTGCTATCCCTAACAACTGTTCGTGCAAACAACATGGTTTATACTGAACACCTGCTTTCCTTCTGGGAGTCTGGAATTTCAGTACATGCTAGGCAGAGGATGTGCCTACACGACCAGCCCCCAATAAAATGCCTGGACATTGAGTCTGTAATGATCTGCTCTGGTAGCTCCATAGAAAGCCCCACAGCTGTCGGACTGAGTCCTATGAATCCTTCTAGCAAATAATCAAACCTGGGGGGGGTCTTGGGAGTCCTGGAGCTGCAGAATACTCTCCAAAAATATCATAAATTTTAAAAATGGAAAGAAAGAAGCATCTATCTAGTCTTTGTAAAAAAGGAACAAGTTATTCCTAATTGCTTATATATGCATAGAGTATCAGAGGAAGGATAAACAAGAAAATGGTGAACACTAGATGGCTCCAGAGAGAAAAATGAACAACTTGGGATAGAAACGGGAGGGGGATTTTTATACCAAATCTTTTATACTTTGAGTCCTGTGAATCCTTACCTGTTTAAAAACATGTATTACAGGACTCCTACTGTGCTCAACATACACAATATTATATTCTTTATAGGCAAAATATTAAACAGAGCGTAATGTCTGAGCAACATGGAAACACATTTAAGAGTGAGTTCTAGCAAACGTATGGACACCAAGGGGGGAAAGTGGCAGGGGGGTGATGGTGGGATGAACTGGGAGATTGGGATTGACATATATACACTAATATGTATAAAACAGATAACTAATAAGAACCTGCTGTATAAAAAATAAATTAAATTAAAAGAAAAAAAAAAAAAGAGTGAGTTCTAGGACTTCCCTGGAGGTCCAGTGGTCAAGAGTCTGCATTCCCAATGCAGGGGGCACGGGTTCAATCCCTGGTCGGGGAACTAAGATCCTGCAGGCCGCACTGTGTGGCCAAAAAAAAAAAAAAAAGAATGAGTTCTAAACCTGAGTAACGATGATGATACTAATGTTTAGTATTCAAAAAATGTTAGCTGTAACAAAAGTGAAAGACTTGTACGTTAAAAAACTACAAAACAGGGTTTCCCTGGTGCGCAGTGGTTGAGAGTCCGCCTGTCGATGCAGGGGACACGGGTTCGTGCCCCGGTCCGGGAAGATCCCACATGCTGCGGAGCGGCTAGGCCCGTGAGCCAGGGCCGCTGAGCCTGCGCGTCCGGAGCCTGAGGCCCGCGAACCGCAAAACCACAAAACACTGTTGAAAGAAATCAAACACCTGAATAAATGGAAAGACATCCCATGTCCATGGATTACAGGACTTAATATTGTTAAATGGCAATACTCTCCCAAATTGATCTTCAGATCCCACATAATTTCTATCGAAATCCAAGCTGGCTTCTTTGCAGAAATTGACAAGCTGATCCTAAAATTCACGTGGAAATTCAAGGGACTCAGAAGACCCAAAGCAATTTTGAAAAAGAACAACAAAGGTGGAGGACTTACACTTGCCAATTTCAAAACTTACTCCAAAGCTACAATCATTTAGACAGTGTGGTTGGTACAAGCATAAGGATAGACAGAGATCAACGGAATCAAAGTGACAGTCTAGAAATAAACCTCTACATTTACATGATAACAGATTTTGGGAAGTGTCAAGACAATTCAATGGAAAAAGAATGGTCTCTCTGAAAATTGGTACTGGGACAGCTGGCTATCCACATGCAAAAGAATGAAGTTGGCTCTTCTTACTTCACACCATATATAAAAGACACCATCAGAAAGTGAAATGTGAGAGGAGGCCAGAGAGCCCATTCTGGAGCAACTGTAATGACCCCAAAAATTACGGAGGGAAAAGGAAACCAGTCAAGACAAAAATCCCAACTTCAGCTTTCACCACATGTGAAACACCTCTGTCCCCTCTTCATCTATTCAGTTTTCATTCAACAAGTTATTTACTAAGGAATTTACTATGTACCAAACCCTGGGGAAATAAAACGGCGAGCAAAACAGACACAGATCGTCCTGAGCTTTCTAATGAGCCTCAGTCATAGGACCCCATCCAACACATGGGACACAAAACACTCACACCTACCGTTGCCAACCTGTGGAGCAATGGTTTCAGCCTCAGGCCAAGGTGTATTCTTGAAAAATCTTTCAGTCAACTTGGTCCAGCTGAAAATCAAGAAAAAATATTCTAGAACTCCAAAACAGGAAGGATCTGAGAAGAGACAATCCTCATATTTTATAAAAAAGTACCCAAACTCCGGAAAGGGAAGAAGTCACGGAAACAGAGCCAGGGCCAGAGCCTCCAAGTCTACAACTTTCCTCAACCCAATTCTACACCCCAGACAATCTTTCTTAATAAGGTGAAACATTTCTTTTACATCAGCTAGACACCTACCAAGCTCTTCAGGATCATCTCCTGCCTCTGTATCATGAACTCTAGTCATACTTCACTGCTTACTGTTCCCTGACTTGAGAACTACCTTTTAGACACCCCCACCCCCCTCCCTCAGCTTTCCACCTCCCCTTCCACTTCCTGGAGCACTGTGCCTCCTCCCCCTCTCCAAACATGGAAGCAAATCAGTCTATTTGTTGCAGTCTGATGCCACAACAGCCCACAAGCATCCAACGCAAACACTGCTGCCCAAGATGCTTCACAACCCTACTTCCTTGACGAAGTCTTTCCTGACTATCCAAATCTGACTGACCTGTCTCATTTCTAACGCCCATTACATAAGGGCCGTCCCCTCAAAACCAGAAGCAACCACTCAGAGCTCGGCTCACCCTGTTTTGTGTTGAGAAGTTGTCCAGCACAGTTTAGAAATTAGGTTCTGGTGACAGACTGGACAGGTTCAAAATTCAGCACATCCACTTAGCTAGCTATGAGACTTATCCTTTCTGTGCTTTGTTTTCTCATCTATAAAATGAGGAAAACAACAGAACCTACTTCATGGGGTTACTGTGAAGGGTAAATCAGTAAATACAGAAAAAGCACTCCGAACATTGCCTGATCTATAATGATCATACGTATTATTGCTATTATAATTATTGATAGTGACGGTATTATTTTAGGCCTTGTACAAGTTCTGGGCAATGAGTTCAACAAAATAACATGTCCCTAGCCCCCAAAGAATCACAGAAACCCCTCGGGCACTCTCTTTACAGAGAAATGAATAAACATCACCCCTTTTTAGAGATTGCATTACTAAGCCAGTCTCACCCAGTAAGAGATCATTTCAGCCAATGGTCCATACCTGTTCTCATAGATGTCCTGAATCTCATACACCTTCTGGTCAATGACATCGCTGGAGACACGACTGGCCTGTAGCTCATACACTTTCTGGTCAATTAAGTCTGAGACAGTTTTGTGGAAATACTGGATGAAATTTTTGATCACTTCAGGGATCACCTGATAGGTCTGCTGTTCATACTGACGCTCATAAGCCAGATCCTGCTTCGGATCTCCTAGAGATGAGATACAATAAATACTTCAAATCCACATGCAGAACGTGACAAAAGGGCAAGGCCATCCGCTAAACAAAACTCAAGTCTATAAAATCAGGTATAGTTCCCTTTTAAACACTCAGAAATATAAATCCTCTCCATATCACTCCCAATCCCCACGGGCCTGTTTGCTCAGAACATTTTCCCATTACTTATTTATTTTATTTATTGAAGTTATTTATTTGCTTATTGTTTCCCGCACCAGAACCTAACGTCTATGAAAGCAAGAACCCTGTCTGTCTTGCACCCAGGTGTACCTTCAGGACCTACAGTTATGGGGGGAGGGGGGAACTGTGCGAAGGGCAGTAAGTAGTAGGCACTTAATATTTTTTGAATAAATGAATGACTGCCATTTTCTACCCATATGACTTGGTGCAAGTAACTAAACTTCTCTGTCCTCAAGTTTTCTCACCTGTAATGTTAATTTATGTCTTTGGAGAACTGCTGTAAGGGGTAAATGAAATACTTCACCCCAAGCACCCAGAACAACACATGGCACTTACTAAGTGCTACATCAAACCAAGTTACTGTAACAACTCAGGAAACATCAAAAACCTTCCAAAAAAGATTTCACTTGGACTTGGTTTCAATTAATTTTTCACAACAAGATTTTCTTCTTCAGCGTCAACAAGGAAACCAGAGTCAGGACAGTAACCCTTCCCTTCTGAGACTTTGAGGTGGACCATGAATAAGGCCTGGTTTAATAGCTTTCCTGGTGAGAGCTAGTAACTGACTCTAAACCTGGACCATCAAGACCTAGTTTTAAGCAGGTGCCCGTCAGAGCTGCTCTGAGACACCCAAAAAGGTGCCAATCCCTAGAAGCTGGCCAGGCAAACCTGCAGACTCACCTGTGTGCATATCATAGTCGCCCGGGTAAGCATAGGGATCGTAGGCAGCCTAGAAACGAAAGAGACACAGACAAGACAGTCACCAGCTCGTGAATCCAAAATGCTCGTTCTAGGTTCTAAGGATACAAAGGTGGGTAAGACACAGTCTCGTTCTTTGAGGAATTCACACGCCTGTGAGAAAAGGGAGAATAAACAGACAATGACAATACCGCGTTACGGCTGCAATACGGTAGAGCAAAGCACAAGAGGCTGTGGGAATCTGCGGGGCCTGACAAGACTGAACCCAGGCCATAAGAAATCAGAGTGCAGTTACAGACACACAGAATCCTATAACTAGCCTCCGTTCCCGGACTTGGAAAAGAGGAGGACCAGAGGACCGGACACACGAGATGGGCGGGCCGAGACGGGCTGATCAAGAGCCGGGAGCTGCGGGTGGCAACGGCATGAGGAACGCGCAAGCGGGGAGGCTGGCTGGGGCTGGTCGCGGCCCGCGAGTGCTCCCGGAGAGGCCCGGACACCGTCTCCCCGCGGGGCCCAGCATCCAAAGAGCCCTGCCCCCGTCGCAGAGCTCAGCACACGCTCAAGACCAGATTACCTCAGACTCGTAATCGTCTGCAGGATACGACATGGCTGCGCCGCTCGCGGACCTAGGCCGGAAAGAACGGAAAAGGCGGGCCTCGCCTGCCTCTTGACGCCGGAAGTCCAGCCCCCTCGAGGCTGCCGGGAAACCGGAAGCTCTTCCGGAGCCGCCGGAAACCTAAGGCAGCCATGTTTGGAAGGGCGAAAGCAACAAACCCATACATTATTCCTCCTTCAAATAGAGGCTCCACAAGGAAGGCGATTCTATAATACTCGCAAAAATTTAGACATAAACACATTAAATATTTCGGCGTAATAAAGGATGGGCAAAGTAGTTGAAACAAGAAGTAATGCCACTCAAAAGATGGCTGACAGCTTCCTCGGCCGCCCTCTCGCAAGAAGGGAAAATCGGATATGGGGGGGTCTGATCGTGGATTTAGCTGCAAGAGGTTTGCCTGCGGCAAAAAAAAAAAAAAAAAAAAAAAAAGGTCTTCAAACGTTCCGCCCTCAAAAGTCTAAACTTACTGGGTGTAAAAGTTGAGGCTTAGTCCAATACAGTGAGAGGGCATTGAGAAAAGGCGCCCGCCGACTTTGGACGTTAAGGTTGGAGCAGGCAAAGATGAAGCCAGCTGTGATGTGAGGAGAGAGTCGTGGGACTCGTGCAGCCTTGAGCGCTGTGGGTGGTGGTCGGAATCGGGCATGGGGGTGGGTTGGGCTCCTGAAGAAACCCTAGAGTTAGGGAGTGGGTTATAAAACAAACCAACACAAGCCGATATGTAGGTCAAGGGCCTTAGTTTAGCCATTTAGAATAGCAGTGCCACGCCCCAACTCCTTGTACCGCGTTTTTGCTTTGCGTTCCCTCGTTGTCTGTTACCTAGAGGTGATAACTGTCGTGGAACTAAGCTTAAGGACCCATCGAGACTCTTCGTCGGCGCAAGGAGGGTAACCCAGCAACGTGCTCCTGTACTCCAATTTCTCCCCTGTCTCACTTCCCCTTGTGTCTAGTGGCGTTTGGGATTCAGCTAAAGGAAATCCTGTTGGGAACATTTGAGTTTAGTAGGATATATTTATGTGACACTCTAACGTGAATAGTTATTGCTGGCCTTCCGTGTGTAAGATACACCTAGCCCGCTGTGATCAATGAGTGTCTTCAATAAGTATTTAAGGTTAATCAGGGCACTAGAAAGCTTGAAATTACCTGAAATTATAGTTAATCTATGACAAAAATTTGATACAGTTTGCCCTCAACTTTGACAACTCCCCAAATGTTCATAACATTACTAGAAAAGAATTGTGAACTCAGAAGAAATTTTTTCTAAAATACAGTAATAAAAAATTTTTGATCTGACATGCTAGAGGAAAGACTAAATTATCTTTCCATTCTCATTGTGGAGAATGATACAAAATTGTTGTTTTCTAAAGAGGTGATCAAAGTTAATGCAACCTTAAAAAGAAAAATATATTATGGACGTGTTCAAGAAAATTAAATTCGTTTCTGGATTTTGTGATGTTTGTGTTGTCAGCTTTTTCAAATTACAATTTGCAGTTTGTAACTGCAAGATTTCTCCCACAATTTGTGTTGTGATTTCTTGTTCTAAATAAATATTCTCCTTCCTACCTAGTTTTGGTTTTGTCATTTTCTATTCTTTATTCTTCATGTAAGCTTCAGTCACCAGAAACACATATCCCTTGTTTATAACCATCTAACATATATTTTATTTATTTATTTAGGACTTTCTACCTCTTCCAGAATGCATACCCTAACTTAGAGAATAGTAAAGGCTCTGGGAGGACCTTCCTCACTGGCTACTCTTTTTCACTTTCCTTTGTGGATTCCTCCTCTCCAATCACTAAATTGTGGACTGACCCTCCTCCCTGGGGTTGGTCCTTGGGTCTCCTCTGTTTACCTTCCCTTCCTGGGTGGCTTATCCAGTCCAGTTTAAATATCCTCCATCTGCCATTGACTCCCCACACTTCTATCTCATCCCAGACCCCACCCATGAAGTGGACTCATGGCCCATGTGAGTACCTGAATGTCTAATAGGCCCTCAAACTTAACACTTCCAAACCAAGCTTCTGATTTTTTTGCCTCAACCTTGTTCCTCTCACAGTTCTCCCCATTTAAGGGCAACTCCATTCTTTCAGTCCCTCAGGCCAAAGACTCAGAACCACCCTTGTCTGCTTTTTTTTTTTTTTTAGATGTT
>NW_020174935.1:1177180-1204081 GCF_003031525.2 Neophocaena asiaeorientalis asiaeorientalis | reverse complement strand
GTGGCTCACGGGCCTAGTCGCTCCGCGGCATGTGGGATCCTCCCAGACCAGGTCTCGAACCCGTGTCCCCTGCATTAGCAGGCAGACTCTCAACAACTGCACCACCAGGGAAACCCCCACCCTTGTCTTGAGTCTTCCTCACAGCACACATTCAATGCATCTGCCCTTGCTTGGCTCTACCTTCAAAATGTTCCCAGACTCGGGGCTTCCTTGGTGGCGCAGTGGTTGAGAGTCTGCCTGCTAATGCAGGGGACACGGGTTCGAGACCTGGTCTGGGAGGATCCCACATGCCGCGGAGCGGCTGGGCCCATGAGCCATGGCCGCTGAGCCTGCATGTCCGGAGCCCGTGCTCCACAACGAGAGAGGCCACAGCAGTGAGAGGCCCGCGTACCGCAAAAAAAAAAAATGTTCCCAGACTCAATTCTCACCACCTTGCCTCTATCATTCTAGTCTAAGCCACTATCACCTCATTTGTATTGTAGCAGCCTCCTCACCGTTCCTGCTTCCAGTTCTCCCTATTTGTAGAATTGCATTTGAATGGAAATTTCAGACGTTGCTTGGCAGCACACTTAGTCTGCTTAGAAATCCAACTTTGACCTGAGAGCAGCTGGACCCCATTGTAGACTATGAAATGTTTGATCACAGGGTGTTTGATTTTGTAAGTCTCCCTGGTTAATGGAAAACCAGTACTTCAAAGGGAAAGAAACCGTGGGCAGAACAAAGCTCCTGGAATAATTTTACCTGGGAGAGTTGGCTGAGAGGATTCAGCAGCTGAAAAGCTACCCTATTTCTCTTGATCTTCTTTTGCTTGGGATTTGAGGCAGGAAATTCTGACTCAGAAAAGCCATTAGTTATGTTTTATAGTCGTCCTGGGTTCTTCAGCTATGTTCAAATTTCAAGCCCCACTTCCCAAGAATCTCCAGTTTGTTTGTAGTCCATGTACTGTCTGGTTTGTTTCCCTCTCCTGAGATGATCTCAGAAGCCTCTGCTCACTGCCTTTTGGGGCAGGAGTATGTAGGCCTTGAGAGACCAGTAGCTGAGTCTTTACAAATCAGAGCTAGAAGTGTCTTTAGGGATGATCTGGTATAGGAATCCACTAGACAGAAAAGAACAATGTTTCCTGAGTGCATGTTAAGTTGTAGCCTTCTTTCACAGAGAATATTGAAGACTGTTGTTCTTGTCTGCAAATAAATATTCACTTACTTTTCTTAAAACACAGTGCCCTCTCTCTGCAGTCTAAAAGATCAATAGATCAATTCTCAAATTGTTAAAAATATAATTGTCATGCTATATATCTTGATTGGGGTGGTAGTCACCTAAGTGTATACATTTGTCAAAAATCACCAGCCTTGTGCACTTAATCCCCTTGTGTGTGTGTGGATTTAACTGTATATACTTTATACCTCAATAAATTTGATTTAAAAATTATAAGTAGGGACTTCCCTGGTGGCGCAGTGGTTAAGAATCTGCCTGCCAATGCAGGGGACACGGGTTCGAGCCCTGGACCGGGAAGATCCCACATGCCACAGAGCAACTAAGCCCGTGCGCCGCAACTACTGAGCCTGTGCTCTAGAGCCCGCAAGCCACAACTACTGAGCCCACGTGCCACAACTACTGAAGCCTGAGCGCCTACAGCCCATGCTCCACAACAAGAGAAGCCACCACAATGAGAAGCCCATGCACCACAACGAAGAGTAGCCCCCACTTGCTGCAAAGAGAAAGCCCGTGCACCGCAATGAAGACCCAATGCAGCCATAAATAAATAAATTTATTTTAAAAAATTATAAGCAAAATTAACAACAAATAACTAACCAAAAAATTTTGGAACTTACACAATAGACAAAAGATTAATGCCACTAAGAGATTAAAAATGTAATTCTCCTACCAATAAAGAGTGAGCTTATTTAATCATTAATAAAGGAAACAACAGTATGACAGAGATGGCTTGAAAAGAATTTGAGAATAGTTAATGGGCAAAGGAATGATGAAATACAATTACTAAATTAGATCCAAATCTGTTTCCTGCCCTACAGAATAATAAAACCATAACCTTTGGGGTTATCTTCTGCATTGGACATACAGAAATTATTGTACCTTATCAGTTTCCTAAAAGCTAACTTGTAACTTTACAGATTTATAAAACATCACTGAGTCCTAGTCAACTGTTAGTCAAAGTTAAACTTCCCCAGAGAGTCAAATATCCCTTATGTGGGTTTATTAGAAATACTCTAGCATGACATTAGGGAGTCACATAATCACTGTATGTCATGTTTTTAGACACTAAATAATTTTCCTCCACACTAGTTTTCATTACTCCACATTTGATAAAGACAAGCGATATTTTAATTTCCTGTTCGCTCCATTTAAGAAAAACAACGTCACTGGGAATTCCCTGGCGGTCCAGTGGTTACAACTCCGAGCTCCCACTGCAGGGGGCATGGGTTCGATCCCTGGTCGGGGAACTAAGATCCCACAAGCCGTGTGGCGCAAAGAAAAAAAAAGAAAAACAACATCACAAGTATGAAAAGTATGAGGATAAACGGCAATTGTATTTAGGCCTCAATGTGGAGGTAACAGAGAGTGCGAGAGTGGTGGGGACTGCAGCACGCTCCATCCCAAGCGGAGAGTTGCTGTGCAACTCCAGCCAACTAGTCCTGTATTGCCATATCTTCTGTCTCTTTTTTATTTTTTTTGGCCGTGCTGCGCGGCTTGGGGCATCTTAGTTCCCCACCAGGGACTGAACCCCGGCCCTCGGCAGTGACAGTGCAGAGTCCTAACCACTGGACCGCCAGGGAATTCCCTCTTCTCATTTTTAAGAGAATCTGGAAATCAAAAGTTTTATGTTAAAGCTCTCAGTTTTTATATGTTGGCAACTAGTTCAAATTGCTCTTAAATATTGTGTAGCATACATGGAATCTAAAAAAATGTTTCTGATGAACCTCGTGGCAGGGCAGGAATAAAGACGCAGACGTAGAGAACGGACTTGAGGGCACGGGGCTGGGGGCGTATACACTACCAAAGGTAAAATGGATGGCTAAAGGGAAGCTGCTGCATAACACAGGGAGGTTAGCTCGATGCTCTGTGACGACCTAGAGGGGTGGGATAGGGAGGGTGGGAGGGAGGTGCAAGAGGGAGAGGATATGGGGATTTATGTGTACATACAGCTGATTCCCTTGTTGTACAGCAGAAACTAACACAACACTGTAAAGCAATTATACTCCAATAAAGATATTAAAAAGAAAACATAATAAACTGTGATTTGGGCATTAAAAAAAAGAAAATTCACTGATTATTTTGATTAATTAATTAACTTGCTTTAGGTGAATGGGAAGAAATAAAGTACATTTGTGGTATTTTGGAAAAAAAAAAAAAAGGACTGTGAATAAAACTACAGAAAGCCACAGCTTTCTTTATCACATCTGAAGCCACGGGAAGGAAGCGGCTGGTGGCATTGAGACAGCAGGGACAACCTGCTTTTTGATCTTTTCTCTTGTGCCCCTGTTGATACAAAGAAATAAAATATAAAACAAAAGCAAAAAAATAAAATACTGTGTAGGCCAACAGGATGAGGGAAAGAATAAAAGGAAAGCCAAGCCAGCCTGAGCCAGTGTCAGTAGCTGACCTAGAACAATACCTTCTGATGGGAAGATTGAAGCCCAAAGAAAGGAAACAGTTGCCCCCAAATCATGAGGTGAGTCACGGCAGAGTAGGACTGAGAACACAAGCTCTTGGATTCCCAGGCAGAAGCTTCACCCCCAAAGCAACATTACAGGTACTTTCTTTGTCTCCTGTTAAGTGCTTCATGTTCTATTTGCTGATTGACCAAACATAAGTGACTTGTGTATGCATGCTTGCAGCACCCTTAGGTCAAGTTCATGCCAGTGTTATGTGCCCACAGTTGCGTAGGATTTGCATGGGCCCTAGCCTGCATCTAAATTTTTTTTTATAATAAGAACAATAGCTACCATATTTTGAGCCCTAATTCTGTACCCAGCTCTGTACTAGGTGCTTTACTCACATTATATTATTTAGTCCTTGTGATAACCACATGATATAGGTACTACTCTTTTATTTATTTATGTATTTATTTTTTTGGGCTGCATTGGGTCTTTGTTGCTGCGCGCTGGCTTTCTCTAGTTGCGGCAAGCGGGGGCTACTGTTCGTTGCAGTGCGTAAACTTCTCCTTGCGGTGGCTTCTCTTGTTGCGGAGCACGGGCTCTAGGCGCGCAGGCTTCAGTAGTTGTGGCGCATGGGCTTAGTTGCTCCACGGCACATGGGATCTTCCCGGACCAGGGCTCGAACCCATGTCCCCTGCCTTGGCAGGCGGATTCTTAACCACTGTGCCACCCGGGATGTCCGATATAGGTAGTACTCTTACCTTCATTTTATGGATAAGGAAACTGAAGATAAGCAAAGGAAAGTCACTTGCTCAAAGCTATAAACCCACTCATTTGTGGCTTCAAAACTGGTGGTCTGAGGCTTCCCCGGTGGCACAGTGGTTGAGCCCTGGTCCGGGAAGATCCCACATGCTGCGGAGCAACTAAGCCCGCGAGCCACAACTATTGAAGCCCGCGCACCGCAATGAAGAGTAGCCCCCACTTGCCACAACCAGAGAAAAGCCCACGCGTAGGAACGAGGACCCAACTCAGCCAAAAATAAATAAATAAATATATTAAAACAAACCAAACTCATGGTCTTAACCACTGGGCCACTGTTTTTACTCATTCATTTAATCAGTCAGTCAGTCAGTCAGTCAAATAGCTACAACATGCTGGTGCCAGTTGCTGAGCCAGGCATTATGAGGGAATACAACTTCATAGACCCAAGTTCCAGTCTAAAATCCTGCTGGTGAGGCTCACTGGGTCCACATTCAGCCCACATCCTGTTCTTCCAGTCCAAAATAACAAGTGGTTCTTGCAACACACAGAGGGTTGGGCTATGTACTTCAACAAAGTTGATTTAAAAATTAGAAGTAACAGCCACCCCTAGATGTTTAGGGATCCTGTTTAAATTAAAAGATTTCTGACAATGCAAACATCTTTGTAGACCAGATGGTTTGAAGACCCACTGGTAGGAGAAAGACACTGATTGCAAAGACAACTGGGTCAGAATCATCAAGGGTCTTGACTGCTAGGATAAAAGGTTTGGACTTTAGCCTGAGCTCAATGGGCGAGCAGATCCTAGAGATGTGAAGAGAATTGTACTTTAGACAGCAAGTACACCTTTGGTTCTTCACAGAGGGACTGGAGGGATGACGACTATTTTGGAGGTTATTACATGGAAAAAGAGGAGAAATGAATAATAAAGTTATTTCAGGGTACATTCAGCAGGAGTGAGGTATACATATCCAGATGTCACTTAAATTTTCTGGAGGCAGATTTCCAGTAGGCTCTTCATTAAAGAGATCAGCGTGATGGAAAGAGAAGACTTTTCTGGGTTCAAATCCCAGTCCTCCAAATTTCTAGTCCCGTACCCCTGGACAATTCATATGACATCTAGGGACTACAATTTCCTAATCTGCAAAGTGGTTATAATAATATCTACCTGCTAAGACTCTTGTGAAGGAGAACTAAATGGTAAAATACATATCAAGCACTTGGTAAATGGTATGCGTTCAATGTTTATTTCTTTCCTCGGTTTCCTTCTAGCTACAAGTGGAGTTGGCATATGTCCTTCTCCCGCATCGGGCAGAGGAGGAGAGTTCAAATAAACATTTTTCTCCATACATTACAATGATAAACCTCATAGTGGTGTTCTGAGAACACTGCAAAATCTAAAAGTGTTTTTCAACTGTCAGAGAAAGGTTACATTTTCTTTTTGTTTTTCTAATTTTCTTTATTTATTTTTGGCTGAGTTGGGTCTTCGCTGCTGCGCGGGGTTTTCTCTAGTTGTGGCTAGCGGGGTGCTACTATTCGTTGAGGTGCGCGGGCTTTTCATTGCGGTGGCTTCTCTTGCTGCGGAGCACCGACTCCAGGCGCAATAGCTTCAGTAGTTGCTGCTCGCGGGCTCCAGAGCGCCGGCTCAGTAGTTGTGGCGCACGGGCTTAGTTGCTCTGCGGCATGTGGGATCTTCCCGGACCCGGGCTCCAACCTGTGTCCCCTGGATTGGCAGGCGAATTCTTAACCACTGCGCCACCAGGGAAGCCCAAGATTATATTTTCACTGCGTTGAATGACATGGATCAACTTTTGCCTGGACACAGCCTTCCTCTCAAGAGAGCTGGGCCTCCATGAACAAGTCCGTGATCTCTCTGGTTTCAGCTCCTCGTCTATAAAATAGGGATGGTCCTCCTTGCTCACTTTATAGAAGTGTTTGTGGGATTCAGGGTTGTGAAAATTCTACAAAACAGTGCACCTGGGAGGGGTTGCTAAGCTCATCATCAGCTGTTTGCGGTACGCTTCCGCTTCCGGCTCTGACTTCTCCCATCCCACTTGAGCGTCTCAGAAGGCACCGAGTCTGATTCTGCGTCCAGGACCTAGCACAGAGAATTACCTGGGTCAGTGACTGGCTCTCAGACTCAAGCGTCGGTCGCTCTGGTGTTGAATTATAGAATTCTTTGTAAATCAGTGATCAACCCCAGAGTTACCGAGAGAACGAACGGGATCTATTGCATTTAGAAACTATCACTCCACAGTTCGTGTTGCTAGCGCCACATTTTAACATATTCTCACTTTCCTACTTACAGTCTGTATTTGTGGGAAGTTCTGTGTTGTTTGTTTGTTTTTTTTAACGGTCATTGATTTACACATTTTCTTATCTCTCAATCCCTTTCCTTTGCCTTCTTCACTTTCCTTTGTGATTGGCTGCAAATCATCTTAACATGACTGGCTAGGGCATCTGCCAGTTATCTTTCCCTTGATCCGATGGGAGAAATGGGGAGGAAAAAACAGTGTCTTAAACTCCGCTGTTTTATTGGCTCCGCTTAGGGACGTACGGCGAGGACTTGGGCATCTCAAATTTATGATTGGTTCTTATATCCGTCAGTCATGCTGCAGCGAACCAAGTTCTTCGGCCCGTACTACTCCCGTTTGGCTGTAGGGGGTGGGGTGTAGGCTGGAAGGTTCTTCATTGGTCCGGAACTGCCCCGCTTGCGGCCCGAGCCCGCCCCCCGTTCGGTTGCCGTGGTTGCAGGCCAGGCCCGCCCGCTTGTCCTCTGACAGCGAGCCTTAGGGCGGAGGGAAGCGGGTCGGTCGGTCCCTCAAGCACGAGGCTCCCGCGGCCAGGCCAGCACGGAGCCGTTGCCATGGCAGCCGCCGCCGGGGGCGCGGACGAAGAGTCGCGCTCTGGCCGCTCGAGCTCGGACGGCGAGTGCGCGGTGGCGCCAGAGCCGTTGATGGGCCCCGAGGGCCTCTTCTCCTTCGCCGATTTCGGGTCTGCGCTGGGCGGCGGCGCGGGGCTCCCGGGCCGGGCGGCCGGCGGGGCCCAGTCCCCGCTACGCTACCTTCACGTTCTGTGGCAGCAGGAGGCGGAGCCCCGCGATGAGCTGCTCTGTAAGATCCCCTCCGGACGGCTGAGGCGCGCCGCTAGGCCCCACCGCCGGCTCGGGCCCACGGGCAAGGAGGTGCACGGTGAGGAGCGCGGCGGGAGGCGGGGCTGGCCCTCGGCTGAGATTCGGGCCCTGATCTCCCCAGCCCGTTCAGGATGGTGTCCTCCGACGTCTGAGTTACGGACCTGGAGTGACCCCTGGGTCCACTTTCAGTACCAATAGTAGAATTATAGCTGCTAAGGACCATGAGTGTAAAAAAAGTAGTCTTCCTGCTCAGAACCAGTCCCGGTGGCTTTTCACATTTGGTAGTTACTGAATAGAAACTTTTCCTGACTCCAGGTGTTTATTTGTAGATAATAAATGGAATACTGGAGGATATTATGATATCAGAGCCAAGTCCTACCAACTTATTTCTTTAAATGCACAGACCTGGATTGGACTTTTCTATCTCATTTAGGTCTTAGGCAAACTACAGAGCCTTTCACCTTTAGTTTTCTCATCTGTAGAATGGGTATGGTATGCTTTACAGGGATGTTGCCAGAGTTATTAAGTAAGGTAAGGAATATATAGTTATTATTCTGCCTTTGTTGTGTGCCAAACACTGTTGGGTGGTTTCTGATCATTTCTGATCCTTGTCATAACTCACTGAGATCCAGATACTGTTCCCATTTTACTGAAGGTGAAACTGAGGTTCAGAGAAATTGTCTTGCTCCAAGTCACATAGCTGGAAATTGGCTATGCTGGTATTAGAACTCCTGCTCTGGTACTTCTACCATATTGTCTTTTACATTTTATGGATGCCATGGAAACCAACACCCTGAAAGTTTTAAGAATGGGGACTTTTAGGGGCCTTTTAATACCTACTCATATCTTAGTGGTGTTATGAAGATTAAATGAAAATTTGAAAGTGCTGTTTGAATGTAAGGAATCGTTATATATATGAATTGCAATTTTTGTCCATTTCTCTGATGATAAAGGCATTGCTTTCTATTAGCCTCTAATATACAGGTAGTGTCATTGTGGAGAAAAAAGTTTCTCCATAGGAATCATCAAATTTAAGTAAGTCATTTGGGAGTGGTCTGTTTTGAAACAGGACATAAGATTATCTGTGTAACCAGCTCACAGAGTGCTTCCGTGTAAATCACCTCATTTGGTCTTTGCAACAACTCAGGCCTGTCAGGAAAGAGCTCAACCTTGTTTTGCAGGTGATAGACCTGAGGCCCAGGGGGTTAACTAACTTGTTCACGGTCACCCAGCTCCGACGAGTGGCAGAGCCAAGATCTGGCTCCAAAGGCCTTGGAGGATTTGCTACAAAATGTGGCTTTTGCACCAGCTGTGTCACCTTTCAGGTTTCTCCTGGTTCCCGGGGTAGTGTCACTTGTATCCTGGCCCCTTTCTTTCTCTTTAGATGCCATTGTGGCTGAGTGGTGGGTAGCTAGGAAGCCATCACTTTTTGCTTCATCATGGCCGTTGATGGTTTGTTTTTTTTTTTTAACTGGCACTCTTATTGTCTTCACAGCTCTGAAGAGGCTGAGGGACTCAGCCAATGCCAACGATGTGGAAACAGGTGAGTGTGCAGAGCGAGTCCAGCTCCCTGTTCTGGTCGGGGAAGGAAAAATCCAGGTAACCAATATCTGGGAAGACAGTGCTTGAATTCTGCTGGCTCACCCCTAGGACCAGGCTGGCTGTACTTACTGTATAACTGCAGTCATCTTGCAGATGACAAGTCTGGCTCAGATGCTCACTCTTCCCATGCTTCCCTGTCACCCTGTACTTCCTGATGTCATAGCGTTTATCACCCTGTGGGCTCCATGGTGGTGGGGACCATGTCTGCTTTTGTATCCCTGGCACCCAGCCGCAGAGTAGGAGCTTTTTGGAACTTGTGGTTAATGGGAATGAATAGTCAATTTGAAGTGCCAGGAGAGCCGCCACCTTCAGCTGCTCCCTGAGGCCTTGTGGTAGTTGGCTCAGTGGTTCTCAAACTTCAGTTGACAGAACATCTGAAAGGCATGGGAGAGGCTCCTAGCAGGACACCACTTTGTTTTTTGTTGTTGCTCTTCACCATTTGCTAGCTGACAGGGCAGTAGCAGCATCAAAGCTACAAGACAGGCTATAGGAAAAAAATTTTAATTGTGTCCACTGACTTAATTCTTTCTGTGAATCAGGGAAAAGTGGTATATGGGTTTTCTTTGGCTGCTGTAACAAATTACCACAAAGATGATGTAAAACAACACAAGTCTATCATCAGACAGTTCTATAGGTCGGAAGTCTAACACAGGTCCCACCAGGCTGAAATCAAAGTGTCTGCAGGGCTGTATTTCTTTCTGGAGGCTCAAGGGAGATCTGTTTCCCCGCCTTTTCCACCTTCTGAGGCCGCCCGCATTCCTTGGCTCATAGTCTTCTACCTTCATCTTCAAAGTCAGCCGAGGGATGAGAGCCTGTTTACAGCAGGCGTGGAGAGAAGGTCGTTCCCCTCAGGGAGCTGGGCGTTAAAACACAGGCCTAGAGTGGGTTCCTTATCCCTGGCAGAGCATAGTGAGCAGGCCTGGGAACTGGAGGGCTTTTCAGCGCTCTCCACTTTTATCTCTTTTCCATGAACTTTAATATTGTGGAATATTTGGGTAGCAACCTATATAGCTTTTCAAGGAAAGATGATGTGTTCTCTTTTTAATATCTTGAGTGTGTGGCCAGAGAATATTTCAATTATACTTCCATTTCACAGAAAGTCTAGTTTATCTTTTTTTTTAAATGAGTTTATTTTCTTTTATTTTCTTTCTCACATTTATTTACTTATAGATTTATTAATTAATTTTTTTTTTTTTGGCCACGTTGGGTCTTAGTTGAGGCATGCGGGATCTTTTGTTGAGACGTGTAGGCTTCTCTCTAGTTGTGACGTGTGGGTTTTCTCTTCTCTAGTCGTGGCATGCAAGCTCCAGGGCAGGGCACGTGGGCTCTGTAGTTGTGGCGCACAGGTTCCAGAGCACATGGACTCTGTAGGTTACGGCACATGGGCTCTGTAAGTTGCGGCCTGCAGGCTCTCTAGTTGAGGCGCGTGAGCTCAGTAGTTGTGGCGCTCGGGTTAGTTGCCCTGTGGCATGTGGGATCTTAGTTCCCTGACCAGGGATCGAACCCACGTACCCTGCATCGGAAGGCAGATTCTTAACTACTGGACCACCAGGGAAGTCCCTCTCTCTTTTTTAAATTGAAGTATAGTTGATGTACAATATTATATAAGTTACAAGTGTACAGTATAGAGATTCACAATTTTTACAGGTTATACTCCATTTATAGTTATTATAAAATACTGGCTATATTCTAGTTTATCTTTTTTTTTAAATTTATTTTTGGCTGCGTTGGGTCTTTGTTGCTGTGCACGGGCTTTCTCTAGCCGTGGTGAGCAGGGGCTACTCTTTGTTGTGGTGCGAGGGCTTCTCATTGTGGTGGCTTCTCCTTGTTGTGGAGCACAGGCCCTAGGCATGTGGGCTTCAGTAGTTGTGGCACGTGGGCTCAGTAGTTGTGGCTCGTGGGCTCTGGAGCGTAGTCTCACTAGTTGTGACACACGGGCTTAGTGGCTCCGCAGCATGTGGGATCTTCCTGGTCCAGGGCTTGAACCCGTGTCCCCTGCATTGGCAGGCGGATTCTTAGCCTTTACGCCACCAGGGAAGTTCCACATCTAGTTTATCTTGAATCAGGTGTCCACATGGTGGTTTTATTATTTTGGTGGAAATGCTGTAATTTTCCATTCAGAGTCTGTGACACACCCATCTTCAAATCTAAGTGGCTCTTAGATTTACCAGGCTCTTGCAGGACTCTGACAGCGAAAGTGGCTGTAGATTAGCCTCTTCATTCCTTTTCCTGTATGGTTAGCATTTTGTTTAATCTTTCTCTGCATGTTTGTTGGTTTTTTTGGTATAGGTTAGCAATTACAGTGGATGTAAAATTTATACCCTGCTATCGTTAAATCGTAAGTGCCTTTCTGTGAATTCATAATCCTTTAAAAGATTTTAAATGTGAAAATAATATGTGCATTTAAAGTGTTTTGAAAATTAGAAAAATCTTCATGAAAAACATCCTTAATGTCAGCAAAGGAATCTCTTAATATTTTGGCGAATATCCTTCCTGTCCTTTTTCCTATGCAGAGGAATTTTCTTGAAGGGCTTGCAAACTGTGCTGTATACACAATTTTGTAGCCCGCATAATGTTTTGTGTATCATAAACATTCTTCATAGGCTTCATAACCATTTGTTTTTTCAAAACGGAAGCGTTATTTGTTCCTATTTATAGAATGAATATGTAGCTGTACAATTTTTTTGAAGCTTATAAAGTAAAAAGTAGAAATCACCTTGCAATTCCAGGCCTCAGTTACGACCACAGTTTATAGTGGATGCACATGATGCCTTCAGAGGGACAAAGCAAGTTATTTAGTCAGTCACATGTTTGCACTCATTTCCCAGGAATGGGGCTGTTACATCAAAGGATACGCCCATCTTGATGGCTTCCGACAGATGTTGCTAAAGCGCTTTCCATAAAGACTGTAGCTGCACAAATCACAAAACTGGAACTGACTATTTTAGCTTTGCTTTATCTCTTGGATACTGGCTCTCGTTTGGTGACGAACACGGAAGTGACTGGAAGCTTCTCCCTCTCCTCCACTCTCATAACCCTTTCCCACCACCTTCATTCGTTCATTTATTCAGTCAGTCAGCAACATTCGTGGAGCAGGGCAAGTCATATCCTGGTCCAAGATATTAAGAAACAAAACAAAAAAACCTACAGAATAGTTGGAGAAGAAGAGTATAAAGCAACACCACTTCTGAGGAAAAAAAACCAAAAACCCGAGGAAACTGAAGTCCTGTATTTAGTTGGAAAGGTGTAAGTTCTCGAGCCAGAGAAACCTGGGTTCCTATCCCAGCTTGGCCTCCTGTTGGCTTGGGCTGGAGTCTGTCTCCTGATCTGTACCATGGACGTGATACTATGCTGAGTGGTTTGGCAGTCAGGTACCTGACGCCTGGCTGGTGCTCCGTCTACAGTCGTAGTTACTCTAAAAGAGCACAGCATATTAATGTGAGAGTAACAGGATGAACAGGGCACTATGGGGACGCAGGAGAGGGGGCAGCTCACTCAGCTTGAGGAGACGAGAGAGATTCACAAAGCAGGAGACACCTGGATTCCATTTGGAAGGGCTCAAGTCCTTGAGGGGTTTGCTGGGGGCTTACTAGAGCATTTTGTTTCTTGCTCTGAATGATGTTTGGTAGCAATTTCTGCCTTTCAGTGGACGTGGGCGTGTAATACATAATGCCTCACATTTTTAATGGCTCTGTACTTTTCAAGGAAGGAATTTCTCATCCATTATTCTCATTACAGCAACTCTGGAGGTTAGCAGGGCAGAGATTCCTCCCATTCGCTGGTGAATGGGGGCCTAAATCTAGGCCTTCGCACTGCCCCATGCTGTTGGCAATGAACTCCTTCCCTTTTTGCTTAGTTTAGCCTGGGACTTGGTCTGTGTGGCAGAGCCTGTGCTCCGTCCACTCTAAAGGGCTGCCTCCTGGGAGCAAAGTAAGAATCAGCCCACAGCTCGCTCGGCTGCGTCCAGCTGGAATGGATGTGCAGCCAGATGCAGGGAGAGGGGCGGGGCCCGAGTCTACGCCGGGGGTTTCCATGGCTCCCAGATTTCTGACCCTGAGGGCCGAGATTCTTCTATGATGTTTTATCCCTAGACACGCAGTTTGAGCACCCAGCATACGGGCCCTCAGCTGCGCCCTCAGGAGGACAAGTCCCTTGTCATGGCAGTCCCCGTGGGGCCAGCATCTAGGAGGGACTAGCTCTCCCAAACATTGTCAGTGCCTTGCCTGGAAGGGCCCCGAGCGCCCCATCTACCGCCTGGGGCTGCGGCCTGGCTAACACTGCCACTCTCTCCACTTGCTTCCCGCTGTCCTCGTGGTGTCAGTGCAGCAGCTGCTGGAGGATGGCGCGGATCCCCGTGCAGCTGACGACAAGGGCCGCACAGCCCTACACTTTGCCTCCTGCAACGGCAATGACCAGATTGGTGAGTCCTGGGGAGGGGGAGGGGAGGGAGGGAGGCTGGGCGGGTAGGGGCTGGGGGAGGATCTGCTGTCTGCTCAGCCCCAGCCCCTCTCACTCCTTTAGCCTGTGGAACTGGCACTGCCAGACCGGGCCAGGGGTCCACCTGGGGAAAGAATATGATTGCCTCTGAGGTCGGACCAGTCCTTCAAGACGTTCACGCAACACTTACTCAGTGCTAAGGGCAGCAGCGGGACAGCCCCCCCTTTTTTATAAGTTTTTTTGGACGTGGTATAACTTATAAACAGTGAGCTTTCTGTGTGTGTACACTGCTGTAACCGCCTCCTGGATCAAAATATAGAATATTTTCAGCGCCCAGCAGCCTGCCTCATGCCCCTTCCAGTCCTTACCCCTGCGTGGACCTTGATCACCATAGATTAGTTTTGCCTGTTTTTCAATTTCACATAAATGGAAGCACAGAATATGCACTCTTTTGTATCTTGAATTCTTTCACTCAAAATTATATCCTTGAGGGATTTCCCTGGTGGTCCAGTGGTTAAGACTGCGCTTCCAATGCACGGGGGAGGGTTCTATCCCTAGTCGGGGAACTAGGATCCCACACGCTGCGTGGCCAAGAAAACAAGAAAAGAAATTACATTCTTGAGACTCATCCCTGAAGGTTGTGAGTAATGGTAGTTCTTTGCTCTCATTGCTGGCTGGTGTTTCATTGCGTGATGGACCACGGTTCACCCGTTCTATTATTGATGGGCATTTGTGTTTTTTGCAGGTCTGGACTATTAGGAGGAGTAAAGCTGCTAGGAACATTTTTGTACATGTGACTTGATGGATATAAGCACTTATCTGTGTTAGAATAGTTGGGTCACTGGGGTACACACGTTTAGCTAGTGTGTACTACCGAACTTTTCCCAAAGATGGTTCTACCCATATACACTCCCACCAGCATTGTGAGAGAGTTCCACATTTTCCCACCTCCTTGTCAATGCTTGGTATTATCTCTTTTAAATTTTAGCCCTTCTAGTATAGTGGTATCTCCTTGTGGTTTAACTTGCGTTTCTCTGATGGTCAGTAATGTTGAGCACGTCTTCAGGTATTTATTGGCCATTTTTGTATCCTCTTTTGTGGAGTAACTGTTCAAGTCTCTTGTCCATTTTTTTTAACAAGTTGCCTATCTTTTTCTTATTGATTTGTAGAAATTCTTTATATATTCTGGATATAAATCATTTATTAAATATAAATGACTTTTTCTCAGCTTGCCTGTTTGTTCTCTGAATGTTCTCATTTGATGAACACAAGTTCTTAATTTTAATTTTTTAATTTTTATTTATTTATTTATTTATATTTGGCTGCGTTGGGTCTTCGTTGCTGCACATGGGCTTTCTCTAGTTGTGGCGAGCGGGGGCTACCCTTTGTTGCAGTGCACAGGCTTCTCATTGCGGTGGTTTCTCTTGCTGCGGAGCACAGGCTCTAGGAGCACGGGCTTCAGTAGTAGTGGCTTGCAGGCTCAGTAGTTGTGGCGCACGGGCTTAGTTGCTCCACGGCACGTGGAATCTTCTGAACCAGGGATCGAACCCGTGTGCCCTGCATTGGCAGGTGGATTCTTATCCACTGCGCCACCAGGAAAGTCCCACAAGTTCTTAATTTTAATGATTCCAATTTATCAATCTTTTCTTTTTTATGGTTAGTATTTTTGTGACCTGTTTAGGAAATCTTTGCCTGTCCCAAGGTTATGAAGATATTCTCCTGTTCTCTTCTACAGGCCTGACTGTTGTAGCTTTCACATTTAGGTCATGGTCCCTCCTGAATTAGTTTCTGTATATGTTGTGAGGCTCAGATTGGCCTCATATGAGTTAGTCTGCCTGCACATCCATCTGGGTAATTGGTGAGCCCTGGTGATGCCACAGCCCACCCCTGATGTGACCTAGAGACTCATAAGGGGGGGGTGCTCAGCATCTTCTATTGGCCTAATTCCCACTATGGTGCTTGGCTGTGGAAGGAGCAGAAAATGCCCTTGAGAGCCTTCACTAACAGCCACTGCTGTTGGGAGAACTTTCTTTAACCCCTAGAGTCTCAGTCCCGTAATACGTGCATAGGCCAGGGGGCCCTCCCACAATCCTCAGTTCCTGGCCCTACGGTCCTGCACGTGAGCCTGAGGGGCGAATGAGCCAGTGAGTGAGTGAATGAAACAGCGTGGGGGACTGTGTGAGCTTTCAGTGTCCCCCACTTTGAGCGAGCCTCTTTAGCTAGGTTACGGGTGGGGTTAGGGTGCTGCCCATAGAAGCCCCCAACAGCTCCTCTTGGGTTTTCCTGTCTCCAGTGCAGCTGCTTCTGGACCATGGAGCCGACCCCAATCAGCGAGATGGGCTGGGGAACACACCACTGCATCTGGGTAAGTGCCTGGCAAGCTGCCAAGACACCCTTCTCTGCAGCACAGACAGGCTCCTCTGATGGAGAGCCTGGGGTCCTGCAGGCTCCCAGCAGGCTCTGCTATCATCTGGGGGGAGCCTGAGCCCCCAGGGCCACGCTCCCCTTGGGCTGTGTCCCATGGCTGTCCCCATCCATCACTAGTTGGCTGTGCCCTGAGCAGAACTGACGCAGCAGCAGCTCTGTTAGGGGAGGTTCCCGCCTTGCGGCTCACTCACACTGTGGCTCACGGTGAGGCAGGTCCCGTCTCCAAGCCTCAGTTTCCCCAGCTGTACAGGGAGGGAGTCGGATTTGATCACCGAGTCCCTCCCAGTTGCTGCCTTGGTGATGCCTTCTCAGGGGGCGTGACCTGGCATCGGGACCCTCAGAGACAGTCCTGCTCCTCTGGTGGGCACCCAGGCCAAGCCCCAGTGGTCCTAGACTCTCAGTCCTTGTTTCTCTCCCTCAGCGGCCTGCACCAACCACGTCCCTGTCATCACCACACTGCTGCGAGGAGGTGAGTGGTCTCCCCCCCTTCTCCCTCCTCTCTCCCCCTCCCCGCCAGCATGCTCACCTCTGCCTGCTCGCACAGGGGCCCGGGTAGATGCCCTGGACCGAGCGGGCCGCACGCCCCTGCACCTGGCCAAGTCGAAGCTCAGCATCCTGCAGGAAGGCCACTCCCAGTGCCTGGAGGCCGTGCGGCTGGAGGTGAAGCAGGTGAGCGCCCCCCTCAGCTGAGCTGCGGCCCCAAGCAGACCCTGGGCAGGTGCTGCCCGAACCAGAGACACGGCCGCCTTCGGCACCAGGGCTCCCGGGTGGCTCCACGCGGAGCCCAGCTGGCACCTGTGCCACTGTGCCCCTCGGCAGCAGCATCAGGCCGCTCTGTGCCTCCCAGCACACCCTCAGCCCCCCCTCTGGTTTCAGATCATCCAGATGCTGAGGGAGTACCTGGAGCGCCTGGGGCGGCACGAGCAGCGGGAGCGGCTGGATGACCTCTGCACCCGCCTCCAGATGACAAGCACCAAAGAGCAGGTGAGCCGCAGCTGCAGGTCCAGACCCAGGCCCTGGCCGGAGCCTCGGGGCCAGCCCACCCCTGCTCTGACGCAGGAGAAAGGCATGGCTGCAGGCAGGCCTGTCGCCCACTGTGGACCTCAGAGCCTCTGTCCACTTCCTTTGAAGCTGCCCTGGCCCTTCTCTCTGGGGTGGTCTGAGACCACCTGGCAGCAAGGATTCAGCCTCAGACAGCAGCTCCCTAGTCATGGTGAAGCTACCACATGCCCTGCGGGGAGAGACAGTGTCTGCCCTCCATGCCTGTGGTGCTGCTGGGGGGACCCGGGGGCACCCCATAACAGAGCCTCGGTTTCATCCCGCAGGTGGATGAAGTGACCGACCTGCTGGCCAGCTTCACCTCCCTCAGTTTGCAGATGCAGAACATGGAGAAGAGGTAGCAAGAGAGGCTCCCTGCCCTCCCGCTCCGCCACTCTCCCCCGCCCCACTGCCCTCTCATTACAAAGGAAAAGCCCAGTGCCTGGGACTTTGTCTGCCGAGGCCCTCGCCCCCAGCTGCTGCGAGGCAGAGATGCTCTCTCACTGACCTCAGCGCCACTCCCAGCCGCGGTCTCCATCGTCCCTGGAGGCCGGGACCACAGCCCACAGCGTCTTCCTTCGGCTCCCACGGCGCCGCAGCCACGCCTCACTCAGCTCTGGCCGACGCGCTATCCTAGCAGGCCTCACTCGTCCCATGGCCTCCCTGGCGTCCTCGGCAGGCCCCAGACCCTTCTCTGTGTCTCCAACCATGGGCTCGTTGTGGCCAGCAGGATTTGGCTTAGTGCAGGCACCCTCTGGCCTAGGGGGCTTCTGGGCTGGCCCCGCACCTCTCACCAGCACTTAGATTTAGGCTTGTCACCAGACTTTCAAGGAGACATGGCAGTGAGTTTCTCTGGTTGGAAGGAGGGGGTTGGTGAATGGTGAAGCCTAGACCTTAGAAATACAAGGTTAGGAAGGGCCCGGCTGAACCCAAAGCAGGTAATCCCCAGCCTTTTTTCTCCCAATCATTGAAACACCGGGAGGGGGTCGCCATTCTGCAGCCTAGTTGTAGTAGGTGGAGGAGTGGCCCCTAGGATGGCCATGTACTAATCCCAGGAACCTGTGAACATTACCTTATATGACAAAGGGGACTTTGCAGATGTTATTAAGTTAAGGGTCTTTAGACAAGGCGACTGTCCTGGATTATCCAGGCGGGCCTGATATAATCACACGGATCCTTATTAGAGGGAAGCGGGAGCTCAGAGAGGAAGCAGGAGATGTGGTGACGGAAGCAAGAAATCGGAGTAACTCGAGGAAGGGGTCACAAGCCAAGGAATGCAGGCGGCCTCCTGAAGCTGGAAAAGGCGAGGAAATGGATTCTCCCTTCAGAGCTTCCAGAAGGGACCGGCCTGCCGACACCTTGACTTTAGCCCAGAGAGATCTCAGATTCTGACCACCAGAACCATAAGATAATAAATTTGTGTTGTTTAAAGGCCCAAAAACTCATTGCAAAGAAGCCCCACCCCGCCACCCCCTGCCACTTCTGCCCCGACAGGAGCAGACACTATTCCCCTTGGGGCTCGAACACGCCGAAAGGCGGCGCCCCCTCCTGGAAGGTATCTGCCACAGCAGGAAGCCTGAAGGGAGGGCCTGCTGTGCCCAGCCCTCTCCCAGGAACCATTCGACTGCAGAGTAAAGACAGACTTTTTCCAGATCGGCAGTCCCTGTCTGCTCTGGCTCTGCCCCACCTTCCCTCTCACCCAGTTGGCATCCTGGCTGCTTTTCAGAGGAGGGGAGCTTGTCTCCCAATCCCAGCTCGATCAGACCCGAACTGAACTCATGGGACCCAGCTGTTCCCCGGACCCTAAGGATAAAAAGGGTCTCTCTGTGGGGCTGAGGTACAGGCCCGGGGCTGCCTCCAGGACCCTGGGAGAGGGGAGGCTGCAAGCCCCACCAGGTCGCCAGGGTTGGGGAAGGTACCTTCCCCAAGACTGGGGAGAGAGGAGGGCAGAGGAAGCAGTAAAGTGTGTCCATGCAACACAAGCCGCTGCTGTGAGCAAGGTGGCTGCGGGCCGGCCGCGTGCCAGAGGAAGGTGAGGGGCCACCTGTGAGTGGGACAGGCGGGTGGGCGGGGCGGCCTTTCTCCCTTCCTTCCTGCCCACGCGATTAACCCCCGCAGGTGAGCCTGCCCACTCAGGCCCAGGGGGCACATTAGAGCTTGCCCTCCTCTGGGGGCTCTGCTGGGGCCTGTGCCTGGACACAGCCCCGCTTTGCCCCTGGCCCCAGGGGTGGGGCTGAGCAGGGAAGAGCCCAGGGCAGAGGAGAAGCAGGATGGGAGGGAAGGGACCTCAAACTCCGTGAGCTTGCTTCTCTGGGCCTCCCTCCAGCACACCTCCGGGGCTGATCACCCTAGAGAGCCTTGAGGCAAGGTTTCTCAACCTCAGGTCTAAGGGGTTCAATTAGTGGGCCATTAGAGAGGTATGAACCCCCTGAAACAATGCAAGGTTTTGTGTGAAGAGTATGCATGTACTGATAAAAGGGTCTATGGCTTTTATTCTGAGCTGAGTCCACATTCAGAAGAGGTTAGGATCTCTTGCTGCAGAACTTTGGGAGCAGATAGGTGAGAGGCCTGCCCAGGGCATCCTGGGGACTGTCTGGGCACTTCTGGGACCCATTATCCCCTAGGGCAGCCTGCTTTCTATTGGCAGAGCTGAGGAGGTGGGGCGTGCTGAGACTTTGTGAAATTGCCCTGAGATGACCGCGTATTTCTAAGATAACTAACCTGCCTCGGAGACTCACGGGCTAACCCCTAACAAGGCCTTGGCCTGGACCAAGCCATCCCCACCTGGCAAGTGGGGCGCCTCCCTGCAGCATCCTCCATCCCTGTGGTGCCCCGCCCACCCATCCCTGGCCCTGTAGCCATGTAACTAGGAGAATGACCACTGGGGCAAGCGAGGGGGCCATTATGAGCCCCACCCTGACCGTACAGACAGTGAACAAAAGGCTTGACAGATGAAGGTGGCTTTGGGGCCAGCCATCAGACACTTGCCAGACGGTCAGGCAGCTAGCCAATCTGCCTCGATCCTTTTGCGGCCGAGATTTTTCCTGCAATCCCAAAACTCTCTGAAGATCCAGCCAGTTAAAGTCAGCCTGACATTAGGGTGAGTCAGAAAACACCCAAGTTGGCCCTGAGCAGACTGGGCTGAGCAGGGCAGGATGGAGAACTGGACACAGCAGGATGGAGGACTGCCCACACGGGAGTTAGCTCTGTTACTTTAAGAAGAAGTCCTGTTTGCTGATTTCCCCGGCTGGGTAGGGTCCTTTGCTTTATACCTCCCATTTCATTCACGTTGGAAATACCTATCAAGCACTTGCCATGTGCTGGGCAATGTTCCAGGTAGGAATACAACAGGGAACAAGAAAAGCAAACTAAAATCCTTGCCTTTGCCCATGGCAGACGGCAGTAATGCCTGGGGGATGTTCACAACTTCTCCCAACCATGCTGTGAGATAACTGGCCTTGCTGGTGCTTTGGACGGGTGAGAAAATGCGGGTTTGCTAGGGTGACCCAACCAGGCAGCTGGGCTGGACCCTGGACCCACCCCCAAAGCTCGTGCTGTTTCCACCACACCTGAAATTAGAGCTTTCTCAGAAGCAGAGTTTCCTAAAACTGAGGGCGACAACGTTTGTTGAGCTCCTACCGTGTGCCAGCAGGCCCTTTACACAAGCCCTTTGATTTAGTGTTTGCGGCCAAAAGGGTAGCCAGTGCCCTTGCCTCCACTATTTTATAGATGCAGAAGATTGAGGCTCAGGCGGAGAGGAACTCGCTTGAGGTCAGACAGCAGCGCAGGACCCAGCCCAGCCCAGGAATCTCTGCCAAGGTTCCCAAAGTGCCAAAGTCCCCAGTGCTCCTGAGACACAGTAGAAACCGATGGACCTTACTGAATGAATGTCTCTGTCCCCGTGCAGGGAGGGGTGGGCCCTTTCCTCGCTGAGCACATTGTACAGTGTGCTCACTGGACAAGGCCTGCACCTGGTCACCTGGAGGAGAGAGAGGACAGTATGAGGTGACGGGACTGAGCTGGGTCTGGAATGGTCTTTGCTGATCTTTTGGTGGCTGCCTGAACTATCGCAGGCCTTCCGAGGTGGTGGGAGAGCTGGGAGCGGCATGAGCCAGGCCTGGCGGATGGACAGGCACAAGCTGGCTTTGGGGCCGGGAGGTGGCCTGGAAAAATGCAGGGCCCGGGAGCGTGAGGGGCTGGCCAGAGAGAGGGGTGAGACCAGGCTGTGGAGATCCTGAGGTCTGAAGATTTGCCCTGGCGACAGAAAGCAGGTGAGGCAAGCTGTCACCTCCACCCTGGAGATCAGATGCATCCTTACCCAGAGCAGGCACCACGGGCTCCGGGTAAAAGCCCCACCAGCTCCCCAGATCGCTTCAGATGCTGAGCCCAGGGCAGGGTTAGGAGGTCAGGAAGTTGGACTGATTGATGCCCGGATAATCCCAACGAAGTCCCTGGCTCCCCCCAGCAATAGGGCCCAAAGTGAATTAGCCCAAACCCCCTGATGCTGGCTGGCTCTCAAGCTAACTCCGAGACCTTGGTGCCTGCAAGGATATATGATCAGTTCACTTTACAGTTGAGGAAACAAGCTCAGGGAAGCAAAGGAGTCTTACCTGAAGCCCCAGACCAGGGGCCAGAGTGGTCCCTTGTCTCTGTGACCGGTCCACTCCAGCCTGGTGCTTTCTCCCGCTTTGAAGGTTGGGGAGGATGGCACGTGTTATAGAAGCACTTGGCCATCAGCATGCCCAGTGGGGCGGAGACAGGTGAGTCGCGCCTCCCCAGTTGGATTGTGAGGGTTTGGTGTTTTTTTTTTTGGCCACACCACGTGGCTTGCAGGATCTTAGTTCCCGACCAGGGATCGAACCCGGGCCCCTGGCAGTGGATGCTTGGAGTCCTAACCACTGGGCGGCCAGGGAATTCCCAGATTGTGAGGGTTTTTGATGGAGGCAAGGGTCCGCCCGGGAGAGCCCTTGAAACCTCGCATATAGCTGGCAGCACCAGGAGGCAGCCCGAGGCAGTGTGCCTAGAACGCAGCCTGGCTCAGATGGCTCAGTTCTACGGGTCCTGAGGAACAGATAGGTCAGCTACGAAGTGCAGGAGCCAGGATTCAAACCCAACGATGCGGCTCACAGCCCGTGCCTTGACCCCTGCACCATGTCACCTCTCTGAGTTGACCTGGCAGGTCCACCAGATGCCCAGTCCAGCACCCTCCCCCAGCGCCACAGCCGTCCGAAGCACCCCCAGGAACTCCAGGCTGGCACCCCTTGTCCCCAACCCCTCCTCACCCCCCTTCCTCCTGCTTCAGTCTCACCCTACACAGAGCCCAGGCCTCTAAAGCAAGGTGGCACCAAGCAGGCGTCTCAATAAATCAATCTTGTCCTCTTAAGCCAGGAACAAGTCCACCCCTGCACGGCGCATCCCTCTGGCCTCATGCCGTCTCGGATCAATAAATCAATCTTGTCCTCTTAAGCCAGGAACAATTCCACCCCCGCACGGCGCGTCCTCATGCCGTCTCGGAGCCAGCTGGCGACTCGCAAATGAGCCCTGCATCAGTGCTGAGGACTGATGTTCATTAACAGGAAACCTCGGGGTGGTTAATTGGTATTTATGTCCCCAGGTTCACAGCTCGAAGTTGATAGCTGGTGCTGTTCTCGTCGGCCCGAGGCAGGAAGAGGTGCTGGATAACGTGGCTGTACCGGGGGCCGCAGCTCGCCCACCCTCCCTGGGGCTGAGTTTCACCCTTGGCCACGCTTGCTACACAGGGCGGATGGCTGTGGGTGGAGGTCACCTTTGCATGTTCAGGTTCCTCCCTCCCCTTCAAAAGACTCCTACCTGCCCCTTCTCCTCCCTAAAGACCGTGGAACTGAAATCAGACCAACCTGATTTAGACCCCAGCTGTTTGGGGCTAGCTGTGTGATCTTGGGCAGGTTACTTAATCTCTCTGAGCCTCAGTTTCTCCATCTTCAAAACTCTAAGGCAGATGAGACACAACTTCCAGAGGCAAGTGCAAGGCCTGAGATACAACAGATGCCCAGTGCACCGCCGCCCCGTGGACACCCCCGCCGTGCGCCCCAGGCCCCTGGTCGCGACGCGTTCCAACCAGACCTCTGCCCGCATCACCCCCACTGCCACCCCCAGGAGCCCAAGCCAGAGGCTGGGGGTCATCTGGGACACCGCTTAGCCCACGACAGTTAATCACCATTTAGTCCCGACAGCTGCATCTCGTATGGGTTTGTCCCGTCTGTCCACGTCTCCCCACCCGCTGCCGGAGCCTCGGATGTCTTCATCTCTCTGGATTCTCACACCAGCCTCCTAACTGGTCTCCCTGCCCCCAGTCTCATTCTGCTTTCCCTCCCCAGGAAAAGCCTGCCTTGCAGCCAGAAAGAGTTCCCTAAAGAGTACATCTGATCAGGTCACTCTTTTGCTTAAAACCTTTTCGTGGCTCCCCATTGCCCTCAGGACAAGGTACAGTCTCAGTTTCAGACAGGATTTACAGAATCCTTTGCGGCTGCCCCTCCCGCCCACCTCTCCCACCTCACTTCCTGCTGGGGCTCCCGCGTACCCTGTCCCAGGCCCTCGGCTCCTCGTGCTGTGCCAGACTGCAGGTAGAGGACCCCAGGTGGCCTGTGTGTGTATTCTCCCATCTCTCCTTTCCCCATCTGTCCTAACTCCCACTTCAGGACTTGGCTTGGGCATCAGCTCCTCCAGGAAGTCTTCTCTGCCTCCCCAAGCTCGTTAGGGCCCTCCTCTGGGCTCCCACAATCCCCTGTGCTTCTGTCTTTCTCTACTGCAGGAGAACTCTGTACTCAGTAGGTGTTCAGACATAAATGTTGCAGGCCCATCCCTAAGAGGTCTGCACAAACAGGAGGGTGAGAGGGCTGCAGAATTCAAATCTCCCCCAGCCAAGAGGAGCTCCTCCCTGGGACCTCCAGGCTGCCCTGAGCCTGGCCTGAGACCCTGCAGGAGGCTCAGGTCGGGTGGATTCTCCATGAGGCAGCAGCCAGGGCTCGCTCAGCCTCTACCCCAGCCCCCATTGCCTGCCTCCGGCCCTGCAGGACTCGGCTCTCTCCACCAAAGGATTACAACCATCTGCCCTTCCAAGCATTTTATGAGCCCCCTGAAGCAGACCCAGGAACCTCAGGGGCCGAGCCCAAGCCCGGCAGCAGGCCATCAATCATCCTGCCAAAGCCATGGCAAAAATAATCTCCTAGTCCTAGGCCCGGCCCTTGGTGGAAGCTTTCCTGGCCCAGGGTTCACAGAGCAGCCTCTGGATTGGGCTCCTTGCTGCCAACCTGGCACCTCCAACCCAGCCTGTACACAGCAACCCTAGGGCACCTACCCTCCTGAAAACCCTCAATGGCATCACTGCCTGCCTGAAGGATGAAGTTCCTGCCCCCCAGCTAGCCTAGGAGACACACGTGATCTCACTTGCACCCACCCTCCCGGGCTCCCCAGGCCCCACCCCGCCCTGCTTCAGCTACACAAGCCTGCTTACTGCTCCCACCTGTACCTGCCTTGGCACAAGCTGTTACTCCACCTGGCAGGCCCTTCCCACCTCTTCCCAGGAAAATGCACATTAAATGCCATCTCCTCTGGGACTCCTGCTTCGATTGCCCAGGAAGGCAGGAGTTTCCTCCTCTGGGCCCTTTCAAACTGTGTGTACTTTTCCCTTATGGCCCCATAACACAGTGCTATCCTTTCTTCTTTTGGTATTTGGCTCTCCAGCTAGACTGAGAGCTCCCAGAAGGCAGAGACCAGGCCAAATTCACGCTGTCTCTGGCTTCCTCTCAGGGGCTAGCTTAGGGCAGGCGTTCAAACGTTTGAGGGATAAAGGAAAGAAGAAAGGAGAGGGTCACGTCTTTCCTTCCCTGGCACCTCTGTCCTCATATATCAAATACCGGCCGTGTGCCTACCCTGGGCAGGCTGTACTGCCCTCCATTAGTCGGGGTGTCTGGGCTTCTTTATCTGGTTCCAATGGGCCAGAGAGACCCCTTCAGAAGCAGGAGGCCTTGGGGTCCAGCCAAGGGCCTGGGCTGTATGAGTGTCCCTCTGCCAGGCCACTGTGTGTGGAGGGCTTCCACTGACCGACCCCTCCCCTGGGCCTGGGGTTTCACGCAGGTTCAGGCGCTGGATCTGCCATGCCACTCCCCAGCTGGGCGATTGTCTCCTGCCCATCCTAGAGGTAGGCTGTTCCCAGTCGGTCACCTGTCCATGCGCACAGAGGTGACCCCAGCTGGGTGACTGGACCAACCACAGCATAAGCCAACCCCAGGAGATTTTGTTCCCCACTTGTATTTTGCAGGCACTCACCACTGTTGTGTAGCAAACCTTGTCAGATGCTCTTAGATGTTCTTCCGATGCTGCCTGGGCTGCCCTGAGAGCCATCCCTCTCGCCCAGTTAGAATCCTGGCTCTGTCTCGAATTTGCCACTTGGCTTTGGTCAAGTACCTCATCTCCTTGAGCCTCGGTTTTCACTTCTGAAAATAGAGGTAATATCCCTTGCCTGCCGGGGTTGGTACTGGTACGAGGCATGGATGAGCCAGGCGAGGTGTGAGTGATGGCCTCAGGGAGACAGAGGCCACAATGGGGGCTGCAGAAGCGGCAGCATCACACCCCCTGCCCTCCAGGAAACACTCCCACCGCCGCAGCCTGAGCCAGCCGGGGACATCTCGGCAGAGACGTGGGAGAAAGAGCACAGGACCAGGTGTCAGCCCCCGTGCTGCGCCCTTGCAGCGGTCGCTCCCCAGCTGCATCTCAACCTCCCCCTGAGAAGGCTGACTGCCGTCCTGACCCCTGGGTCTGTGGCAGGTGGCAGGCAGTGATGAGGTCTCAGCAGCTGCCCACTGTCAGGGTGGGCCTTCCCAGGGTGCCCAGCAGCCGGGAGGTGTGCTGGAGAGACACGGAAGCCGAAGGTCTCAGGACTCAGCCAGAAGCTAATAAGCGTTATTGGCTTACGGTGAGGGAAGAAGTGAGTGGCTCCGCAACCATCGAGACTGATCTATTGGTTAATTAGGAGGTTTCCACACCACAGACTACCCCAGCTGTGTGCAGGGACAGGTAGGGAGGGGGCCACAGGGTAATCAGGGCTGCTGGAAGGCCAGCTGGGGCCCGAGTGTGGCTCAGCGCCTCCCCGTAGCCAGGAGCACCAAATGGCTGAAAGAATAATGCCAGGGGTTTGGGTCAGGCAGTGGACCTAGGACTCGACGGCCGGGGGGAAGCCCTCAGCACTCGCTGTACCTGAACATAAGTCTCCTAAGGAAGGGGGCTGGGAGCCCTCTGAGGTTTCTAGGGCTTCCAGTTGAGCGTGGGGAGCTGCAGGTTTGGGGAGGAGGGCTGATGGAGGATCAGGAAAAACCAAGAAAAACCTTGGAAACCATGGGATCTGAGGAGAAAAAAAAAAAAGGGAAAAACCGTATTCGGTTCTACTGAGTCGAAAAAGTTAAACAGCAGTGGGTTTGAACCCACCCTCTGCCAAACACTGGCTATGTGACAAAGCACTCAACCTCTCTGATTCTTGCTGTCTACATCTATAAAGTGGAATTGATCGTATCTGCCTTGCAAAGCTGTTTTGATAATTAGATTGAGGAATGTAACACCCCATACAGATGGGCGGGCGGATTGCCCTCCTTCCTGTCAGCCTGGTCATGGACAGCGTCTTGGGGCTGCCTAGCTAAGGGCCTGCACTTGGCTGCGTTGAACCATTTTCATCGCCCAGGGGTGTCCACTCAGTGGACTGAGTGTCTGTCCCCAGCTCAGCCACTCCTCCTCAGAGGGCTCCTGGCTTTGGCCCCATCCCCTAGGGGCGTCCTGTCCAGGGGGAAGGGGAATGACAGACAGACGTACACCCGGCAGAGTGGAGGCAGACAAGGTTTATTCCGGTCCTCGGGCAGG
>NW_020174935.1:1161934-1177043 GCF_003031525.2 Neophocaena asiaeorientalis asiaeorientalis | reverse complement strand
TCGGCCGCCGCCGCGCCCGCGGGACCCACGGCCGCCCACAGGAAGCGCAGCGTGCGTCCGTAGGCCAGGCTCACCACGGCCACGGGCAGCAGGTAGCCGGCGGCGAAGGTGGCCACGTCGAGGGCGCGGCGGCGCGCGTCCTCCCAGGTGGGCACGCAGAGCTCGAGCGCGCCGTAGCGCACGATGCCGTAGTAGCTGAGGTAGGGCGCCGAGAAGAGCGCCGCCAGCAGCCAGACCAGACCCACGGCGGCGCGGGCGTTGCGCGGCGTGCGCAGCGCCCGGGAGCGCAGCGGGTGCCGTACGGCCAGGTACCTGCGGGCGGGCGCGGTGTCAGCGAGGCGGGCGGGCGGCCGCCTAGACGACCGTGTCTGAACCTCGGGGGTGGGCGGGCATCGCGCGCCCGGCCTCGCATGGAGGTTGTGGGGATGAACGGAGTCAGCGCGCAAAGCGCTTAGAGCAGCGCCTGGCACCTTAGCGGGGCTGGGTCAGAGGCTCAGAGAGAAGTGACCGGCCCGAGGTTGTCAGCTAGAGAGTGAGCCTGGGTTTGACCCCAAGTTTCAGGCCATGAAAGCCAGTCTGACCACAACCTGAGCCAGGTGTGGGCGGTAATAAACTATCTGATGAATTCATTGGTGTGTTCCTTTTGCCATTCATTTCGCTCTTACAGACATCACGTGCCAGGCCCTGAGCTAACACTTGGGACACAGAGATGTTCTCCGGAAGCTCCCAATGGAGTTGGGGGGAGGGCAGGATGATCCCCTCAAGCATGCCCTGCAGGTGCCCAGGGAGTGGTTGGTGGGGGCCGGGGAGCTGTTCCTTCTCCCCCCTCCTATGTCCCTTTTTGGTCCCCCATTCCCTCCTTTCTAAGGCCAATGAGAATCTGTTCAGGTCTTCCCTCCCCAGCCCAGACCCGGCCAGGTCCCCGACACAGCTCACCTGTCCACCGAGACGGCCGCCAGCGTGAAGCTGCTGGCGTACATGGTGAGGTAGATGAGCAGGTGCACAGCCTTGCAAACGAGGGCCCCGAAGAGCCAGGCGTCGAGCGTGTAGATGGCGGCCTGGAAAGGCACACAGCACAGGATGAAGCAGAGATCGGCCACTGCCAGGTTGAGGATGAACAGATCCGTGGTGCTGCCCGGCTCCTGCCAGGCGCCCAGGCCGGGCTGCAGCAGCACTGCCAGCACCAGCCCATTGCCCACTGTGCCCAGCAGGAAGATGAGGGCAAAGACCACGGGCACTGCCACAGCCCCCATACTCCCTGGGCTGTCCAGTGAAACGTTCTGGGCATCAGCCATCTCCTCATCAGACAGGCACCTGAGGAAGAGAAGCTGGAGTCCTCAGGCAGGAGCCCCCAACTCTGGTTACTCAACTCAGGGGCCTAGTCCCCCACCCCGGGCCTGGCCACGTCCCATGGGCTGGAAGCTGGTGGGGGGTGGGGGTGGGGACAGAGACAAAAGTTATCACTGGGACCCACTGTGCAAGCTCCTGACAGAGTCTCATTGGTATCTAAGGTGGGTTTCTCAATTTCCTGGGGAACACCCCCATAGCCCAGGGCATGAAGGGCTGATTAGGTAGTTGATAGACACCTTCAACCGTGATGCAGGTAAAGACACAGGCAAAGTGGGGTGGGGGGAGGGGCAGCTCCAACCCCAGGAGCTGATTTTTCAATGGGGATCTGAAATACAGGGAAGGCTTACAACGCGGTATGTGGGATTTTAGTTCCCCGACTAGGGATCGAACCCACGCCCCCCTGCATTGGAAGGGTGGAGTCTTAACCACTTGACCACCAGGGAAGTCCTAAGGAAGACTTTGGGACATAGGTCAAATTCAGCCAAACATGGGTGACGTCCCTGAGTCATTTGATAGTCCAGTTTAGCGAGAGGATGACAGTGGCACAGCTGGGAGAACCATATAAGTCACTGCCCCCTTTTTACACATGAGGAAATTGAGGCTCAGAGAGGGGACACGGGAGGCTAATACCACACTTTGAGTGGCAGATCTGGGGCTGTTGCCACCCTGGTACCCTGACTCCAAGGCTGGAGCACTCATCTGAGAGCCTGTAACAGGTAGCGCTTCTGACAATCTGTGCACGCGCGTGTGTGCGCACACACGAGCATCTACGCAAGCTGTGCTCACTCTTACCCCTGCCCCACCCATGGCCCATATCGACTGCTACCTGGGGGTCTCCCTACATGCTTGGACCTCTGGGGTGGCTGGACGTATTAAGGGCAAGGGAGCCAGGCAGGGAGGAGGAAGGAAAGGTGATATCTGTGTCTCCCACCCCAGCATGCAGCAGGTCCCCGCAAAGCCCAGGATGGGCGACACCTACCTCAACCCTGGGCACTGGGCTCCTGCTTGATCCTGGGCGAACCAGCCAGGCTGAAGCTGCCTCCTGGCTCAGTGGCCACCCCTTGGTGCCTACCTGCAGGTACAGGTCTGCCTCCCAAGGCTCCCTCCTCTCCTTGGCCTTCCTCTGCTGAGCTGGACTTGGGCACTCCTTCCGAAGAAGTAGCCACTTCCTCCTCATTCCCTGATTTCCCCCGGATGGTATGCTCTTCTGTCCGGCTCTCCTCTGCCTCTCTGCGTTGCTTCTGCCTCTTTCTGCAGCGAGTAACCCATTGATCTCGCTCTCTGAGATTCTCGCTTTGTAGTTAACCCCTCTGTGCCCAGGGCCCAGTCCATTCCTGGCCCTCTCACCTCCTGTGGTCCTGCTTCCCCATCGTCTCTGCTCCCTGCTCCAAGAAGGGCTCCAACCGAAGCTCAGAAAGGACCCCTAGTCTTTTTTTTTTTTTTTTTTTTGGCCGCGCTGTGTGGCACGTGGGACCTTAGTTCCCCGACCACCCCCTGCACTGGAAGCGCGGGGTCTTAATCACTGGACCATCAGGGAAGTCCCGGGACTCCTAGTCTTGAGTGGGGTGTCCTATGCTAGGAATCCAGGAGCCCCTTTGCTGCAGACTTCAGATAGAACTACTCTTCCTGGCCCCTGAGACCCACCAGTTTCCCTAAGATTGTTCTAGGGGTTCAGTCTGCCTGAAGCCTGCAGGGCTTATGTGCCTGTCCAAAGAGTCTGGCTTTAGCCTGAGAGGAATGGGGAACTAGAGGAGGTTCTAGAGCAGGGACAGGACCTGCGCATTTATTGTGTAATTAGTTTATTACGGCCTGGGGTTAAAAGGATGAATAGAAGGGGAGCGGTTTAATGAGTGAGCCATTAGGAGCCTCTTGTCCAGGCAACAGCCGAAGAGGTTACTAGGTCTCGGTGAATGGCTGTATCATTCAGTCATGGGGTTCTGGTCTGGACCTCTTGGAGGAGTGGGCCACATGGCCACATGCTTCCAGAGGGTTAGAGGCCAGCACCCGGGGTGTGAGGTGCATTGGATTCAGCAACAAGGTGGTTGTTGAAAACTAGACAAGTGTAGTGGGGCCAGGATGCTGTCTGTAATGAATTAAGGGAGAGGAGAGCTGGTAGGCACTGTGTGGTGTCTTTCTAGAAGCTGGGAGGGTGGGGCGAATGTCAAGAAGTCTGTGAAAGGGGAGAGAAAACAGTCCGAGGGGACGCTGATGAAGACAGGACTTGTAACCAAGGCCTCAGGAGCCGGGAAGAGACTCTTCAGAACTGGCTTCCCACGGGCCCTGGGATTTTCACCAGTGCTCAGGCACCTCTAAAGCCTCATGTCACCCATCCCAGATGCAGCACATCCCCCAATTTCTGGAAGCAGAGACTCACTGAATTGAAGATATTAGGGATCATACCTAGATTCTCCAAACCTGAATTCAGAGCTATCAAAATTGAATTAAGGAATTAGAATCGTAGAATCGTGTGATCTCTGAAGAGCAGAATTGTAGGATCCAGACTTGGTGTGGTGGGATTTAAGAATTTAGGGGTCCACAACCACCCTGTATGAAAGTAATGCACTGTTAGATTCCCAGAAGCCTGGACTCACGAATGTGGCAGGCCTGGACCCTGAAAGCCCCGAGGTCCCTGACACACCGTCCCTCCGCTTGGGAGCCCCCAGCCCACCATGTCCCTCCTTGTTGGAGGCTAAGCTCTGGACGGGCAGGGGCGGTACTAGGGCAGAGCTCCCAGCAGCAGCAAGGCTGAGCTGCTGATATGATAGCAGAGGAGGAGGGAGTATGGTGGCAACCAGAGAGACCACCTGTGGGGAAGGCAGGAAGGGCGCCTCGCTATGGCCCGAGTCCCAGCGGGCCCTAGGCACCCGTCTTCCCTTGCTCCAACTGCTGCTCCTGGTGACTATGGCCTTGAACCCTGCACCCAACGTAGAGGACAGATGATGGGCCTTGGGAGTGGTCCCCAGAGACCCAGGCTCTGCAGGGTGTGTAAGTGCAGCTTGTCCGCGACTGGCCCTCGGCCCTATAGCCTGTCTTGGCCTCTGGCGATGACCAGTACGTGCCCAAGCCCAAGCATGTGTGCCCAGGGCTGCTACTGCACCTGCTGGCACCTCCTATGAGCCCTCTGGATGGTGGCGGAGGAGCTGGGCCGCGGCGGACCTGGGCCAGCACAGCTCCACACGCTGAGCCGAAAGCTGGCTGATGATGCGGTGCTCTACCGCGACCAGCTGGCCCACGGTGTCGAGGCACCGCCACCGCCCCACAATGTCAGCAGCGGCGCCTGGGAACTACAGGCCGCAATGGTGCTCGCTGTGCGCCACTGGCTGATGGACCTCACCTAGGTCCACCTTATCTCAGCCTCACCTACTGTGATTTGTCACCCCGTGGCTGCTCATGGCCACCCACTATGACCTGCCACCTTGAGCAGACCATGCACGTCAAGCTGCTGGCTTGGCCAGGGGCTGGCACCAGGCTGTGTGTACTTGCTGCTGTAGGAGTGCACCTAGTGCCAGATGCCCTACCCGTGTCTGTGCCCCTGATGTGGCCACAGCAGCCCCCTCCCCTGGGGCTGCATCCCCTAGCACCCCGAACTCCTGGACCCCAGCCTCAAGCTCCTCGGGATCACAGGCTAGGATTCTCAGAATCCCAGCACTAAGATCCTAATGGATTGGGCCAGAGCTCACCCAGACTGTCCATCCCTAGACACCCAGGCTGAAGGGGGGGCTGGGGGTGCGGGGCGCCAGAAACATGGTCCCATCGTTAATGAAGAAGGGCCTTTTCATCCTCCCTGCCCTATCGCCAGCAAACTACGAGCTTCCCAAGCCCACAACATGCTGAGGCTGGAGGCGCGGTGACTCAGAACCCATCTTTACCCCCACCAGGTGCCCGTAAGGCTGAGGTGGGGAGGGCAATGGAGAGAGAAGCACCACGGGTTGCGACTGCGGGAAGGGGACAGTCATCTTCAGCAGGGAAGCAGTGAGCCATTGTCGGGGGCAAGGCAGGGTGGGGCCTTGCCTGCGGGGCTGTAGGAACGGCTGAGTCCGAGGCCAGAAGTCTGGAGGGGGCGGGGCGATAGCAGAGCCTGAGCTCGCTACGCCCCCTGGCGGCTGATCTTCAGACCAGCAGGCCTCGGGAATACGGAAATGGAAAGGCCCCGATACCAATATAACAGCCACTCTTGGTACAGCGGGGGAAACTGAGGCACACACGGGGGAGGAGCCTGCCTAAGGCCACAGAGGCAGGAACAAAGTGGGCTAGAACACAGAGTTCCAGACCATCGGGGGCCTCTCCAATAGCGACAGACAATCTTTCCTCTGGGGCTGAATCTTCTGCTTCTCCCAAACATGGGTTTGGGTGCCCAGCCCCTTCTTATCTGGGCAGCTGTAGGCCATCCTTTGGATGTGCAGCAGAGGACGAGGCGTCCACCAAGGCTGCAGAGTAGGCGGGTGGGTGGCGCGGGAAGGGGCCTGCAGGGCTGGGGCTCAGCTGCCCTCGACAGCGGGAAAGAATCCAACGGAGCCAAACAGTGGCTCCAGCCTCTATTACCCGAGCTGCCTGGGTCCCATCTTAATCTGGGGGAGGCGGTCAGCTCTTAGATCTATTACAGTCCTCAGGAGCTGGCCCTCAGAGCCCCAGCTCCTGCCGATTCTTCGACCAGCGCAGGACTGGGGCTGCTCCGAGAGAATAAAGCAGACCAACACGTCACAGCCAATTTCCACACTGTTACTTCACACTCACAGCCACAAGCACAGGCCTCACCCCAGCCCGGCCCCAGGACTGACAGAGTTCAGAGCCTCTGGCCTGGGCTGGTCAAAGGCCCCCCTCTCTGTCACTGTGGACGGAGGGGGACCTTGGCTCTGCTTGTCACTACCCAGGACTCAAGGCAGTGCCCCGTGCAGCCGCCCCACCTCCACGAAGGCCTCCACGCAGCGGTCAATGTCCTCCTCGCTGTGCACCGCTGAGATCTGGACCCGGATCCGGGCCTTGCCCTTGGGGACCACAGGGTAGCTAAACCCGATGACAAAGATGCCTGGGAGGGTAGAGAGAGTCAACCTGGGGCTCACCAGAGCCAGACAGGCTTTTGGGGCATGATATACAGCTCCTCCTTTTCTGAGGACCACAGAGGAGAAGGGAGCTGCCCAAGATCTCAGACATGGGACTGCCTCATGGCCTAGGGTTTTCAAGCTTGGACAGACAGCTGGTCTAAGAGGGGTAGTAGAGCAGGGGGAAGGGGGGTATTCACAGTCTAGGGGTTCCCTCCTTTTCTTTTAGGACCCACAGCCACTCCTCATGCCCCGGCCCCCTTTACCTCTCTTCAGCATGTCATCCGCCATGCAAGAGGCCAGCCGAGCATCACCCAGCATCACAGGGCAGATGGGGTGATTGGCTCCCGAGATGGTGAAGCCAGCAGCCTCCATCTTACTGCGGAATCTGTGGGCACAAATTGGGTGTCACAGGGAGCTGGGGGGCTGTGGAGCAATCACACCCTCTCCTGATGGGCATGTGACCCAAGGTTTGTGGCCAAGTCTGCAGGAGGGACCAACAAAGACAGAGATGCAGACCCAGAGAGGCAGATGGGGAGCATTTGCAGAGAAATGTGCCAGGAAATGGAAGGAAGAGGCAGACAGAAGAGGGAGCTGGGCAAGCAGGCAGTCCTTGGCCTAGAGAGCCGAGTCCCAGTGCAACCCGCTGGGGAAGTGGGGTGGGCAGAGGCAGAACCCGTAGGCAGGGAGCTAGGGCCTGCGCAGGCATGCAGGGCAGGCCCTCACCAGCTTCCTCGCCCCCGCTGGCCCCACCCTGCCCGAGACCGCACCGCTGGGTCTTGGCTGCCATAGATTGGATGATAGCGTTGCTCTCCATGAGCAGGTCCAGGGCCTTGGAGGCACAGCCGACGACAGCAGGTGGCAGACTGTTGGAGAAGAGGTAGGGCCGGGCACGCTGCCGTAGCAGGGACACCAGGGACCCAGGCCCTGTAGTGTAGCCCCCTGAGAACAAGGACAGAGGTGGGGATGGAGGGGGGCAGTCAGAGGCCAGGAGCCAGAGCTTACCCCATGCCCCTCCTGAGAAGACAGTCCCCGCTGTTTCCTTCCCTGCAGCCCCAGGCCTCCCCTCCCCACCTTCCCTCTTCCAGGGCCCTGCACGTAGATGAGGGGAGCCCAGGGGCACAAGCCTGTAGGCACCTGACGCTCCGCCCAGCGCCTTCCCCAGTGTGGAGTTGACGATGGTGACCTGGTCCATCACGCCCAGCAGCTCATCTGTGCCCCTGCAAGGGAAGCTGCCACTGCCACCACTGGCCACCTGAGTGCCCAGGATCACGGATTGGGCTTGGGGGCTGGCCTCCCGGCTTCCCACCCGCCCTGGAGTCCAACCCAAGGCCTCAGGTGCCGTGTGCTCTCACCGTCCTGTGGCTCCCAGGAAGCCAGTGGCGTGGCATTCGTCCACAAAGACCAAGGCACCATATCGAGAGGCAAGGCAACAGATCTCCTGCAGGGGTGCGATGTCGCCATCCATGGAAAAGGCCCCATCGGTGGCCACCAGGCGCAGCCGATGTCCCTGCAGGGAAGATACAGAAGGTGGCCGGTACCATGAGCTGGGCCAAACCACTCACTCTCTGCGCCGCTCGGGGCTCTAAAGGCTCAGCTCGCCCAGTGCCCAGCACAGAGGTGAGCACATAAGCACCACCATGTTGAAGCTGGTACATCCTCTCCTTCACTGGGGTCTCTCTGAGCTTTACCCACCTCTTCCAGGGCAGTCTGGAGCCACACTCAGCACTGGGCAGGAAGAATGTTCGCAGCCTCCTCTCCCAGAGGGCAGGATGGGGTGTGGCCAGTTCTGCCCATAAGCTCATCCCACCCTTATGCCCAGCAGGGGACTGCCATGCATAAGGTGCTTACTAAAACTCAAGGCAGTATTATGCAACAGAATAAAGCTTTGGGTCTGAGGATTTGGGTTCAAATCTTGGTTGTTTCGAACTTTCAGGCTGTTTGTCTGTGAGTGAGGAGTTGGCCTCTGTAAGCCTCGCTTCCTTCACCGGGGGGTGGGGGTGGGGGGGGGGTAGTGCTGGGTGCAGCAGCAAGACTGAGGATAAGCCCAGTCCTGGCCCCTAGAACCGCTAGGCCTTGCCCCACCTGGGCCTCCTGCAGCTTGGCCTCCAGATCGGCCATATCCAGGTGGCGGTAGCGGTACTTGTGGGCCTTGCACAGACGGATACCATCGATGATGGAGGCATGGTTCAGCTCATCCGACAGGACTGCATCCTCCGGGGTCAGCAGAGCCTGGCAGAAGGCAGTTAGGAGTAGAGCCATCACCCAACCACCCTGGGGCTCTCCCTCCCTTATGACTCCCCCTTAATCAATATTTCACTGCCAACCAGGGCATTCTCCTGGGCAGGGAGGCCAGGAGCCCTCTGCTTCTATCTTGGTCCCCAGAGCCCCAGGACTGGGCTGAATCAGGGCCTTTGCTCTAGCCAAAGGAGATGAGAACATGTTTGGTGAATGTGTGGCCCCTAACACCCTCAGCCTTCCAGCTGAAGTAGGTTATCCTCCAAATGCCCTGGAAGCTGGCCTCCCTGTAAGCCCCAGGATTCCTCCTGGAGACCTACTGGCCCAACCTTGGCCTCAAAAGAAACAGACACTGGAGCCTCTCGGCGTGGCACTGGGCATCCAGCCAAGTTCTCTGGACTGCACACTCCCAAGCCTTCCACAGCCTCGCAGGTCTCACCAACTCCCACCCGTGGCCTCACACACCTCAAAGAGGCCGGCGTTGGCATCAAAACAGCTGGGATAGAGGATGGCGTCCTCCCGCTGGTGGAAGCGGGCTATCTTTGCTTCTAGATCCTTGTGGATGCTCTGAAGTAAGTGAGTGAAACAGGTGTTAACGCCTTCTGGGCCACTTGGGACAAGTCCTGGGGACAGAGGCTCACAGGGCCACAAACAGATCCTCCTCCTACTTTTTGCACCACAAGGTTCACCCAGAGCCAACAGGAGTCTGGCACATGGTTCCCACTGAGGAATTAGGGGCCCACTAGGCGCCCTTCTTCCTGGTTGGGTCTTCGTTTTATAATGGGGGTTTGATGGTAAAATTACGGGTGCTAATGGCAAAGGAAGATGTGTCTCCCCGATATCAAACTGAGTGCCTTTGTTGCTTAATGGCAAAAAAGAGGATTACATAAGTAACTCTAGGTTCATTTGGGCCTCCATTTCTTAGATTTGAAAGCTGTCCAGTCTAAAGTGCCCTGGATGGGAGTCAAGAGTTCCATTCATTTCACCTTCACCTTTCCGAAAGGACAAGTAATAATAATCACAAGAACTCAGAAGCACTGACTCTTGAGCTAGGCCATCTGGGTTCAAATCCCACCACAACAGGCTGTGTGGCCCTGGGCAAGTCACTTAATTTCTCTGGGACTCAGTGTCCTCACCTCTATAACAGGAGCAAAAACAGCACTTATCATGTAGGGTTATTATACGCATTAATGAGTTAATATTTGTAATGTCCTTGAAACAGCACCTGACTCATAGCAAGCACTGGAAGTTTCATGTTTATAAAAGTTCATTTTGTAACATTTACAAAATAAAATTAATAACCAACATTTACTGAGCACTACTATGTGCTAGGCACTGTTCTAAGCATTTTTACATGTATTAACTCTTTGATTTGGGATAATTTTGTTAAGTAAAATTATCCCCACTTTACCAATGAAGGCATTGAGGCACAGAGAAGTTAAGACACTTGCCCACAGTACCAGAACCAATAAATGGTGCTGGGAACTGACAGCAGGCAGAATAGCTCCGGAAACCTTAATCTCAATCCCTGCCTTCTCTTCTTCCTTTCCCAAGGAGGAACAGGTGTAAGGAGCTCTGTTTTGCAGGTGGGGAAATGGATGTTCAGAGAGGGAAAGTTTCTTGCCCAAGGCTTCACAGCAAAACAGAAGCCTGAACCCAGCCTTTCTAGTGGACAGCTCTAGTGGGATGAGCTGAGCTGCCTAAACTAGCCCTGCTAACGGCAGAAGCAGACATCTGGAGTCAGCGCCCAACGCTGGGGACCACCCCCCTTCCTCCCCCGCCCATCCCCGGCCTGGGCAACACCTACTGTGTACCTGGGTGCCACAGATGAAGCGGACAGAGCTAAGGCCAGCTCCAAACTCCTTCAGGGCCTGCAGACCTGCCTGGATGACCTCGGGGTGGCTGCTCAGGCCCAAGTAGTTGTTGGCACAGAAGTTAAGGATTCCTGAGGTGGAGGACGGGGGAACGGACACAGCAGCTCAGGGCCAAGAAGGGCCTGGAAAGGTGTCAGTACTAGGCCCTGGGGACTCAGAGAGGACATGAACCTGGATTCACCCTTGAGGAGGCAACAACTACACAGTATAGTCTGTTCTGGGGCAGAGGCCAGGATGGGGAGCTGGGAGCCCCTCGGAAGCACCAAATCCAACAGCTACAGGAGAGGGAGGGTTAGAAAATGACTCTCAGGGCTACACCTTGAAAGATGAGGAGTTTAAACTCTGGCTTTGGATCACATTCACCCAGAGGAACCAGCCCTTCCTCACTGGCTTCTTCTGTCCCTGAAGACCACCAACACCCCCTCATCTGGGCCTTGGTTTCCTCGTGGGTAAAAGAAGAGGGCTGCGTCAGACGCCTGCCTCGGTCCCCAAACTCTACACAGTTGACTTTGCTGCCTGGTACAGAACTGCATGCCCAGCAGGGTTGCCTCTGAGACCTTGACCCTTGAATTATAAAGCCCAAAGTGAACACAGGTGTCCCGGGGAGGAAACTAAGGCTTCAAGAGGGCAAGGTTTACTCAGCTTGGGAGAGGCAAAAACACGATGAGAACCTAGGTCTGCTAATTTTCCATTTTCTGCCCTGCTCCAAGCTTCCCTGGGGAAAGGTAGAGAATTCCTAGGGCCTCTGTTTTTCAAATGAGCACAACAGCCCCAAGGATTCCATGCCTACTTTCTTGGCAGAAGGCAGTTTGTGGGGGGACTGTCTGTAACCAGCACCCACCTGGGGTCTGGCACAGACAAGATGGGCAGTGACCACTGATGAGACAGAAACCAGGGAGGCCTGGTGGGCCAATTCATGGTGTGACTTCTGCAACAGCCCTTGAGCCCCCTGCTCCCTGTGATTTTGGCCAGGAGGTTGGTCTCTATGGCCATTTAGCTGACCTTCCAGCTCCAATATACCAGAAGATCTAGGCCAAAGCCCAGCTCCGCCTGCAGCTAGCTGGGGGCTTTTAGGCAAGCCACTTCACATCTCTGAGCGTCAGCTTCTTCGTCTGTAAACGGGATTAGTCGTTCCCACGTTCTGACGTGTGCAGGAGTCCACGTGAAGCAATTAGCAGAAGCCTGAACAAAGCAGCAGCTCCGGAAATGCGTGATTTCTTGTTGCCCCCTTCCTACCACCCTTCTTTGAGCGGTACGGTGGGAGCCAGCTGTCTCTCTTTGTTTCTCACGTTTTCATAGGGTTGGATCGATCCAGCCCTGCCCTCTAAGCCAGAAAGGTGCTCAAAGGGCAAATTACCTGCCTCCGTGGAAACTGGTCTAACCAGGTTAGAGTTAACTGTGGGAAGCGGCAAGTCGGTCTGATAGACGGGAAAGGGTCCAGCTGCTACGTGTGCGCTCCCGCCCGCCCACTGCCTCCAGGACCTCGCATTTCAGCGAAAGCCTCAGAACGGCCCTCGAACACCCGGCCAGGTCTGAGGATTCCCAGGAGGGGGAGTTACCTCCGGAGATGCCGTCCACGTGGATGCGCGGCCCCTGACGGGACGTGATGACCCGCTCGCTCTTCCAGGTGCCAGCTCCGCGGATGCCTTCCAGTTCCTCCTCCAGGACGCCACGCAGCTGAGCCAGCGCTGACTGCGCGCGGTGGCCGCAGGGTGCCCCGGAGAGCGCAGCGCGGAAGACGCGGCCAGCCCACATCATGCCCACCTCGCCTGCCCGCTCCCGGCCTTGCGCACTGCGGCCGCGGCCTGATCACGTGGCGGGGGCCGGGCTCCGGCAGCCAATAGGAGTGAGAGGGGCTCAGCTACGGGGCAGGGGAGGCGGGGCCCGGGATAGGCGGGCGGGGCCTGGCGGGATCGGCAGTGGACTAAAGTGAATTGATTTGTAAGTTGAGACTGGAGCTGTCCGTGTGGGGGGAGGGGAGGCGACGGGGGTTGGAAGGCAAGTCAGGGCCGGGCCCACCAGACCCCCACCCCATTCCCATGCCCAGCCTCCACACCCACCTCTCGGAAGGTTAGGGGATGCCCTCTGGACGCCGGAAGCAGACACCTAGAAGCAGGCTGAGGCATATTCCGTGCGCTCCGGCCCTAGCGTTTCCCGGGTTTTGTTGAGCTCTTGGAACCCTCCCCGGTGCTCAGGTGCAAACGCCCCCCGATTTCCCCCACTGCTCGCCAGTCCAATTGCTCCGCATTTTCCTCCAGTCTTAGAAGTACGGAAAAACACATCGCTCAGGTTTTTCAATTTTATTTTAAAGTTTGAAAATTACAAAGACAGCAAATTCTTCCAGGCACAAATAACACTTGTTTACAAACAAAAAGGAGGCGGGGGGGGGGGACGCGCAATTGCACGTTTTTCTGTTTTATTAAAAACAAGGGAAAGACGACTGTACAGGTTTTTTCTCCCAGCTCCCGGGTGTGAAACGTAAGTACTAGCCCTAGATATGTATATATACATATACACACACATCACACAGACCTAGCTCTCTACAACTACTTAGCAATTCAAACTCGACTGCAGTATGTCTTACTGTCCACTCCCCTCCCTCCCCTCCTCCCCCATCTACAACTACTTACAAAAGACTCAGAAGTAAAGAGGTCGGGAGGTTTTTAAGTGGTGGGCGGCAGGGCTGGAGCCCCACCAGACTGCTAAGCAAAGCCACCTCTTGTACAGGAGGAACCAAAAATCAGGGGAAAAGCAAAAAGGTCCTCCTAGGATACAATCCAATTGTGTGGAAAAACCCAAGTTTCAACAGGGCACACTGAGGCACTTGGCTGTTTTTTGAGAAACCACATTTTCTCAGGCCAGCTGTCACTTCAACCCCCTCCACGTCTCTAGGACAATACGGAGGCCACTGGGGCAGACTTAACAGAAGTGACAAGGAAACTGGATTTGGACGCCCCACTGCTCACCACTGGGAGGTGGAAGCCAGCCTAGAGAGGGTATTTTTTCCACCTCCCTCCTCTGCCGTCCAGCTGCTGCCACCCCTCTCCTCCGCGCCTAGGTTCTGAAACTCTCACAAGCAGTGCTCAACTTAAAGAAAACTCGATGTCCTCATAGGTATTCCTACAAACCTTACAATTCCTGGGCTCGCTGTCATCTAGCCTCAAGGAGCTGCCTTGCCCATTCTCCCCCTCCCCACGACTTTGACCTTCAGAGTGAACCAGCCATCTAACTAAACAAAACACAGAAACCCACCCAAATCCCCAAACCCATAAGCATATTAGTAACAAATCAACAAAACAAAAATATAAGTACATTCTCATCATTACAGAGATGAGATTTGTTGTTGCTGTCCTGGCATGATTGGTTAAGGAAAAATGAATTATTCCCTAATTTCTGAGGAATACAAACTGTCTCTTTATAAAGTCAGAAGGAAAGGGGGCAAAGGGTTGCCGATGAGGATCAAGAGAGAAGAAAGGAGAAAAGTATTTACAGAAAATAGGAGACAGGCAGGAGTGTCCACAAGGAGAGCCTCGTTGTCACTTCTTCTTGCCGGCCCTCTTGGCACTGGACTTGGCTTTGGGCTTCACTGGTTTGGCCTTCTTAGGCTTGGATGCCTTGACTGGCTTGGCTTTGACAGTCTTGGGTTTTTTGGTTTTCTTGGGCGTGGCAGCCGGCTTCTTCTTGGCCTTCTTGACTGGGGTGGCTTTGGGCTTCTTACTTGGGGCTTTAGAGGCAGCCTTCTTGGGCTTGGCGGCCTTCTTTGGCGTGGCCACCTTCTTGACTTCCTTCTTCGTCTTCTTGAAGGCCACTGACCTCTTGGGCTCGTCGCTCTTGGCCAGCCGGAAAGACCCCGAGGCACCCACGCCTTTGGTCTGTTTGAGGACCCCAGTGGTGACCAAGCGCTTGATGGACAACTTGATCTGGGAGTCGGCGTTCTCACCCACCTTGTAGTGGCTCTTGATGTACTTCTGGATGGACTGGCGCGAAGAGCCAGCACGGTTCTTCTCCGCCTGGATGGCAGCCACGATCATGTCTGAATACTTGGGGTGGTCTGTGGACTTCTTGGAGGCCTTGGCCCTCTTGGGCTTGGCCGCAGGGGTGGATGTGGAGTTCTCGGTCATGGTGGCCTGCCTGATCCTGCTGTTGAAGAAGGCACCTTCCAAAGGGCCAGCCCTCGTCGGAAGCCCAGGAAAGCCTGATTCGGGATCTGCTCTGGTGCCTCTGGCTCCCAAGCCAGTCCGAGGCCGTCTCTCGGGGACCTTGCTCGGGTCGCGGGGGGCACTCGCTGGGCCGGGTCTGCGTGGCCCAGCCTCGCCGGTCTGTCGGTCGGTCTCGGCGCCCGGGTCTGCCTCCGCCTCCGCCTCCTCTGCCTCCCTTTTCCCAGCTCCGCGTCTGGCGCTCGGGCGGCGCATCCGGGTATTTAGCGGCGGCGGGCGGACCGCGGTGAGGACAGGGCTGCTGGCTGCCTGCTCCCGGCCCGGAATGGCGCCGCGCCGCCGCCATCTGTGTTTCTTCCGCTGAGCAAATCCGACCTTTCCCCCCGGCCCGGGCCTTCCCGCTCCCCGCCGCCGCCCGGGGACGCTGCCTGGCTCTCTGGGCCCCATTACC